>NC_091284.1:572244269-572555178 GCF_032444005.1 Ranitomeya imitator | reverse complement strand
CACCCCTAACCCTAACCACAACCCTAATTCCAACCCTAACCCTAAGGCTATGTGCCAACGTTGCGGATTCGTATGAGATTTTTCAGCACCATTTTTGAAAAATCCGCGGGTAAAAGGCACTGCGTTTTACCTGCGGATTTACCGCGGATTGCCAATGTTTTTTGTGCGGATTTCACCTGCGGATTCCTATTGAGGAACAGGTGTAAAACGCTGCGGAATCCGCACAAAAAATTGACATGCTGCGGAAAATACAACGCAGCGTTTCCGCGTGGTATTTTCCGCACCATGGGCACAGCGGATTTGGTTTTCCATATGTTTACATGGTACTGTAAACCTGATGGAACACTGCTGCGGATCCGCAGCCAAATCCGCACTGTGTGCACATAGCCTAATTCTAAAGGTATGTGCACACGCTGCGGATCCGCAGCAGTTTCCCATGAGTTTACAGTTCAATGTAAACCTATGGGAAACAAAAATCGCTGTACACATGCTGCGGAAAAACTGCACGGAAACGCAGCGGTTTACATTCCGCAGCATGTCACTTCTTTGTGCGGATTCCGCAGCGGTTTTACAACTGCTCCAATAGAAAATCGCAGTTGTAAAACCGCAGTGAAATGCGCAGAAAAACCGCGGTAAATCTGCGATAAATCCACAGCGGTTTAGCACTGCGGATTTATCAAATCCTCTGCGGAAAAATCCGCAGAGGACCAGAATACATGTGGACATTCCTACCCCTAACCCTACCCCTAACCCTACCCCTAACCCTACCCTAACCCTAGTTCTTACCCCAACATTAGTGGAACAAAAAAAAAAAAATTCTTTATTTTTTTTTATTGTCCCTACCTATGGGGGTGACAAAGGGGGGGGGCATTTACTATTTTTTTTATTTTGATCACTGAGATAGGCTATATCTCAGTGATCAAAACTCACTTTGGAACGAATCTGCCGGCCGGCAGATTCGGCGGGCGCACTGCACATGCGCCCGCCATTTTGGAAGATGGCGGTGCCCAGCAAAGAAGACGGACGGACACCGGGAGGACGGGTAAGTATAAGGGGGGGAGATCAGGGCACGGGGGGGGGCGTCGGAGCACGGGGGGGTGGATTGGAACACGGGGGGGTGGATTGGAGCACGGGGGGGTGGATCGAAACACGGGGTGAGGGATTGGAGCACGGGGTGGGGGATCGCTGTGCGGGGGGGGATCGGAGCGCAGGGGGGTGTGATTGGAGCACGGGGGGTGTGATTGGAGCACGGGGGGAGCGGACAGGAGGACGGGGGAGTGGAGCACAGGACGGAGGGGAGCGGACCACAGATCGGGGGGCTGTGGGGGCGATCGGTGGGGTGGGTGCACATTGTGTTTCCAGCCATGGCCGATGATATTGCAGCATCGGCCATGGCTGGATTGTAATATTTCACCAGTTTTTTAGGTGAAATATTACAAATCGCTCTGATTGGCAGTTTCACTTTCAACAGCCAATCAGAGCGATCGTAAGCCACGGGGGGGGGGGGGGGGGGGGTGAAGCCACCCCCCCTGGGCTAAACTACCACTCCCCCTGTCCCTGCAGGCCGGGTGAAATGGGAGTTAACCCTTTCACCCGATCTGCAGGGACGCGATCTTTCTGTGACACAGCATATGCGTCACAGGTCGGATTGGCACCGACTTTCATGACGCATACGCTGTGTCACAGGTCGGGAAGGGGTTAGTACGCATTTTATTGCATTAAATAAGTATTTGATACAATAGAAAAAAATAACTTTAATATTTGGTAGAGAAACCTTTTGTTTGCAATTAGAGGTCAGACGTTTCCTGTAGTTTTTGACCAATTTGCACACACTGCAGCAGCGATTTTGGTCCACTCCTCCATACAGATCTTCTCCAGATCTTTCAGGGCTATCGCTAGGCAACATTGATTTTCGGCTCCCTCCAAAGATTTTCTATTAGGTTCAGGTCGGAGAATGTCTTGGCTACTCCAGGACCTTGAAAAGTTTCTTACTTAGCCACTCCTTAGTTTCCCTGGCTGTGTGTTTCTTGTCATTGTTCTGTTGGAAGACCCAGCCATGACCCATCTTCATTGCCGATACTGAGGGAAGGAGGTTAATGGCCAAAATCTTGCGATACATGACCCCAACTATCGTCTCTTCAATACGGTGCAGTCGTCCTGTCCCCTTTGCAGAAAAGCAACCCCAAAGTATGTTGTTTCCTCCACCATGCTACATGGTTGGAACTGTTCTTGGGGTTGTACTCGTCCTTTCTTCTTCCTCCAAATATGGCGGATTTGAAGTTGATACCAAACAGTTCTATTTTGCTCTGATCTGACCACAAGACAATCTCCCATACCTCTGGATCATCCAGATGGTCATTTGCGAACTTCAAACGGGCCTGGACATGTGCTGGCGTGAGCAGGTGGACCATGCGTTCCCTGCAGGATTTTAATCCTTGACGGCATAGTGTTACTAACTGTAATGTTTGAGACTTTTGACCCAGTTCTCTTCAGGTCATTGACCAGGTTTTCCCATGTAGTTCTGGGCTGATTCATGACCTTAAGGAGAATCATCCTTACCCCAGAAGGCAAGATCTTGAATGAAGCCCCAGACTGAGGAAGATTGACACTTGCTGCCTTTTCACCAAGCTGCTTGCTTATTGTCCTGTAGCCCATCCCACTGCTTTGTGTAGCAGCCCTGCTTTGTGTAGCAGAAATGCTCACTTGCTAACATTGCTGGGTGGCAGGCGTTCATAGTGATCCGGCAATGACAACCACAGGGTTCTCCTGCACACCCGAGGTTGTCATGCAAACCCGTCGGCGAGTACAACTGTCCAAACAAATTTAAACAGGGGAGTATCCAGCACAGTAAGAACCAAAAAACAAACCTACCCCTAAAAACCTCAGTCTTTATTAATCATCTAGTACAATACATATAATCATCAAAACTTTAGATAAAAAAACATCCCTGTTAGGGACCAAAATTCCTGCAATTAGGGACACCGCATATATATAGAAACGTTTATATAGAAGCCATTTTTGTGATACTAAAAAAAACAATGTAGAAAAACTCAAAAAAATTTGAAAAATAACAATAAAAAACCAACAAAAATGAAAAAATAGAAAAAATGCTACATATAATATGCCTCTTCTGACCCTAATAGGCCCTGAAGTCTGATATCCTTCCATACAGCGGAGGTTGGCACCCTAAATTTGCGATATGGTGCCCCCGCTCCACGGTGGCTGTCCCTTATATCCCTAGGTGATCCCTAAAAAACTAATACCCACAGACAAAGACACACATATATGGATCAAATTAGATCCATAGTAAATACTCAAGCACTTCTATATACACTGTAAACTATGGCTACCACTATTACTAGAAACAATAGTAGTTTGTAGAGCTATGTGAAAATATGAAATAACAGATCAACGATCAGTAGGACCCTAAACTGCTCCTAAGCTGCCCTGTATATGTATGTTACCAGCAAGTTTTCTATTGACAGCTTGAACAAATTAAGATTGTCCTACATCAGTACATCAGAATTACTGAGTGCCCAGATAGGCTAGAAAAAAGTGATCATATATCCATAGCTTATCGTAAAGAGGGTGTACCCAAACAATTGTTTATAACTGATGCCTTAGTCAATAAAGTTTCCTACTAATCGTTGATCTGTTACTATTTCATATTTTCACATAGCTCTACAAACAACTATTGTTTCTAGTAATAGTGGTAGCCATAGAAGTGCTTGAGTATTTACTATGGATCTGATTTGATCCATATATGTGTGTCTTTGTCTGTGGGTATTAGTTTTTTAGGGATCACCTAGGGATATAAGGGACAGCCACCGTGGAGCGGGGGCACCATATCGCAAATTTAGGGTGCCAACCTCCGCTGTAAGGAAGGATATCAGACTTCAGGGCCTATTAGGGTCAGAAGAGGCATATTATATGTAGCATTTTTTCTATTTTTTTCATTTGGTTTTTTATTGTTGTTTTTCACATTAATTTGAGTTTTTCTACATTGGTTTTTTTTAGGATCACAAAAATGGCTTCTATATAAACGTTTCTATATATACTAGATGGTGGCCCGATTTTAACGCATCGTGTATTCTAGAATATGCATGTTCACGTAGTATATTGCCCAGCAACGTAGTATATTGCCCAGCAACGTAGTATGTTGCCCAGTCACTTAGTATGTTGCCCAGCGACGTAGTATATTGTGCAGTCACGTAATATATTGCCCAGCGACGTAGTATATTGTGCAGTCACGTTTTGCCCAGCCACATAGTATATAGCACAGCCCACGTAGTACGGTTTATTGCCCAGTCACGTAGTATATTGGCCAGCACAGAGCCACGTAGTATAGAGACTTTAAAAAAAAAAAAAAACATATACTCACCTATAGCCCATTGAAGTCCTGCTATACTCACCATCCGCCGCCTTTCCCGCTCCTCGCCACGCTCCCGGGATCGGTCGATTGCAAGCTGCAGCTTCCGTTGCCGTCCCAGGGCTGGTGTGAGCAGGACCTATGATGACGTCGCAGTCACATGACCGTGACGTCACGGCAGGTCCTTGTCGCACACCATCCCTGGCACGGGACCGGAAGCTGCCGCTTTTAATGGAGTGGCCCGGCAGCGTGGCGAGGAGCGTGAAAGGCGGCGGAGGGGGAGTATAGCAGGTTTTTTTTTGTTTTTTTTTAAATTATTTTTAACATGACATATTTTCTCCTTCGCCACATTGGGGGACACAGGACCATGGGTGTTATGCTGCTGTCACTAGGAGGCTGACACTAAGCTGAGACAAAAAAAGGTTAGCTCCTCCCCTGCAGTATACACCCTCATGCTGGCTTCCAGAGACCCAGTTCAAGCTTAGTGTCCGTAGGAGGCACACTGATTTTTAATCTTTCTATTCCGGACGAAGGGGGCGACGGATTCTTTCATGTTCCGATCTCCCCCGAACCAACAACAGGCGAGCACGGGAGTTTTACCTCTCCGTATCCTCTCCTGCGACGTGGGAGCCACTGCCTGGGCTGACCCTTTTGGGCGACGGGCCCTTTCACGGGCACCGATCTCCCCACTAAGTACAGACGAGCACTGGTGTTTTACCTCCAGTATCCTCTTCTGCAGCCAGGCCTTTTATTGCCGGACATCTGCCCTGCCCACCAGGTTTCACCCTCGGCTGTACAGAGGCACTATTCCCTGTGGCGTCCGTGCAGCCCACACTGCATCACCACTGTTTATGCGGCTGATACAGGTGGTGGACGGTTCCTCTCCACCCCCCTTTCAGGGGATGGTGGATGAAGGCTCCCCATCCCCTGCACCGTCCTTTTCACCCCAGGCACACCTCACCTAGGCCCTTTGTGCAGCAGCTGCTCCATCGGGGTAAGTGTCTCGGGGGAAGGGGGGGGGGTTGTGGGGGGTCGGCGTTTCTGCAGTCCGGAGGGCTCCCTCTTAGCAGCAGCACACTTTTCCATGGGCCCCGTAACTTACGGTCCTCAGCGGCTGCGCCCCGGGCCGAAGCCGCAAATTTAGTCCCCGGCTTCGGCCTAGCTGCAGGCCGCTTCCCGATAGGCCCCACCCCCCTTTTTCGCATCATTTTGCGGCACCGCCCCCCGGTCTTGGCGCTTCTCGCCGCCTGTGAGATCTCTCTCCCTGATCTCGGCGGCCATCTTGGATTTCTTCTCTGCACGCTGCAGCTCCAGCTCTCTCAGCCGCGGCTTCCCCACGTGCAGCGCTGTGATCGCCGGCCGTCGCCTATGTCTCCTTTCCTCTGCGGGACACAGGACCTCGGGTAAGGAGACTACGTCAGCCTCTCCTCTGCAGTGCCGCCATTGCTTCCGTAGTTTATAGACCCTGTGGTCTATTTTGCATTAGGTACACCATGTCCCAGTCAAGGTCTAAAAAATCCTCTAAGGTGCATACGACCTTTTTTTCTGCATGTACCACCTCCCAGGCTCCACTTCCTCGGCCTCAAAGTTCCCCCCTCTGCTCAGCCTGCGATGCCCAGGAGCCCGCCACCGACTCCGGCGTATCTAGTTCCCCCGCGTGGGTCGCTTCATTTTCGCAGTCCGTGGATTTTTTAGCCAATGCCATCAAATCCATTCAGAACCCTCCTGGGGAACGGGGCAATCCGTTACAGGTGTTAAGAGATCCCTCAGGAACAGGGGAATCGTCGGCCAGCAGGGGCCGCTCTCTCCGGAAAGAGGCACGGTCATCCAGAAAACTGATCCGCACTACCTCTCCTGAGCGCTCTCCACACCAGTCAGCTTCTGGCAGTTCCACCTCTCGCTCACCCTCTTTAGGGGCTCGTAGCGTTCACGACTCTGAATATGAGTCTGATGTATCCTTAGACCCGGATGCTCCGGAGTTTAGATCTACTGTTGACTCCCTCATTGAGGCAGTCAATCACGCACTTAAAGTGGACGATGACTCTAATTCTGCTCCGGACCACTCAGTCTCCTTTACTAGAACCAAGCGTTCTCATAAGTCTTTCGCCTCTCACCCAGATTTTCTGGATATAGTCAGGCGACACAGGGAGCGTCCGGATAAGCGTTTAACGGGAAAAAAGGACCTGGTATCGAAGTATCCTTTTTCAGCAGATCTCGTGAAAGACTGGACGGATTCCCCGTTTCGCGCCTTGCTTCCAAAACGCTCCTATCCGTTCCGGATGGCGCTTCGATTAAGAATCCCACAGAACGCCAGCTAGATTCCCTAGCTCGCTCAGTGTACGAAGCCTCAGGTTCTTCCCTATCTCCCTCCTTCGCCGCGGCTTGGGTGGCCAAGGCAATGGTTTCCTGGGCGGATGCTCTAGCGAAATCCATTCATGAACAGGATCTCCCGTCTGAGATGGCGGACCTTGCTAAACAGATTGCCATGGCTGGTGATTACGTGATGTATGCATCTCTCGATGCAGCGAATTGCGCAGCATCGGCGGCCTCAAACGCCATCACTATCAGAAGGGCTATTTGGCTCAGAGAGTGGCGCGCAGATTCCTCCTCCAAAAAATCTCTGATTTCTCTCCCTTTTCAGAGCGGGCGTCTTTTTTGGAGAAAAGCTAGACCAGCTTATTTCCGACGCTACAGGGGGAAAGAGCAAGTTCCTTCCCCAACAGAGGCCCAAGGCAGCCTTCCAGCGCCAGCCATATTTTCGCTGTCAGCCCTTTCGTACCAGTACAGTCTGGTCCAATCCTGCCGGTTTTTCCAGATCGGACCGATCCGCTCGCTCAGACAGAGACGTTCGTCCCTCTTTCAGGCCGAATCCGTCCTGGCGAGGAAAGCCTAGGCAGCCCAGGACCAGAGGTTCCAGGCCCCCCAGATTCCCTTCACAATGACTCAGGAACGGCGCCAGTCGATACCATCAGAGTAGGCGGACGTCTACTTCTTTTTCAGCAAGCCTGGCTCTCCGTCGTTCACGACGAATTGGTCAGGGATCTGGTGTCGTCTGGCTACAAAATAGAGTTCTCTGCTCCTCCTCCAACTCGGTTTTTTCCCTCTCGTCTCCCCAGTTCGGGAGCTCAGTCTCGCGCCCTTCTTTGCGCCATCCACTCCCTCCGCCAGAGCGGGGTCATTGTTCCAGTTCCGGAACACGAGAAGTTTAAATGTTTCTACTCAAACCTCTTCGTCGTGCCAAAGGACGGGAAAGTGCGCCCCATTTTGGATCTGAAGCTCCTGAACAAGTGCGTAAAAGTACGACACTTCAGGATGGAATCGCTCCGGTCGGTCATCTCCTCGATGGGGAGAGAGGGGAATTCTTGGCATCGATAGACATCAAGGATGCCTATCTTCACATTCCAATATTCCCGCCACATCAAAGGTTCCTCCGCTTTGCCATTCTAGAGGACCACTTCCAATTCACGGCCTTACCCTTCGGTCTTGCCACGGCACCCAGGGTATTCACGAAGGTCATGGCGGCCGTCATGGCCATTCTTCATTCGCGAGGAGTGGTCGTGTTACCTTACTTAGACGACCTCCTCATAAAGGGTCCGTCTTATCAGGCCTGCGAGGCAAGCGTCCACATTACCTTGGATTCTCTTTCGCGCCTGGGCTGGTTGATCAACTTGGACAAGTCCTCTCCCATTCCTGCCCGACGCATCTCCTTTCTGGGAATGATCCTGGACACTTCAAGGGGTCTGGTCTTGCTTCCTCGGTCCAAGGCCCAAGTGCTTCAGCTAGGAGTCCGGACACTCTGCCATCCTCGCCCGCGACCCATTCGGTTCGCTATGAAGATCCTGGGTCCATCTCTTCTCCAGGGGAAGTCCTTTCTCCCGATCCGCTGGTTAGTGGGAACTACCGACGCCAGTCTTCTCGGCTGGGGTGCGGTGTTTCTTCACCACTCTGCCCAGGGCCGTTGGACTGTTCGGGAGTCGAGGCTCCCTATCAACATTCTGGAGATTCGTGCGATCAGACTTGCCCTGAGTCGCTTTCACGCCCTGCTTGCGGGTCACCCAATACGAGTCCAATCGGGCAACGACACAGCGGTGGCTTACATAAACCACCAGGGGGGTACCCGCAGCAGGGCGGCGACGCAGGAGGTCTCCCACATTCTTCGTTGGGCCGAAACCAACCACTCCACCATTTCCGCGGTGCACATTCCGGGAGTCGAAAACTGGGCGGCGGACTTTCTGAGCAGTCAGGGCCTTGCCTCGGGGGAGTGGGAACTCCATCCAGAGGTTTTTCGACAGATCTGCCTTTGCTGGGGGACCCCGGACGTGGATCTGATGGCGTCCAGATTGAACGCCAAGGTTCACAACTTCATTGCACGTTCTCGGGATACCCAGGCTATCGGAGTGGACGCGCTGATATTCCCATGGCATCAGTTTCAACTTCCATACGTGTTTCCACCACTTCCCTTATTGCCGAAGGTGATCCGAAAGATCAAGACGGAGGGGGTTCCGGTCATTCTGGTCGCTCCAGATTGGCCACGTCGCGCTTGGTACGCGGAGCTCGTTCAGCTCGTAGCCGACGTCCCCTGGCGGTTACCAGACCGCCCAGACCTGCTTCGCCAAGGACCGATCTGCCACCAGAGCTCAGGGGCCCTACGTTTAACGGCGTGGCTGTTGAAACCTGGCTTCTAACTCGAGCTGGTTTCTCTCAGCAGGTCATTCCCACCATGATAAGCGCTCGCAAGGCGTCTTCCGCTTCCATTTACCACCGCACCTGGAAAACCTTCTTCTCATGGTGCAGGCTCCGAGGTCACCATCCGCTAGCCTTCTCTATCCCTTGCATCTTGGATTTCCTTCAGTCTGGTTTGGATTCCGGTTTGGCACGGAGTTCTCTCAAAGGTCAGATCTCAGCGTTATCCGTGCTGTTCCAACGCAGGATCGCTGCCAACCTTCAAGTCAAGACTTTCATTCAGGGGGTCTCCCATGTGGTACCTCCCTACAGAATGCCGTTAGAGACCTGGGATCTCAACTTGGTCCTGGGGGTTCTTCAGGAACCTCCGTTTGAACCCCTTCAGGACGTTCCGCTTTCTGTCCTCTCCTGGAAGGTTGCCTTCCTTGTAGCCGTGACGTCTATCACACGGGTCTCAGAATTGGCCGCTTTATCCTGCCGGGCTCCTTTTCTTGCCTTCCACCAGGACAAGGTAGTTCTACGCCCATCTCCGGCCTTTCTCCTTAAGGTGGTCTTATCTTTTCACCTTAACGAGGACATAATTCTTTCCTCTTTTTGCCCGCAACCTAAACACAGGGTCGAAAAAGCCCTTCATACCCTGGAAGTGGTACGGGCCCTTAGGAGGTACATTTCCAGAACGGCTCATTTCAGAAAATCGGACGCCCTTTTCGTGCTCCCGGAGGGTCACAGAAAGGGTTTGGCTGCGTCTAAAGCCACGATAGCCAGATGGATTCGATCTGCTATCCAGGAAGTTTATCGGGTCAGGGGCAGTCCTATCCCGGCGGGGATTAGAGCACACTCCACTCGGTCGATGGGTGCTTCCTGGGCCATCCGGCACCAGGCAACAGCGGAGCAGGTTTGCAAGGCCGCAACGCGGTCCAGCCTGCATACTTTCACAAAGCACTACAATGTCCACATTCACTCCTCTGCGGACGCGGCCCTTGGCAGGCGTATTCTGCAAGCGGCCGTTGCACATTTGTAGTCAGATGGTACACGAAGTTATTTGGTTGTATTTTTTTCCCTCCCAGGGACTGCTTTGGGACGTCCCATGGTCCTGTGTCCCCCAATGTGGCGAAGGAGAAATAGGGATTTTTGTGTGTACTCACCGTAAAATCCTTTTCTCCGAGCCACTCATTGGGGGACACAGCACCCACCCCTGTTAGCCTTACGGCTCGTTACCTTTTTCAGGCTTTGACTGTTTTTTGACATGTTATACTCTAATGTTTCTTGATATTTTGTTATTCTCCTACTGCTTTTGCACTGAACTGGGTCTCTGGAAGCCAGCATGAGGGTGTATACTGCAGGGGAGGAGCTAACCTTTTTTTGTCTCAGCTTAGTGTCATGCTGCTGTCACTAGGAGGCTAACACCCATGGTCCTGTGTCCCCCAATGAGTGGCTCGGAGAAAAGGATTTTACGGTGAGTACACACAAAAATCCCTATTTTACTATTGATGCTGCATAGGCAGCATCAATAGTAAATAGTTGGGGACACACAGGGTTAATAGCAGCGGTAACGGAGTGCGTTACACCGCGGGCTGTTACCGCTGCCATTAACCCTGTGTGAGTGGAGGGGATTATGGAGCGGGCGCCGGGCAGTGAGTGCAGGGGAGTAGGGGAGGGACTAATCGGACTGTGCCCGTCGCTGATTGGTCGCGGCAGCCATGACAGGCAGCTGCTGAGACCATCAGCGAATGAATAACCGTGACAGAAGGACAGACAGACGGAAGTGACCCTTAGACAATTATGTATATAGATGCTGTGTCCCTAATTCCAGGCATTTTGGTCCCTAACAGGGATGTTTTTTTATCTAAAGTTTTGATGATTATATGTATTGTACTAGATGATTAATAAATATTGATGTTTTTAGGGGTAGGTTTGTTTTTTGGTTGGTACTAAACCCGTCAGCGACCCACGATCATGTGGCACGGGCGCCAGTGGGCATGATTAGCGAAGCCCTTCAGGCACAAGCATGTTAAGTGCTTCTGTCAGACTGACAGCGGCATTTAACATGTTAACAGCTGCTGGTGCATCGCGATACTACCTGCGATTGTTAGGAGCACATGTCAGCTGATATGTGGCAGAAAAGTTGCGGGCTCATAGCCTGAACGCGCAGCAAATACGTAGAGGCAACCTTTCATGTACCAATACTTTTAAGGTGGGAAAGCGGATAAAATCATACAATGTGATTTTTCTGGTGTACCTACGATAAAAATTGCTGACCTCTCCATTCTTTTTAGGTGGGAAAACTTGCAAAATCGGCAGTGTATCAAGCACTTATTTTCCCCACTATGTATGTATGTGTGGGGACTCAATCATGTGATTCTTGATTCGCTAAGGTTGTACATTGCATTATCAGTCTGTTGCCACCCTCCGCAGGATCTCATTCATTAAGACATATGGTAGGCAAAGAGGCTATTGTAAGTCTTCCTTTTTGCCCTAGTAATGGCACCTCGTGATAATGCTGTGGGGGTGACAAAGGTAGTGATCTTAGTTTGTCTTAACGCTTCACTTGCCATTGTCACTACTGACAGTGGCGGCTGGGTCTGGTTCCTGGCACAACTCTTGTGCTCATGTTATCCCTGCGACATAACTGTCCGTTTGCAGGCATGGGTTAGTGGAATAAGACTGCCAGTTAATAGTTAATAAAACTATTGACTTGTTGTCAAAATGAAAAAGGGTTACCAACACTTATGAGCGTAAAGTGCGTGCCTCTGGAGGTCAAGATGGAGACATCCAAGGTGGCTTCTCTTGACGTTGTCCAACTTTAGAGCTGCACAACATACCTAGCGTCCTATAATCTTGCTTTTAAAGAAATAACTTGACCTTGTGCTTTTTCTTGAATAATCAGTACTGATGGATGCCTTGCAGTCAGTATAAGTGCGCCAGGAGGAGCCATAGCATCCGTTCCGAATTGGACCCTGCGTGGCACCCAGCTGATGAATGGAACGTCCATGTCTTCTCCCAATGCTTGTGGAGGCATTGCTCTCATTTTATCAGGTAAATTTAGGCCTGCTTATTCTGAGATTCCCCGAAGTCTGTGCTCCTCATGTAAGGCTGTATGTTGGACCATTGCATTATTTTTGTTTTCTTTTTTAATTTTCCCACCTTAATTTAGGTCTAAAAGCAAATGGAGTCCCATACACTGTACACTCGGTCAGAAGAGCTCTTGAAAACACTGCTATGAAGGCAGAAAACATTGAAGTGTTTGCGCAAGGGCATGGAATTATTCAGGTTTGTGAAGGTTTATGGTTATTGTGGGGGAGAGTACTTAAAGGGATTGTCCACTTTGGGGACACTTCTTCCTTTTTTTTTTATTTCATCCAAATGTATTTGGAATAAAAATCATTTTTGCATTGGGCTTCATTTAAAAATTATTGCACCATTTGCTTTCTATATTGCTGGGTACAGGATGAGTTCCCTGAGAATCTGTCCGTGAGCTCAGCCGGATTGAATGACTTTAATCCGTCTCTTTCTGAGTCCTTCTCCATTGATTAATTACCACAGACCACATCAAAATTGTGTATGAAGTGAAACAAAAAGCCAGTAAAAGTCAGACGGTGCAAACATTGTAATGAAACCCAACTGCAAAACATTACTGTTGCTTCAAAAAGAGGCATTTTAACTAAAATAAAATGTCCCTGAAGGCTATGTGGACTAATAATCTTTCCAGGTTGACAAAGCTTATGACTACCTCATGCAGAATGATTCGGTAACAAGTAAGATAGGCTTCACAGTTACTGTGGGAAATGGCCGTGGAATTTACCTCAGGGATCCAGTCCAGGTAGCTGCCCCATCAGACCATGGTGTCGGCATTGAGCCAGTGTTCCCAGAAAACACCGGTAAGAAGAGCTCACAGGGCCTTATTAGAAATATAGCATTGCTTCTCAGACTGCAAATTCTGCTTGTCCCTATAAATGTTTTTTTTTTTTTTCTCTGACAGATAACTCTGAAAGGATTTCTCTTCAGCTTCACTTGGCGCTTGTGTCGAACGCCTCCTGGCTTAAGTATCCCAGTCACTTGGAGCTCATGAACCAGTGCAGACATATTAATGTCCGCGTGGATCCTCGTGGTTTACGTGAAGGGGTGCATTACACTGAGGTAAAAACGCAAATCCCTCCCACCCCAGTAACAATTACAAATGGTTATAGTTTAGATGTTCAGGTTTTTTATTTTCCATATGGCACAGATGTATTGAATGCCCAATACCGGCAAATAATTGCTGTGTTACGACCAGGACTTGGGTAAAGCCCGCAACTGTTAACCTGTTAAATACGGCTGTCATACAATGGCATTATCAGTGTGCCGGTATGGGGGCGCATCATTCTATACGACCATCCACACTCCTGTGACGCGATTGCAGGGTGCCTATATGTTGCTTTGACAGCCGGGAGTCTGTTCAAGACCCCCCATACCTGTCATTACGGAGCTCCCTTAATATCAAGCCTGGGTTTGCTATATTTAGCAATACTGTGGTATTTCCGTATACAGCACAAGCGATCAAGACAGTGGCAGGTTCAAGTCCCCTAAAAGAAATAATTCGCCATGACCAGAAAAGTCTGATCTATCAAAATGTAAAAATAATTAACCCAATTAGTAAACACCATAAACAAAAAAATTCAAACAGCTATTTTTTTTTTTTTATCTCTGCTATTCCACAAAAAAATGTTACAAGAGGTGATCAAAATGTTATATTTATCCCATAATTTGTATTATAATGTTCTCGCCAATGCTGAAAGTAAGTGGTCACACAGTCAACCGAAAAGTGAAAACTTTACGGGTCTGGTTGGCGTTTCCCCTCATGTCTTGCCCACAGGCAGCAAGGGGGACCCAGGAGAGGGCGGATCGCTCTTTTTGTATGGGAGCCAGAGTAGCCTTGCTTGGCTGTCTGCTCTGCTTCCCGCGCTGTGGCCTTATAGGCAGCCGCGCTATTTTCCCTGCGGCCGCACCTTTCTTCCAGCCCGGCGCGGCAGCCTTACAGGCAGCCCCACTGCTTTTCCTGCGGCCGCGCTCCCTTCTCACAGGCGCGGCGACCTTGCAAGCAGTCGCGCCGTTCCTCCGGGGGCCGCACGTTATAAGACGCCACGGCCCTCTTCGGCAGTCGCCGGTCTCTAATTTAGGCCCCGGCTTCTCCCGGGGCCTACTTCCAGCGACGCGACTCTGCCCACTTCCCTTTTCCTCGGGCAGGCTTTTCTCCCACCCGACCATCATTCCCTGCCCACCGGCGCCATCTTGGTGCTCCCGACCCACGCGGCTAGTCCCGACCCCTTCTTCCACTGTGCGCTGCTGAGTTGCATTTCAGCGCCACGCACGCCTCTCACTCGCCCTTTTCAGTGCACAGTCGGCGCCCTCATCTGCAGTTCTGTTCTCCGGATGACAACGTGTCCCAGGTCCCCTTGACTGGCTCGCTGCAGGAATCTTCCCTGGGGATCATCTACAAGCTAGGCAGCTTCTTCTGTCTGGAACCGCCTCATTTGTCGTGAGTAGCTCTGCTCTGCAGACTGACACTCTCCTCTGCCCTACTGTCCCCTAACCTTCTGGCATTACTCGGGGGTTCGTTCGCCATGTCTAATTCTAAGGGAGGTCGCTCTCGCCCTCCTACTTCTTCCTCTACTTCCTTTGCCTTAGTCAAAACTTTGCGTGTTCGTCTTGTCACTGCAAGTTTCCCTCAGGTCAGTCCTCTCCCCTCTGTCAGGCCTGCAGCAGTCCCATTATGCCCACCGCCCAGGATCCCACTGTTGCTGCTCCACTTGAGAATGAGACCTCCACCCCAGGTTGGGCTTCCGCTCTGTCACAATCGGTAGCGGATCTAACATGGGTGTCCCAGACCCTTGTGTCCGTGCTTGATAGGTTACCCCTGCAGACTCCCGCAGTAGCCAGCGGGTCGCAAGAACCTCCGTCCGAGCCTCCCATTATAGGCCGCAAAAGATCCAGACAGGAGCGCCGGTCTGAGTCCTCTTCTCGTTCAATCTCGTCACACGGTCCTTCTCTGCGGTCGGCTTCCCCCCGGTCCTCCTCATCTGAGTCAGGTAACGCTTACTCTGATGCGCCTTCAGAGGATAATTTGGAGCTGGATTCGATCCAAATCGCTAGCATGATGGATATGGTTCAGATTCTCCTTGGAGCAATCAACCAGACCTGTGGCATCAAAGATTCCTCTACGGAAGCCGCAGATCAGGCGGTTTCGTTTAGACGGTCTAAAACACCTTCCAAGGTTTTCGCTCCTTACCCTGAGTTCGATAAGCTTCTGACCAGAGAAAGGGAGAATCCGACCAGATGTTTTCAAAGAGGAAAGCGTCTTGGCGTTTTATATCCTTTTTCCTCGGATCTTATCACCAACTGGACTTCTTCTCCATCTGTGGATCCTCCAGTTTCTAGACTTTCCACCAACACAGTCCTCCCGCTGTCTGGCGGAGCGTCCTTGAAAGATTCCAACGACAGAATCATAGAGTCCTTTGCCAAGTCGGCCTTCGAAGCGGCCGCATCTGCCCTAATCCCGGTCTTTTCTTCAACCTGGGTTTCGAAGTCTATATCCGAATGGGGCAAACAACTCCGTCGGGGCATTCTGGCCAGAGCTCTACCAGAACAGCTGGCGGAACTTGCCACCCAGATTTCTCACGCTGGGGAATACTTGGTCTCTGCTTCCCTGGATGCCACGTCTTGTGCCGCTCAGGCGTCTAGTAATGTTGTTACCATCCGTCGTACCGTTTGGCTCAAAACCTGGCAGGCGGATGTGTCGTCAAAAAAGTCCCTTACCAGTCTGCCTTTTCAGGGATCTCGTCTCTTCGGTTCCAAGCTGGACCAAATTATTAAGGACGCTACCGGGGGCACAAGCTCTCTACTTCCCCAGTCCAAACCTCGCCGGCCTCTTCCAAGGCAGCAATTTCGGTCCTATCGGCCTTTTTGTCGCTTTGTGGCGTCAAACTCCCTTTCCCAACAGCAGCAGAGGCCACAGGCTCGTCAAGAGAAGAAGACTGTATCCTTTAGACCCGCTCCTTCTTGGCGTTCCCGCTACTCCCAAGGTAGATCTTCCAGGTCTAGGACTGGAAGATCCACCTCGGCATGATTCACGGCAAGACCCCAGCGCATCTCCCAAGCTGGGCGGCCGTCTCCTCTTCTTCAGGGATGTCTGGATCACCTCAGTGGAGGACGCATGGGTCAGGGAAGTGGTATCCTCAGGCTACAAAATAGAGTTAATTTCTTGGCCCCGGGATCGTTTCTTCGATCGGCGCAGGAGTCAACTCTGCCAATCAATGTCCTCGAGATTCGGGCCATCTTTCTGTCCCTTCGTCACTGGGAAAGGATTCTCAGAGGTCTACCAATCCGAATCCAGACGGACAATGCCACGGCGGTGGCATATGTCAACCATCAGGGGGGACTTGGAGCTCCTTGACCCTGGCTGAGGTATCCAAGATCCTCCTCTGGGCAGAGACAACGGTTCCGGTGATATCCGTGGTGCACATCCCCGGCGTGGACAGTTGGGCTGCCGACTTCCTCAACTGCGAGGGCCTCGCGGCAGGGGAATGGTCCTTGCATCAGGAGGTCTTCCATCAGATTTGTCTTCGATGGGGGACTCCGGACGTGGACCTCACGGCATCCCGAATGAACAGGAAGGTTCCTCGGTTCATCTCCAGGTCTCGCAGTGGGCGTCGACGCTCTGGCCATCCCTTGGTCGCAGTTCGTGCTCCACTATCTGTTTCCACCCCTTTCCTTGCTTCCCAGGCTGTTGAAAAAGATCAAGGCGGAAGGGGTGCCATCATTCTGATCGCCCCGGATTGGCCCAGGAGATATTGGTTTGCGGACATCGTCAATCTTCTTGTGGACGCCCCCCGGGGCCTTCAAGACAGACCTAATCTGCTGTCCCAGGGTCCGATATGCCACCCGAATTCTCGGTCGCTCAGTTTGTCGGCGTGGCTGTTGAGACCGCAGTTCTAAGAGCATCCGGCCTTTCGGATCGGGTGATTCATACTATGATCCAGGCTAGGAAGCCTTCGTCTTCCAGGATCTACTATCATACCTGGAAGGCTTACTTCCGTTGGTGCGAGTCCAACCGCGCTTCACCCATGTCTTTTTCCCTGCCTTCCATTCTGGCCTTCCTTCAGGCAGGGCTGGATTCGGGCTTTGCTCTTAGTTCCCTAAAGAGCCAGGTTTCTGCGCTTTCCATCCTTTTTCAGAAGACGTTAGCTTCTCGGCCACAGGTTAAGACCTTCCTTCAAGGAGTAGCCCACGCTGTCCCTCCGTGCAGGGCCCCTGTGGATTCATGGGATTTAAATCTTGTACTGGACGTTCTGAGGGGTTCCCCCGTTGAGCCTCTCAGGGAGGTTTCCCTGTCGGTTCTATCTTGGAAAGTGGCCTTTCTTGTGGCCATCACTTCGATCCGCCGCGTTTCCTGGTTGGCGACCCTTTCTTGCCGACCTCCTTTCTTGGTTATCCACCAGGACAAGGTGGTCCTCAGGCCTCCTCCTTCCTTCCTAAGGTGGTTTCCACCTTCCACCTCAACGAGGACATCGTTATACCTTCCTTTTGTCCAGCTCCGACTCATCCTCTGGAGCGATCGTTGAACAAGCTGGACCTCGTCAGGGCAGTGAGCATCTACCTGACTAGAAAGGCCGCTTTCCGGAAGACGGATTCTCTTCGTCATTCCTGATGGCACGCGTAGAGGCCTGCTGGCTTCCAAGGCGACTATTGCTTGCTGGATCAGAATGGCAATTTTGGAGGCTTACCGGGTCATGGACAGAGAACCCCCTCCCGGGATTAAGGCTCTCTACCCGGGCACTCGGTGCCTCCTGGGCGGTGCACCACAGGGCTTCCGCCCTACAGCTTTGCAAAGCGGCAACCTGGTCTTCCATCCACATGTTCGCCAAATTTTACAAGGTCCATACCTATGCTTCGGCAGATGCCAGCCTAGGCAGAAGGATCTTGCAGGCGGCAGTGGCAAGTCCTCTGACCTGATGGAAGTCTGTTTTTTCCCGCCCCAGGGACTGCTTTGGGACGTTCCATGGTTCCTGTGTCCCCCAATGAGAGGTGATAAAGAAAACAGGATTTTTGGTTGCTTACCGTAAAATCTGTTTCTCGGAGCCTTCATTGGGGGACACAGCACCCTCCCATATTATTCAGTTCCTGTTGTTCTGTGTTCTATGACTGTTCTCATGTTTACAGTTCTCATGTTTGTGGTTATCTCAACCTTATTGTTTTTTCTTCTCCTGCTTTCCTACTAACTGAGGTTCATAATGCCAGTCGGTGGGGTGTACACTGCAGAGGAGGAGCTAACTTTTTTGTGCATAGTGTCAGCCTCCTAGTGACAGCAGCATACACCCATGGTTCCTGTGTCCCCCAATGAAGGCTCCGAGAAACCGATTTGAGGCTATGTGCACACGTTCAAGATTTCTTGCAGAAAATTCCTGAGAATTCCAGACATTTTCTGCAAGAAATCCGCAAGAAAACCGCATGCGTTTTTGCCGCGGTTTTTTCTACGTGGCGGTACTGGGTACAAAGTTTTAAGTGGGGTGTCAGTACATTTACTGTGTTTTTGTTTTTTTTTTTTCTCCACGGCACCTCTGTGTGACTAACGCTGACTAGTCACAGCTGGACGTCTCACGGAAGACTAGTGTCAGATCTTTCTGTGCTGAGAACCTGGCTCGTGGGGCTGCTGCTTGCAGCAGACTGGTGCTGATTAGTGATGATCGAGCATGCTCAGATGAGGTGTGATCCCAGCATGCTCGTGTGCTGATAGTATTAGAGCACACCGAAGACTATGTTGGAGTCCCCACGGCTGCATGTCTCACAGCTGTCGGAACACCCACGAGACACGCGACAGCGGGGACTTGAAGCACACTGAAGATACTACTCATGCTGACTCTTAAGAAATATTCACACTATTAGGATTCAGCTTGAGTGGTCATCATTTGCCCACCCAATCCTTTACGTACTTATGGTCACTTGCCAACTAGCTACGTTTCCAGCCTCTCTCAATATTCAATTTAAGCAAGAAAAGAGGCCAGTCTACATGAGACCCAAAATTGCTGTAACATAGTAACATAGTAACATAGTTAGTAAGGCCGAAAAAAGACATTTGTCCATCCAGTTCAGCCTATATTCCATCATAATAAATCCCCAGATCTACGTCCTTCTACAGAACCTAATAATTGTATGATACAATATTGTTCTGCTCCAGGAAGACATCCAGGCCTCTCTTGAACCCCTCGACTGAGTTCGCCATCACCACCTCCTCAGGCAAGCAATTCCAGATTCTCACTGCCCTAACAGTAAAGAATCCTCTTCTATGTTGGTGGAAAAACCTTCTCTCCTCCAGACGCAAAGAATGCCCCCTTGTGCCCGTCACCTTCCTTGGTATAAACAGATCCTCAGCGAGATATTTGTATTGTCCCCTTATATACTTATACATGGTTATTAGATCGCCCCTCAGTCGTCTTTTTTCTAGACTAAATAATCCTAATTTAGCTAATCTATCTGGGTATTGTAGTTCTCCCATCCCCTTTATTAATTTTGTTGCCCTCCTTTGTACTCTCTCTAGTTCCATTATATCCTTCCTGAGCACCGGTGCCCAAAACTGGACACAGTACTCCATGTGCGGTCTAACTAGGGATTTGTACAGAGGCAGTATAATGCTCTCATCATGTGTATCCAGACCTCTTTTAATGCACCCCATGATCCTGTTTGCCTTGGCAGCTGCTGCCTGGCACTGGCTGCTCCAGGTAAGTTTATCATTAACTAGGATCCCCAAGTCCTTCTCCCTGTCAGATTTACCCAGTGGTTTCCCGTTCAGTGTGTAATGGTGATATTGATTCCTTCTTCCCATGTGTATAACCTTACATTTATCATTGTTAAACCTCATCTGCCACCTTTCAGCCCAAGTTTCCAACTTATCCAGATCCATCTGTAGCAGAATACTATCTTCTCTTGTATTAACTGCTTTACATAGTTTTGTATCATCTGCAAATATCGATATTTTACTGTGTAAACCTTCTACCAGATCATTAATGAATATGTTGAAGAGAACAGGTCCCAATACTGACCCCTGCGGTACCCCACTGGTCACAGCGACCCAGTTAGAGACTATACCATTTATAACCACCCTCTGCTTTCTATCACTAAGCCAGTTACTAACCCATTTACACACATTTTCCCCCAGACCAAGCATTCTCATTTTGTGTACCAACCTCTTGTGCGGCACGGTATCAAACGCTTTGGAAAAATCGAGATATACCACGTCCAATGACTCACCGTGGTCCAGTCTATAGCTTACCTCTTCATAAAAACTGATTAGATTGGTTTGACAGGAGCGATTTCTCATAAACCCATGCTGATATGGAGTTAAACAGTTATTCTCATTGAGATAATCCAGAATAACATCCCTCAGAAACCCTTCAAATATTTTACCAACAATAGAGGTTAGACTTACTGGCCTATAATTTCCAGGTTCACTTTTAGAGCCCTTTTTGAATATTGGCACCACATTTGCTATGCGCCAGTCCTGCGGAACAGACCCTGTCGCTATAGAGTCACTAAAAATAAGAAATAATGGTTTATATATTACATTACTTAGTTCTCTTAGTACTCGTGGGTGTATGCCATCCGGACCCGGAGATTTATCTATTTTAATCTTATTTAGCCGGTTTCGCACCTCTTCTTGGGTTAGATTGGTGACCCTTAATATAGGGTTTTCATTGTTTCTTGGGATTTCACCTAGCATTTCATTTTCCACCGTGAATACCGTGGAGAAGAAGGTGTTTAATATGTTAGCTTTTTCCTCGTCATCTACAACCATTCTTTCCTCACTATTTTTTTAAGGGGCCTACATTTTCAGTTTTTATTCTTTTACTATTGATATAGTTGAAGAACAGTTTGGGATTAGTTTTACTCTCCTTAGCAATGTGCTTCTCTGTTTCCTTTTTGGCAGCTTTAATTAGTTTTTTAGATAAAGTATTTTTCTCCCTATAGTTTTTTAGAGCTTCAATGGTGCCATCCTGCTTTAGTAGTGCAAATGCTTTCTTTTTACTGTTAATTGCCTGTCTTACTTCTTTGTTTAGCCACATTGGGTTTTTCCTATTTCTAGTCCTTTTATTCCCACAAGGTATAAACCGCTTACACTGCCTATTTAGGATGTTCTTAAACATTTCCCATTTATTATCTGTATTCTCATTTCTGAGGATATTGTCCCAGTCTACCAGATTAAGGGCATCTCTAAGCTGTTCAAACTTTGCCTTCCTAAAGTTCAATGTTTTGTAAATTCCATTATGAGATTTCAAGATACAAGATTTCTCTTGCGTATCACCCCTACTCTGGAACCCTCTACCACAACACATCAGACTCTCACCTACCATCAAAACCTTCAAAAAGAACCTGAAGACCCACCTCTTCCGGCAAGCCTACAACCTGCAGTAATCACCGATCGACCAAACCACTGCACGACCAGCTCTATCCTTACCTACTCTATCCTCACCCATCCTTTGTAGATTGTGAGCCCTCACGGGCAGGGTCCTCTCTCCTCCTGTACCAGCTGTGACTTGTATTGTTTAAGATTATTGTACTTGTTTTTTATTATGTATACCCCTCCTCACATGTAAAGCGCCATGGAATAAATGGCGCTATAACAATAAATAATAATAATTATGAGCAGTTACATGATGACCACTCTAACATTTGGTGTGAAACTGTGCTGGAAGAAAATTTCCCTTGGGCCAGAAGCTCCGAAGTATTAAAAAAAAAAGTCTCCACTCCTTTTTTTTTTTTTTTTTCTTTTTCTTTCCTTTTTTTAAAAGGGGGTTGTCCCTACTCAGAAAATCCTTTGCCCCGGAGCTACTTGTTATAAAAAAAACAAACTAACAAACAAACAAGTCTTTTCTCACCCTGATTGTGTCCAGTGCTGGGTCTCTGTCCCTGCTCCCAATATTTTATATTGGCTGTGGTGCTAAAGCTACGTGATTTCAGCACTGCAGATACTGGTGGCAGTGCAGGAGACTCGGTAGTGGACCCAGAGAGGGTGATTAAAGCATGGTCCAATTTTTTTTTTTCTGAAAGGGGGTCAACCTATTCCACATTACCTTTCAGTTGGAATATTGCCAAAAAGTGTCCATTCTTGTGTACAAAGTATTCAGCATGTTGCTCATTAACTGATAATTTTTTTTTTTATTTGCAGATTTGTGGTTATGATGTATCTGCTCCAAATTCTGGTCCGTTATTCAGAGTTCCAGTAACCGTAGTCATTCCAGCAAAGTGAGTGGTATTAACAATAACGCATGGCTTGTATGCTATAGGAATTTCTAAGGTCCTCTCCCTGCCTTTAAGGGCTTCACACCTGCCTCTAACAGCTATGATCCACCCACAGCTGTTAACATGTTAAATGCCTGTCAATCTTTAATCTTGCACAAACCAGAATTGTCATAAGACTTTCCATCGGTGCCTGATGTCATATAATCACGGGGCGCCAACCCCATGTCATGTGATCACGGGGAGCTAATGGGTTGTCATGACAGTGCTCGGTCTGCAGAAGAAACCCATGCCTCTCATTGATGAGCACCTGGAATGCTTGCTCGCTGCTGGCGTTCATAGATCAGCATTTATTCTACAACTAGATGGTGGCCCGATTCTAACGCATCGGGTGTTCTAGAAAATGCATGTCCACGTAGTATATTGCCCAGCCACGTAGTATATTGCCCAGCCACGTAGTATATTGCCCAGCCACATATGTAACAAGTTAAAGAGTTAAAATAAAAAATAAACATATACTCACCTTCTGAGGGAGCCCTTGTAGTCCTGTCGCCTGTGTGCGGTGGACGCGGCAGCTTCCGGTCTCAGGGTTGGATGAGCGCAGGACCAGTGATGACGTCGCGGTCACATGATGTGATGTCACGGCAGGTCCTTCTCGCATACCATCCTTGGCCCCGGAACCTGCCGCTTGCACTGCCGAGGAGAGGACGCGACGGCGGAGGGTGAGAATAACCTTTTTTTTTATTATTATTATTATTCTTTGTAACATTAGATCTTTTTACTATTGATGCCGCATACGCATTATCAATATTAAAAAGTTGGTCACACAGGGTTAATAGCTGCGTTAATGGAGTTCGCTACACCGCGGTCCATTAACGCTGGCATTAACCCTGTGTGATGGCTGACTGGAGGGGAGTACGGAGCGGGCACTGACTGCGGGGAGGAAGGAGCGGCCATTTTTCCGCCGGACTGTGCCAGTCGCTGATTGGACGTGACAAATCAGCGACTTGGATTTCCATGACAGACAGAGGCCGCGACCAATGAATATCCGTGACAGAAAGACAGACAGAAAGACGGAAGTGACCCATAGGCAATTATATAGTAGATAGCCCTGCTATTTATAGCACAAGTGATTGGAAAATCACTTCAACTCTCTAAGGTACTAGTGAAGTTAGTAAAGAAAAATGTTTAACCCCTTTCTGACATCAGACGTACTATCCCGTCAAGGTGGGGTGGGCCCCTATGACCACCGACGAGATAGTACGTCATACGCGATTGGCTGCGCTCATGGGGTGAACGCGGCCGGGTGTCAGCTGCCTATCGCAGCTGACATCCGGCACTATGTGCCAGGAGCGGTCACGGACCGCTCCCGACACATTAACCCCCGGCACACCGCGATCAAACATGAACGCGGTGTGCCGGCGGTGCAGGGAAGCATCGCGCAGGGAGGGGGCTCCCTGCGGGCTTCCTTGAGCCCCCCGCAGCAACGCGATGTGATCGCGTTGCTGCGAGGGTCTCCGTACCTCCCTCCCTGCTCCAGGCCCGGATCCAAGATGGCCGCGGCATCCGGGTCCTGCAGGGAGGGAGGTAGCTTCACAGAGCCTGCTCAGAGCAGGCACTGTGAAGCCTGCAGTGCTGTAAGTCAGATCGGTGATCTGACAGAGTGCTGTGCACACTGTCAGATCACTGATCTGTGATGTCCCCACCTGGGACAAAGTAAAAAAGTAAAAAAAAAATGTTTCCAAATGTGTAAAAAAAAAAAAAAAAAAAAAAAAATATATATATATATATATATATATATATATATATATATATATATATATATATATATATATATATATATATATATATATATATATATATATATATATTCCTAAATAATGAAAAAAAAAATATTATTCCCATAAATACATTTCTTTATCTAAATCAAAAAAACAAAACAATAAAAGTACACATATTTAGTATCGCCGCGTCCGTAACGGCCCGACCTATAAAACTGGCCCACTAGTTAACCCCTTCAGTAAACACCGTAAGAAAAAAAAAAAAGGCAAAAAACAACGCTTTATTATCATACCGCCGAACAAAAAGTGGAACACGCGATCAAAAAGATTGATATAAATAACCATGGTACCACTGAAAACGTCATCTTGTCCCGCAAAAAACGAGCCGCCATACAGCATCATCAGCAAAAAAATAAAAAAGTTATAGTCCTGAGAATAAAGCGATGCAAAAATAATTATTTTTTCTATAAAATAGTTTTTATTGTATAAAAGCGCCAAAACATAAAAAAATGATATAAATGAGGTATCGCTGTAATCGTACTGACCCGAAGAATAAAACTGCTTTATCCATTTTACCTAACGCGGAACGGTATAAACGCCTCCCCCAAAAGAAATTCATGAATAGCTGGTTTTTGGTCATTCTGCCTCACAAAAATCGGAATAAAAAGCGATCGAAAAATGTAACGTGCCCGAAAATGTTACCAATAAAAACGTCAATTCCTCCTGCAAAAAAAAAAGACCTCACATGACTCTGTGGACCAAAATGTAGAAAAATTATAGCTCTCAAAATGTGGTAACGCAAAAAATATTTTTTGCAATAAAAAGCATCTTTCAGTGTGTGACGGCTGCCAATCATAAAAATCCGCTAAAAAACCCACTATAAAAGTAAATCAAACCCCCCTTCATCACCCCCTTAGTTAGGGAAAAATTAAAAAAATGTATTTATTTCCATTCTCCCATTAGGGTTAGGGCTAGGGTTGGGGCTAAAGTTACGGTTAGGGTTTAGATTACATTTACAGTTGGGAATAGGGTTGGGATTAGGGTTAGGGGTGTGGTTAGGGTTACTGTTGGGATTAGGGTTAGGGGTGTGTTTGGATTAGGGTTTCAGTTATAATTGGGGGGTTTCCACTGTTTAGGCACATCAGGGGCTCTCCAAACGCGACATGGCGTCCGATCTCAATTCCAGCCAATTCTGCGTTGAAAAAGTAAAACAGTGCTTCTTCCCTTCCGAGCTCTCCCGTGCGCCCAAACAGGGGTTTACCCCAACATATGCAGTATCAGCGTACTCAAGACAAATAGGACAACAACTTTTGGGGTCGAATTTCTCCTCTTACCCCCGGGTAAATACAAAACTGTGGGCTAAGAAATAATTTTTGGGGGAAAGTTTTTTTATTTTTTTTTATTTTCACGGCTCTGCGTTACAAACTGTAGTGAAATACTTGAGGGTTCAAAGCTCTCACAACACATCTAGATAAGTTCCTTAGGGGGTCTACTTTCCAAAATGGTGTCACTTATGGGGGGTTTCAATGTTTAGGCACATCAGTGGCTCTCCAAACGCAACATGGCGTCCCATCTCAATTCCTGTCAATTTTGCATTGAAAAGTCACACGGCGCTCCTTCCCTTCCGAGCTCTCCCATGCGCCCAAACAGTGGTTTACCCCCACATATGGGGTATCGGTGTACTCAGGACAAATAGTACAACAACTTTTCGGGTCCATTTTCTCCTGTTACCCTTGGTAAAATAAAACAAATTGGAGCTGAAGTAAATTTTTTGTGGAAAAAAAAAAAAGTAAAATGTTCATTTTTATTTAAACATTCCAAAAATTCCTGTGAAGCAACAGAAGGGTTAATAAACTTCTTGAATATGGTTTTGAGCACCTTGAGGGGTGTAGTTTTTAGAATGGTGTCACACTTGGGTATTTTCTATCATATAGACCCCTTAAAATGACTTCAAATGAGATGTGGTCCCTTAAAAAAAAAAATGGTGTTGTAAAAACGAGAAATTGCTGGTCAACTTTTAACCCTTATAACTCCCTAACAAAAAAAAAATTTGGTTCCAAAATTGTGCTGATGTAAAGTAGACATGTGGGAAATGTTACTTATTAAGTATTTTGTGTGACATATCTCTGTGATTTAATTGCATAAAAATTCAAAGTTGGAAAATTGCGAAATTTTCATAATTTTCGCCAAATTTCCATTTTTTTCCACAAATAAACGCAGGTACTATCAAAGAATTTTTACCACTATCATGAAGTGCAATATGTCACGAGAAAACAATGTCAGAATCACTGGGATCCGTTGAAGCGTTCCAGAGTTATAACCTCATAAAGGGACAGTGGTCAGAATTGTAAAAATTGGCCCGGTCCATAACGTGCAAACCACCCTTGGGGGTAAAGGGGTTAAAAAAAACCCCATCTAAAAACCATATAATTTCAAATCACCTGCTTTTTGGTCCATTCAAAATAAAACAATAAAAAGTGCACATTTGGTTCTGAATGTTCAATCTGTCAAAATATAAAGTAAATTATTTCGATCAATAAACTCCCAACATTGCAGTTACCGGCAATCAAAACATTGTACCTACCCCAAAATTATATCAATAAAAATGCCATCTTGGCATGCAAAAAATAAGCCCTCACCCAGTTCCAGATCTCGAAAAATGGTTTCGCTCCGGCGACTAGAAAATGGCGACTATTTTTTCTTCTTACAAACTTTGAATTTTTTTTTCACACTTAAATAAAAAAGAACTTATACACGTTTGGCATCTGTGAACTCGTAATGACCTGGAGAATCACATTCCCAGGTCAGATTTACCATATAGTGAACATGGCAAATAAAAAACTCAAAAGAATTGTGGAATTTAACTTTTCTTTGCAATTTCACTACGCTTAGAATTTTGTTTCCCATTTTCCAGTACACTATATGGTAAAATCAATGATGTCATTTAAAAGTACAACTTGTTCCGCAAAAAATCAAGCCCTCTTAGTTTTATGGGAACGGAAAAAAATTAGTTATGGCTCTGGGAAGAAGTTGCACTTTTTTTTTTCAAGTGCAACAGAATAATAAGCAAATATTTCTCATTTTGAGTCCTAATTCTCATTGCATCCCATGGAGGTTATGTACATTGTTGTGACTTCTTTTTTACATTTCTCAGGCTCAGTGATTCTTCGTACGACATGGAGTGCAAAGATATTAGTTTCAAACCTGGTCAGATTCAGCGCCATTTTATTGAAGTTCCTCAAGGTTCCACGTGGGCTGGTAAGTTAAAATATGTAAACTCTTAATGTCTTGTAGATTCAGGAGGACATATGTAATGGAGGCGCTTTGAACATTTTTATTTCTAAGGTTTGGTAATTTTTTTTTCTTCCTTATGTCTACCAGAGGTTACAGTGAATTCTCGCTCTGCAGATGTTGCTTCCAAGTTTGTTCTTCATGCAGTTCAGCTGGTGAAGCAGAAGGCTTACAGAAGTCATGAGTTTTACAAATTCACATCTTTGCCTGAGAATGGTTCTGTGACAGAAGCATTTCCGGTGCTGGTGAGTTGTGTTTTGGGCTTTCATTATAGCTG
This sequence comes from Ranitomeya imitator, assembly GCF_032444005.1. NCBI lineage: Eukaryota > Metazoa > Chordata > Amphibia > Anura > Dendrobatidae > Ranitomeya > Ranitomeya imitator. Next base: position 572,527,511 of record NC_091284.1, on the reverse strand, counting down.
ATTAATACATTTTATGTAAAGATTTTCAAATTAAATTCAACATTAATTTAAACCTACAGTAATTCTGAATACTCCATATGGACAAGTCTTTGTCCCAATAAGACAAATTGCCCTAATGAGCATGGTTCTAAATTGGGATCCCAGGGTAGTGAGCGACTGTGATGTGCATTATTGTATATTAAAGGGAACCTGTCAGCAGGATTGTGCGCAGTAACCTGCAGACAGTGTCAGGTCAGCGCCGTGTTACTGATAAATGACACCTTGGTTGATGAAATCCGTCTTGTGGTAGTTTAATCTGTATTTGTAGTTTTCAGTTAATGAGATTGTCTTGCTCTGGGGCGGCCTGTGTGTGTGGGGGGTGTTATGTGGTGCTCTGGTTACATATTAATTTGTATGGCTTCTTACAGTTCACTGATCCCTCATGGGTTTGAAAATTTTTTTTTTTTTTTAGCTTCAACAAAATGGCAGCGGCGCCTGCGCTCTAGCATGGTACATGCCTTTATGCATTTATACTTTGTGCCTTTACATACCTATTTGCCTGTACTATTGTGTGCGTTCCGATAGATGCTACAGCTCGGGCGCCTGCATCATTTTACCGGAGAAAAAATGTGACTGCAGCAAAATAGCACCAGCGGCGGTACTTGCCCAGTAGCCTCTATTGGAACGTGATAGATGTTACTGTGCAGGCGCCGCTGCAATTTTATGAAGTTACATTTACATTTTTCTAACCACACAATAGTATGTGCAGTGTGTAAAATAGGGGACAGGTCACTAAGCCATACAGATGAATATCTAAGCAGTGCACCACATAAAGACCCACACACAGCCCACAGGCCGCCCGAAGCACGAGAATCTCATTAACTCAAAACTGAAAATGAAGAGTAAACAACAAAAACTAGACGGATTTCATCATCCTAGGTATCATTTTATTCAGTATAACAGCGCCGACCTGACACTGTTTGTAGTTTACTGTGCACAATCCTGCTGACAGGCTTGAACACAACCAAAGCAGCCGATCATCTATAAAGAATTGATACTCCATGTACTCTAAGGTGTGTAGAGGAATTATACCGCTTTATGCATGAAGCCTTATTTAGCCTCCAACCTCCTTCTGCTTAAGTGGGATATTCCCACTTTATGTTCTCAGAAAATGTAATTAATTCCTGAAATAAAAAAGCCTTTCACATTTCATTTAAAATGGGGGTTTCATCCTTGGCAAATTAATTGCATACTGTTTAATACATTCTTACACTTTGTAGTGTCTGTGCTTTCAAGTAGGGGCCTTGCATCCTTTCTCTATAGACTTCGTGCCAGCTCAAATTGCCTGAGATATGTCATGGATTTTAACAATAAGGTTACATCCTCCTATCTCAAGACTAGTGAGGGACGGGGTAGTGACATGTACCATGCCTTAGCTCGGAGCATCCTTTTCTATCCTGTATTTATAAATACCCTGCCCTTTGCTGTTTGGTCCCCAGTCTGCACAGTAAAGCTGTCAAGTAAGCTATAGAAAATGTGAATGGTTGGAGGATTGTGTCTAGCCTAGTGTCCGAATTGTAACATTTATTCTTATTTTTATAATACTTTAAATCCGTTTTACATGCTAATGGATTAAAGTGTTTTTTGCCTTTCAGAAATCCTTTTTTAGGCTGCGGTAGCTCAAGTTGACAGCGCTGCAGCAAATCGGTGAGCTCAGTGGCTCTGCGCTGTAGACGGCATGAACCACTGAGCTCTTTGGCTGCAGTGATGTCCTGGCTCTGGAGGAGAAGAAGCGTGCAAGTCATGTTATGTTGTTTTGGAGGTTTTTTTTTTATTAGCTTCTGCAGCAAAGTTTTCTGAAACGGTTCAATGCCCTTTAAGTATTGTTTCTTATTATACCTTTCTTTAATTTGTTTGTTGACTGACTATTTTTTTTTCTTTGCTCCGCAGGGTGGCAAGACCATTGAGTTTTGCATTGCACGTTGGTGGGCAAGTCTCAGTGATGTCAATATTGACTATTCCATTTCTTTTCATGGAGTTGCTTGTGGACTGACACAGCTAAATATTGTAAGTTTGACATTGGCATTAAATTAATACACCTCCATAATATTGCCCGTATGCTTATACTAGTTTGACATTGTATCCCCTTAATGACTGAGCCAATTTAAACCTTAATTACTAAGCCAATTCTGACCACTGTCACTTTGAGGTTATAACTCTGGAACGCTTCAACGGATCCCACTGATTGAGTTTGTTTTTTCGTAACATATGATCCTTCATGATAGTGGTGATAGTTATTTGATATGACTTGTGTTTATGAAAGAAAAATTAAATTTGGAGAAAATTTACATGTGAATACTTTTCTGCCCAATGACGACAAAAGTATTCTGGGAGTGATACCTTTATTGGCTAACCAGAAAATAGTAGAATATGTTTGCAAGCTTTCAGAGCACAGAGGCGCCTTCAGGCAAGATTACAAATAGATTAATAAGAAGAAAGCACAACATTTAAAGAATACTACAGCAGGACATTTGTTAGGGGGTGGGAAGTGTGATGAGTCCATAGATAAGCCAAGGAAATCAAATTGGGCATTCTCTTACAAATAGAGAGGCAGTGGGCCCCCTTCTCATCAAATCTCTGATAGTTGCCGATTACCGGGGTGTCTCAGGGACATCGTATCTCTCTCATCTGACCTGTCTATTATGTCAAAAGAGAGAGAAATTATTGAAGCAGTCGGCACACTTTTTTTTTTTTTTTTCTCTTTATCGCTTCATTGGGGGACACAGGTAACCATGGGTGTATGCTGCTGTCGCTAGGAGGCTGACACTATGCAAAAAAAGGAAAATAGCTCCTCAGCAGTATACACCCACCGACTGGCACAAAGCACAACAGCTTGGTGTCAGTAGGAGGCAGACCTGAATCTGATCCCAGATCCGCTTGTTTCTCTTTCAGGTCACCTGTTGTATTTTATTAGTCTTTTTCCCTTTTGTTTTTTGGGTTCTTTTTCCTTAGGGTAACGGTGTATTTTCTCACTTTGTTTTCCCGTACTTATGCAAAAGAGAAAGTAATGTGGTGTCGCCCACATCGCCCACTCCTTGACCCACAAGGCAGGACCTAATCCCCTGACACCTTTCACAGGTGCTTCAGGGTAATTACCTGTGGCCCGTCCTAGCCTTTTCCCCACCCCACCCTTCCCCTCAGAGAGGGATACTTTCATTTTTTTTACCGGCTGACAGATCAGCCACGCCCACCACAGTACATCGTACTTGCTGTAACACAGCAGAGCCGATGCTCAATCAGGGCTTTTGCCTCAGCAGATTGAAGTGCCTGTATGACACACTTCCATACCCTGTGTTCTCATCTGACCTGCGGACACCTGCAACAGAGGTACACAGCCAGCCACAGTCATCTGCTGGGTCGTCTTTGACATCGGGTAGGCTCTGCCTTCTTTTTTTTTTTTTTTTTCTTTTCCTCTTCCTCTTTCCTCTCCTCTAGCATATAGCCCTCCACAGCAGTATCACTAAGGCTCAACTTATGCCCAACCCTAGAGAGGTCTCTTTTTGCCGATTATTCATTACGCCTGTGCCTTCTGCAAAAAAAAATTGGTCATCTGGTCAGCCTTCTCCTTTCTATCAGTCCTGCAGTACTTCTACCATGTCTGCACCACAGGAGCCCCCAACCAGCCGGAATGAGAGCACACCCCTTCCTCCGGAGTCGGCTGTTTCGATGTCCCAATCTGTCTCCGACCTGAGAAAGGTGTTCCTGGTCCAGGTCCTAGAGCAACTACCACATCTGTCCGCCACCACCAGAGCTCCGCACACCTCTCACGGTGATTCACATACCTGACCACGACTTTCACAGGGTCAGATCAGGTACAAAGTCAACAAAACGGGCGCTTTCCAGTTCCTCGTCCAGTTTCCTGGGCTCCTCTGCATCCTCCAGGATGCCTTCCTTATCTCATGCCCCCTCTTCGGAGGCGGCTTTTGGGTCGGATGTTCATTTCCAGTCTGAGTCTGATAGGAAACAGAACTCAAAATTGCAGGATATGGTCAAAGTCTTAATCTGAAAGAGAACAAGGTTTCTTTCAAACGAGTCAAACGTCCTTCCCGGACCTTTTTTGGTAGGGAATTTGAAGTAATCGTGTCTAAGCACTGGGAACACCCTGAAAAGCGCTTTCCAGGAAGGAAGCAGCTAGATATTCTTTATCCCTTTAGTCCAGACCTTGTTAGTAGAAAGACAGTCCCCTAATGTTGTTCTGACGAATTCTCGTCTGCCAAGACAGTTTTGTCTCTGCCGGACGTAGCTTTTCTCAAGGACTCTATGGATAGGCACATTGAATCCTTGGCTAAGTCAGCCTTTGAAGCAGCTAGCGTCTCCCTCTGTCCCATTTTTGCCTCTACCTGGGTGGCAAAGTCCATGTCTGCCTGGGCAAGAATGCTTCATCAGGGTATCCTAGTGGCATCTTCTCCGGATGAGCTGGCAGACCAGATTGCCCATGCTGGCAAATGTCTCCTGACCGCTTTCTTGGATGCGGCCAGTTGTTCCGCCCGGGCTATCAGCAACATTGTTGCCATACGCCGCATTTTCTGGTTTAAGGCCTGGAATGCGTATCCACTGTCTAATCCCTCACTAATCTCTCCTTCCAAGGCTCTAGACTGCTTGGATCCAAACTGGATCAAATAATCTCTGATGCTACCGGTGGCAAGAGCACTTCCCTTCTCCAGTCTAAACCTAAACGGCCTTTCAATAGGAAGAGATCACTCCAGTTTAGTTCCTTTCGGCCCTTCTTTCCTTCAGGGAGTTCCAGTAGGACTGCTCTTCTGCCCAAAGGGAAAGAAGGAAACTGTCCTTCAAGCCAGCTCCTCACTGGCATCCAAAGAGTCGCTCCTCCAAGCCCTCAGGGTCTCGCTCCAACAGGTACTCCTCGGCGTGATGGATCGCCCCCTACCCGGGAATCTCTCCAGGGTGGAAGGCCGACTCCTTCTCTTCCAAGATGCCTGTTATCGGTGGTTGATGCCTGGGCTCAGAGAAGAAATTATGCAATTTCATCTATTAGCATTTATTAAAATTGGGGCAAAACAAAATTTTTCTCGCTTCATTGGGGGGACACAGGTTACCATGGGGTGTATGCTGCTGTCGCTTGGAGGCTGACACTATGCAAATAAGGAAAAAATTACTCCTCCTCGGCAGTATACACAGGTATACAGATGTCTGTAAGAGGCGGACCTGGATCTAACACCAGATTCACATTATTTTCTTTTACAGGGTTTTTGTGTGTTTATTAATCATTTTCCCTTTCTCTGTCAGATTAATTTCTTCGGGTAACAGGGTGCAACTTCTCACCCTGGTTTTCCCACATTTACGCGGCCGAGAGAACAGTGTGGTATTACCCACATCGCCCACTCTCGGACCCGCTGGCAGGACTCTGTCCCCTGTCACTCTTACGGGTGTTTCAGGATGACTCTTGGTGGCCAGTCCTCGCCTTTTCCCCTCCTCACTCCTCTCCTCGGAGAGGGCTGAGAGGAAGACTGTGGTCACCTGCGGGGTGACCTCCCCCCTTCTCGGAAGGGGTTGACGCAGTCTTCTGCGCCGTCTGGAGACTGTGTGGGAAGGAGGATCTTCTCTCCCAGGACCCTCTCTCCTGAGGGCTCCTGATGCGATCCTCATCCATGAAGAGGAACCGGATTCACAAGCAAGGTAGTATGACCCCCTCCTACTCCCCGCAGTAGTGCTCACCTGTATACAGGCCCCTGCAGCCCCCTCTTCTCCTTTCACAACACTATTTTTCAAATTTCACGCCCTTTTTCTTCTGTAGCGCGCTGTACCCGACATTTTGCATCCTTCTTCTTCCATCGGCTGTTCTCCGTTTAAGCCACGTCCCCCTTTGCCAGCCTAGCCAATCACCAGAGCACTTTCATTTTCCAGCATCGGGCACGCCCCCCTTGCCTGTGTGTTTGTCCCGGCACTGGCGTTGGGCTCACTCTCAGGCTGGACACCCCCCCTCAGGCGTGTCAGCTTTTCAGAACGCAGGTTTCACTTTCTTTGGCCGGTAACGCCCCCCTTTCTGCATGCCTGGACGATCAGGCCAGTTACAGGGAGGCTCTGCCATCCCTGTCTCCTCAGGATAATAACCCCGCCCACCGCTCGTTTCAGCGCGTCGAGTGGCCACAGGGAACACAACGTCCATCTTGGCAGCCGAGCTCCAGCAGCATGTTCACGGATCCGGAGGGGGACACTGCTACCTGCGCTGCCGCTGCATGATCACTGGGTGTCTGGTAGGCTCTACACTCCACCCCTGGCCACTTTATTTCGGCTTAGCTCCCCTCAGCAGTATCGCTTTTATAGCGTCCTGCTGCAGTTGTCACACAGGCTCTACCTATGTCCAACCCGCAGGGGCCTCCGGCTACAATCCTACGGTAACCCACTACGCTTGTGCCCGCTGTAAGAGAAAGTGGGCTTCAGGCCAGCCGTCGCCCTTCTGCCCGTCCTGCAGTCCTTCCATGATGTCCGTCCCTCGGGAAGTCCCTAATGCTCGGAATGAGTGCCCTCCCCCGGAGTGGGCTGTTGCCATGTCTCAATCAGTCTCAGATCTGACTAAAGTGTCGCAGTCCCTGGTACAGGTCCTGGAACGCATGCCGCTTCTATCTGCTGCCACTAGTGCCACGAACGCCTCCCATGGCGATTCGCATGCACCTGACCACGACTCTTATGGGGACAGATTAGAGAAAAGATCCAGGAAGAGCACTCTGTCTAGCTCCTCATCCAGTTCACCGGACCCCGCTTGCTGTGTCATCTTGAATACCCCTCTCTACCCGTTCCCCCTCCTCGGAGGCGGACATTGGGCCTGACGTAGTTTCTCAGTCGGAGTCTGACTCAGATGCAGATTAGACCTCTGGGACACAGGATATGGTAGATAGCCTTATTTCGGCTATTATTCAAACCCTCGAACTTAAGGAGGAAGACGCGGCTAGCCAGGATGACTCCGTTTCATTCAAACGGGTGAAACGGCCCTTCAGAGTTTTTCCCAATCACAGAGAGTTTGAGAATACTACCTCTAGACACTGGGAACAACCTGGAAAACGTTTTCAAGGAAGAAAGCGTCTGGACATTTTTATACCCTTTTAGTTCAGACCTTGTCAGCAAATGGTCCGAATCCCCTAAGGTAGATCCGCCGGTATCAAGATTATCCTCGCAGACAGTTCTGTCTATTCCTGATGCGGCATCTCTCAAGTATGCTACGGACAGACAAATTGAGGCTTTAACCAAATCAGCCTTTGAGGCGTCTGACGCCTCTCTGCACCAATTTCATCTACTCTTGGGTGGCGAAAGCCGCATCTGCCTGGCCTAAGATACTTCGCAGGGGCATTGTAGCTTCGGCTCCGTCAGAGGAGCTGGCAGATTTAGCGGACCAGATTGCCCACGCAGGGAAATATCTCTTAAATGCCTCCTTGGATGCAGCCGCTTGCTCCACAAGAACAAATAGCAACATCATTGCCATTCGACGGGTCCTTTGGCCGAAGGCGTGGAACGCAGACCCCGCTTCTAAAAAATCTCACTGGCCTACCATTCCAGGGCTCCAAGCTCTTTGGCACAAAGCTGGACCAGATCATCTCGGACGCCACTGGTTGTAAGAGCACCTCTCTACCTCAATCCAAACCTAGGCGCCCCTTCAATAGAAAGGGACCCCAGTCCTTTCGCCACTTCGGCCGTTCTCTTCCTCAGGCGGTTCCTCTCAGCAAGACTGTTCTTCCACTCAAGGGGAAAAAAGAAAAGTCTTTCATGCCTACCCCTCACTGGAGGCCTAAGAGCCGCTCCTCTAAACCCTCCGGATCTCGCAGCCACAGATTTTCTTCAAAATGACCGGTCACCCCCACCTGGAAATCTTTCCAGGGTGGGAGGCAGGCTTCTTCAGTTCACGGAGGCTTGGTTATTGGTGGTCGACTACACCTGGGTCAGGGAGATTGTCACATCAGGCTACAAAATAGAATTTTCTTCGCCCCCAGGAAGACGTTTCTTCCTCTCTCGTCCACCCAAGCAGCCTTCCCATGTCCCAGGGATTTTCCAGGCTTTCGCTTCCCTCCTCGCCTCAGGGGTAATCGTCCCAGTTCCTTACCGCGAGCGGTTTTCGGTTTTTTACTCATCTGTTTGTAGTTCCAAAAAAAAAAAAAAAAAAGACTGCTCACTCCGTTCGATTTTTGGATCTCAAGTAGTTGAACCCCCACCTTCGGATTCGACACTTAAAGATGGATTCTCTGCGCTCGGTGATCCCTTCCATGGAACTGGGAGAATATCTGTGCTCTGTGGACATTCAGGATGCGTACCTACACATTCATTGTTTGTGTACAGCATCATAAGTTCCTTCGTGTTGCGATCCAGGAGCAACATTACCAGTTAACAGCTCTCCCGTTTGGCCTGGTGTCCATGCCCAGGGTCTCCACGAAAGTAATGGCGGTGGTCATGGCCATCCTTCGATCAAAGGGAATGAGAATCCCCTATCTCGATTACCTCCTGGACAAGGGTCCGTCTCGCCGGGATCACTCTGTTGATTATCCAACAGAGATGGATCAGCTTGTCCCAAGACACGTCGACCTTAATTCCAACTCAACGTCTCGAGTTCCTGGGCATGGAATTCGACACCATTCAAGCCCAGGTCCTCCTCCCAAAGGAGAATTTCCTTTCTCTACAGCAGGGCATCAAAGCCCTAAAGCGCCCTGTCCCTCTTCCTCTACGGCTCTGCATGAGAGTACTAGGGAAGATGGTCGCTTCCATGGAAGCAGTACCTTATGCTCAGTTCCACTCTCACCCTCTCCAGCTGGCCCTCCTGTCTGCCTGGGACAGGAGCCCACTTTCCCTGGATAACCCAGTTTGCCTACCTCTCCATGTGTGGCTGTCTCTCACTTGGTGAACACTATCCACCTCCATCCTGCGCGGGAGGTCATTTCTCCCCCTCTGCTGCAGGTCATCACCACCGACGCCAGTCTTCAGGGGTGGGGTGCTGTCTTTCTCCATCTCGCAGCTCACAGTCGCTGGATTGTTCAAGAGGCCCTTCTCCCGATCAATCTCTTGGAGATCATGGCAATCTTTCTGGCCCCCCTCCGCTGGCAGTCCCGCCTCACAGGAAAACCGGTCCGCATTCAGTCGGACAACGCCCCGGCTGTGGCTTACATAAACCACCAGAGCGGGAGCTGCAGCAAGCAGGTCATGAGGGAGGTGGCGAAGATTCTGCGGTGGGCAGAAAACCATGTCCCCGCCATATCAGCTGTCCACATTCCAGGGGTGGACAATTGGGAAGCCGATTTTGTCAGCCGTCAGGGGCTCGTGTCCGGCGAGTGGTCTCTCCACCCCACCGTCTTCAACCAACTTTGTCAGAGGTGGGGCATTCTGGATGTCGACCTAATGGCTTCCCAACAAACCACAAGGTTCCACAGTATGGAACCGATGGCCGTCGGTTGCGACGCACTTGTGATCTCGTGGTCCCAGTCCCAGATGCCTTATCTGTTTCCGCCTCTTCCCTTGATTCCAAGGATCGCATAAAAAGGTTAAGGCAGAGGGGGTCCCCATTCTGTTAGGGGGCTCCGGATTGGCCTCGGAGAGCCTGGTATGTGGAGCTAGTGAACATGCTGTCGAACATCCCCTGGAGGCTCCTAGACCATCCAGATCTTATATCGCAAGGGCCCCTCTTCCACCCGAATTCTTGGTCTCTGAATTTAATGGTATGGCCGTTGAGGCCGCGGTCCTAAGGGACGCAGGTTTTTCTCAGTGTCATACAGACCATGATAAAGGCTAGAAAATCGGCATCTTCACGCATCTATCACAGGTGTTGGAAGGCCTTTTTCCGATGGTGCGAAGACAACAGTTTGTTCCCTATGTTTTTTTTTCCCTTCCTTCAGTCCTTGGTTTCCTTCAAATGGGTCTCGATTCGGGCCTTTCCCGTGTGTCCGCTCCGTCCTTTCTCTTCCAAAGGGATCTGGCTTTCCTTCCCCAGGTGAAGACCTTCCTTCAGGGCGTCTCCCACATAGTGCCTCCTTACCATTCTCCGGTCGATCCATGGGATCTCAACCTTGTTCTTGGCGCCCTCCAGCACGCGCCTTTTGAACTACTTCAGGACATTTCTTTCTCCCTTCTTTCATGGAAAGTGGCCTTCCTGGTCGCCATCACCTCTATTAGGAGAGACTCCGAGTTAGCAGCATTGTCCTGCCGTTCTCCTTTCCTGATTCTGAACCATGATAAAGTGATCCTGCGGCCTATTCCTTCCTTTCTACCAAAGGTAGTTTCGGCTTTTCACATCGAGGACATCATCCTTCTTTCCTTGTGCCCTTCCCCGGTTAATTCCTTGGAGAAATCTCTCCACAAACTGGATTTGGTCAGGGCTATCCGAGTCTATCTTTCCAGAACTGCTTCTTTTCCCCAGTCTGATCCTCTGAGGTCATCGGAAGGGGCTCCCCGCCTCTAAATCCACAATTGCTCGTTGGATCCTTTCAGCGGTTCCAGAGGTTCAAAACAAACAGCCTCCTCCAGGGGTGAGGGTCACTCTACCCGGGCTGTGGGAGCTTCCTGGGCCGTTAGTCACCAGGCTTCAGCTTTGCAGGTTTGCAAGGCCGCAACCTGGTCGTCCCTTCACACTTTCGTAAGGTTTTACAAGGTGCATACTCAGGCTTCTGCTGACGCAGGTCTGGGTAGGAAGATACTGCAGGTGGCGGTTTCCCACCGGCCGACCCAAGTCTCCTCCTCCCTGAATATTTTCCCCACCTGTGGGACTGCTTTTTGACATCCCATGGTAACCTGTGTCCCCCAATGAAGCGAGAAAGAAAGAGGGATTTTTGGTTCTTACCGTAAAATCTCTTTCTTGGAGCCTTCATTGGGGGACACAGTACCCTCCCTTTATGTTGTACCGTGTTAGCCAATGTGCCGTTGGTTTGGGTTGAGTTTGATTATACTTGCTCCTACTACTGCTTTAGCACCAACTGAGTTGACTTGTGCTGGTCAGTGGGTGTATACTGCCGAGGAGGAGTTATTTTTTCCTTACTTGCATAGTGTCAGCCTCCTACCGACAGCAGCATACACACCATGCTAACCTGTGTCCCCCAATGAAGGCTCCAAGAAAGAGATTTTACGGTAAGAACCAAAAATCCCTCTTTTAGTGGTAAAAAAGTAATTATTCTTTTTCATTTACTCAGCCAAATGATGGTTCTGTGAATTGCATGAGTGTTAAAAATGCTCACTACACCCCTAGATGAATTTTTAGAGGGGTTATTTCAAAAATGGTGTCACTGGAAGGTTTCTGCTGCTTTGGCAAATGTGACATAACATCCGCAATCTATTAAAGTAAAAATTGCACTCTAGAATTGAATTGGCACTCCTTCTCTTCTGAGCCCTGCCGTGTGCCCAAATAGTAGTCTTTCACCACATATAGAATATTGGTGTACTCATATCTTGGGGTCCATTTTCGTTCCTTTTACCATTGTGGAAAAAGAAAAAAAATTGGGGCTCTAGCAACAAATTTTTTTTTTTTTTTTGTGCGAAAAATTAAAATGTGGAGTTTTTTTTTCTTTTTACTTCTACATTATTTTAATTCCTTTGAACCACCTAAAGGGTTAATAAACTTCTTGTATGTGGTTTTGAGCACTTTAAAGGTTTTTGAAATGGTGTCAGTTTTGGGTGTTTTCTGTCACACAAACCCCTTAGTCACTTCATATGTAATGTGGTCTTTCCAAAAAGTTAGTTTTGTACTTTGTTAGAAAAATTGTTGATTTCATTTTTAAAGCTTGTAACTTCCGAACAAAGAAAATTGTTTACATAATGATGCTGATCTAAAGTAGACATGTGGTTATTTATGATCTATTTTGTGTGGTGAAACTACCTGATTTTAAAGATACAAAAAATTAAAATAGTGAAAATTGTGACTTTCCATTTTTTTTCAAATGTTATAATATTTTCATAAACACAGATCATATCAGCCAAAATTTACCACTACAATGAAATGCAACGTGTCACGAAAAAACAGTCTCCTAAACAGTGGGGGCCAATGAAGCATTTCAGAGTACCGTAATTACCTCCTTAAAGTGGCATTGGTCAGAATTGTAATATTTGGTCTGGTCAGGAAGGTGAAAGCCATCTCTGGATGAAGGGGACAAGGAGGTATTCCCACCACAGACATCACTGCTGTTGTACAATTTCTTTTTATGTTTTCTTGCCAGCATGCATCTGAAGGGATCGCCCGTTTTGATGTGCAGTCTACAGTGAAGTATGAAGATCTGTCTCCCAGCATCAGTTTAAAGAATTGGGTGCAAACCTTAAGGTGGCGTATAAAATCAAAATAAACCTATTTACTGTTTTAATCTTGCATCACATTTGTGTCTAAGTGAAATTAAAATATACATATATTTGATATCGCCGTGTTCAGAATCGCCTGATCTATCAATATTAAAAAAGAATTAACCCGATCGCTAAACGTCGTAACGAGAAAAAAGTTCAAAACTTAAATTGCGTTTTTTTGGGGGTCGCCGCTGCATTGCAATAACAGGCGATTAAAAGTTTGTATCTACACCAAAATGGTATCACTAAAAAGTCAGCTCAGCGTGCAAAAAATAATCCCTTACCCAACGCCAGGTCACGAAAAATGGAGACTAGTGATGAGCGAGTGTGCTCATTATTCAGGTTTTCCAGGCATGCTTGGGTGGTCTCTTGAGTATTTATGGAGTGCTCGGAGATTGTTTGAGATGCCACTGCTGCATGGTTTGCGGCTACTTGACAGCCTGAATACATGTGGGGGTTGCCTGTTTGTTAGGGAATCCTGACATGTATTCAGGGTGTGAAGCAGCCGCAAATCAAGCAGCTGTGGCGACTAAAACATAATCTCCGAGAACTCCATAAATACTCGGAGATCACCCGAGCATGCTCGGAAAACCTGAGTAACGAGTATATTTGTGTGTGTATGTATCAAGCCACGCTCACACCGCATAGCTGGCACAGGCCACATCTAGCTGTCGTGTCTAGAATGGAGTTGCTCCTGTGACGTATGACATCGAGTGAAAGGGAGGAGCCTCATGGATAGAGATGTGAGGAGGAAAATGATAGCGGTAATGCTGCAGTATGAGGCTGCGTATAGAGAAAAGTGAAGAGCTGCAGGTGGAGGCTGTATAAGGCCACATTCACACGTTCAGTGTTTGGTTAGTATTTTACCTCAGTATTTATAAGCCAAAACCATGAGTGGGAGAAAAACACAGAAGTGGTGATGTGTTTCTAATATGCTTTTCCTCTGATTTTGTTTTACTCCAAGTTTTAGCTTACAAATAGTAAGGTAAAAATACTGACCAAATAACGTGTGAACGAGGTCTATAGGAGAAAAGTGTGGTGCTGCAGAAGTAGTAGGCTGTGTATACGATACGCTTTATTGCAGTTAGTGCAATTTCTCTCAGGATCAACTGTTTCCAATTGCATATTGAATAGGAGTGTTCTGTGCTGCTGGAGGAGGCGACTATAAGGGTATGTGCACACGTTCAGGATTTTTTGCATTTTTCCCGCTATTTAATGCATCGGAAAGCTCCGGAAAAAACGCGCAAAAAAAACGCATTGCAGATTTGGGGCAGAAATGTCCGGTTTTTGTCAGAAAATTTCTGCAAGAAATCCTGAACGTGTGCACATACCCTAAAGGAGAAAAGCTGTGCTGCAGAAAAATACTGTGTATAAAGGAGGAGCCTGAAGAGCAGGAAGAATAAGGCCCCTTAACTCTCACGGTTAAAGATGTAACGGCAGCCGTTAAGGGGTTAATATTGTGTAAAGAAAATTTTTTTTAAAAATGGAGCTGGTAAACTTGCGAGACGCGACACAAACCACAGAGCAGGGTATACTATATACAAGGGAGATAACATACAGGTATATACTATATACAGGAGGAGATAACATACAGGTATATACTATATACAGGAGGAGATGACATACAGTTATATACTATATACAGGAGGAGATGACATACAGGTATATACTATATACAGGGGAGATAACATGCAGGTATATACTATATACAGGAGGAGATAACATACAGGAGGAGATGGCATACAGGTATATACTATATACAGGGGAGATAACATGCAGGTATATACTATATACAGGAGGAGATAACATACAGGTATATGCAGGAGGAGATGGCATACAGGTATATACTATATACAGGATGAGATGACACAGGTATATACTATATACAGGAGGAGATGACATACAGGTATATACTATATACAGGAGGAGATGACACACATGTATATACTATATACAGGGGAGATGACCCACAGGTATATACTATATACAGGAGGAGATGACACACAGGTATATACTATATACAGGATGAGATGACACCGGTATATACTATATACAGGAGGAGATGACATACAGGTATATACTATATACAGGGGAGATAACATACAGGTATATACTATATACAGGGGAGATGACATACAGGTATATACTATATACAGGGGAGATGACACACAGGTATATACTATATACAGGAGGAGATGACACACAGGTATATACTATATACAGGGGAGATGACATACAGGTATATACTATATATGAGGAGATGACATACAGGTATATACTATATACAGGGAAGATGACATACAGGTATATACTATATACAGGAGGAGATGACATACAGGTATATACTGAGGGGAAAATGACGTGTCGGGGGGGGGGTGAGGGGGATGAGAGAAGCGAAGGGGAAAATGAGAGATGTGAGGTGCCTTTACGAACGACAGTTAGTTGCGATGCCTGGGCAACACTGGGCTCTTCAGCTAGTTTGAAATAAAGTTCTTGTGTGTGGGGAAAAAAAAAAGGGGTTAATGTCTGTCCTGAATAACTATTAACGTGTCTCATATGTCTTCTTTATTTTGCCATCGTATTTTGTATGTCCTTTTACTTTTTTGGTATGAGACCGCTTTTAAGTTTAACAGCACTTTCAGAAACCTGATATTTAGGGTCCAAATCGGTCCTCAAAGGGCCTCTATATTAACCCCCTCCACATGAATTACTCAATTTTAAAAATGCATGTGTTACAGAATAAAAAAATGTTTTATTCTATGCTGCACATGATCTGACACAAAGTGAAAAAAAGAAAAAATCCTTTATATTTTAGACTTCCCTTGTGGTTTTAGAAAAAAGGTTAGGTGGGTTTTTTTCTTTCCACTTTTACAACAGTATATACAAATTGACCCAAAAATGTGCCTGATTGTGAACTGGTTAACTGGCTATATCCTCCTTTAATAATGTCCGGTGACTGCAGGTGGCGAAGTGTCACATGGGCTGGCGGGGCACAACAAAGGCTGGTGGTAGCATCACATAGAAGCAGTGTATATTGTGCAGTGTGCTTTCATTCACAACAGGCTTTGGCAGTTTATATAAAGCATCAATTTGCATAGGGGGAGTTACAGTATATGCTATAGAAAGACTACAGTATATGTGTACTGTGGGGATCTACATGCACGTGTAAAAAATCTGTTATATCATGCAGGCCCGTAAGTGCCAAGACAAGACCACTGGGTGCCCGCGATGTTTTGCCAAATAACCGCCAACTATATGAAATTGTTTTAACCTATAACTTTCATCAGGTGAGTTTTAATAATTTGAAATACCTGTTAGATCGTGTTTTGTTAACTAATAGACCTCTCTTCACAACCATGGGTTTCCTATGAGCATTTTTAATAGTGATAATTTTTCTATGTTTGCACCTCCTGGTGCTGTCACAATATTACTGTTGGCATTTACAGCACCTGGACTGTGGGGAAAAATACAAAAAAAAATGGATTACTCTGTCGCCTCATTGGGGGACACAGGACCATGGGTGTTATGCTGCTGTCCACTAGGAGGCGACACTATGCATAATCTGAAAATGATTAACTTTGGCTTCTCTTCTGCAGTATACACCCCTGGACGGCATCAGCCTTCTCCAGTTTTTGCTTAGTGTCGCATAGGAGGCACACCTAAGATTTTTTACTCTGTTTTTTCCGACGGATTACAGAAGAAGAAAAGTGGGTCTCCTGTGAGACTCCCGGCATGGCTCCTTCCTTGGCCCCCTATTACGTGGCGTCCGGTTGAAGTCAAGATGGCTATTCCCTATGTCGCTCCTTCCCCAGTCCCTCGGGTGCTGGTTCGAAGTCGAGAACCTCTCTCCTTCCCCAATTCCTTTTGGTTTATGGGTTGAGGTCGAGGCGAGGATGAAGCCCCCTGAAGGTCATAGCAGCACCCTCCCTAATCTCCCTCTGGGGGCATTAGGTTGAGACGCCTCAGGTAGGGCCTGTACAGGCAGCACTCTGCAGCTCCCAGTAATGGGCCAGCACACTGCGCCTGCATCCAGGGACCCCAGCCCAGCTGCGGGCTCCTGTCGGGGCCGGGGGGGAGTGCAGGCAGGCATGGCACAATAGAGGCACAGGGCTCCCTGCGCCCCTGTCTCTGCGGCAGCACCAGCTCTATGCTGCCTCAGTGGGACCCCTCACAGGGCCCCCCTTCCGCTTATAGTCCCACCGCTTACCTGCCTTCAAATCCGGGGGGGGTCCGGTTCAGATCCGACCCCCCTCCCGGACTTCCGCACCAGACTGGTGCCTTTCTGGGCATCAGGCATCTAATTTAGGCCGCAGCTTCGGCCTAGCTGAAGCTGCCGCCTCCTCTCCGCCCCCCGGCCCGCCCCCGGATGACAAATATGACTCTACAGTGTCACAGAGGGGGCGGATCGAGACAGAAAGGGCTCTCTTTTACACAGCTTTGTCACCTTTTTTTCCTCAGCTCTCCGCCCCCATCTCTCCCTGCCTCTTCTCCTTGGCTGCCATTTCTACTGCAGCGAGGATTAACCCTGCATCTCCCGGTCAGCAGGACCAGGCCAGCCAGTCTCCGGGGGGCAGAGGACTGTGGTTCTTCGGCGCTGGACCTAGGAGCAAACTGGTGGGGTAAGATCACAGCTGGGTTGTTTTTACTCGGCTGTGAATCCATATTCCCTATAAGTCTCCTCTATAAGGTTCCTCTGCATAGCTACCCCTGTAAGGTGCTAGCCAGCCCTTTTGCACTCTGTGCACTATGCCGGACTCAAGGTCCAAGAGAACCAGGCAGGTCTGCTATTATGCATTCTGCACAGCCTGCGGGACCGCTCTCCCCAGCGGCAGCATGTACCCGCACTGCCAGGGCTGCACTCAGATTACTCTGTCAGAGCCCCAAGAGGCCCCTGCTAATGCCTCAGTGTCTAATGCCATGCCGGAATGGGTCACTCAGATGTCGCAATCTATGATGCAGTCTATAGATAACCTAACCTCCACATTGCTTCAGGCTCTGCAGAGTCATGCCTCGGCTATGACCGCTACCCAGCAAAGGGAGAGCTTGACTCAGGGACAGGACGACCCTGGCACATCCACGTCTAGGTCAGGACACAAGCGGACCCACAGGTCACGTTCATCTGCGTCATCCCATAGCACACGGTCATCCCCTTCTAGGGAGAGACACCGTAGTTCTAGGTCATCTAGACCGTCCCCTTCCAGGGACAGACAATGCAGATCTCCGCAATCCCCAACCCGAGAAGGCCTCCGCCCCAGCTCACCCAGCAGGGGACGCCTCACTACACTGGATTCGGAAGGCATCTGTGACTCCGACTCAGACAAGGAAACGGAGGGGTCCCTGATCCCAATCCCTCCTAGCAATACAGCGCTAGTTGAGGACTTAATCTATTCCATCCATCGGGTGCTGGACATTTCTGATCCGCCACAAGAGGCCCCAGAACACAAGATTTCCTTTGAAGGACCTCTGAAGCCGCCTAAGGTTTTCTCTAACCACCCAGAGTTTAAGGCGATCCTTAAAAAGCAGCTTTCACAGCCTGAGAAAAAATTCGCTAATCGCAAATATCTGGAGGCTAGGTACCCCTTCCCACAGATGGATACCAAGGAATGAACAGACCCACCCGAAGTGGACTCTAGACTAGCAGCACAGACCCTCCTTTCACTGCCAGATAGCTCAACCCTCAGGGATGCAGCAGACCGGCAGGTAGAACGCATGGGTCGTTCAATTTTCGAGGCTGCAGGGGCATCCCTGGCTCCTGCGTTCACTTCAGTTTGGGCTGCCAAGGCCTGGGCCAAAAATTTACAAGCTGGCCTCCAAGCATCCGCTCCTGAGCTGTCGGACAGAGCGGTTCAAATAGCAGTCGTAGCAGATTACATGCTTCATGCAGCTCTAGATTCAGCAAGGGGTGTAGCGGGGAAAGCATCAAATGCCATCACAATTTGGCGTATCCTCTGGCTTAGGGAATGGAAAGCGGACGCAGCCTCAAAGAAGTCCCTCACGCACCTCCCCCTACCTCAGTGGGCGACTTTTTGGTGAACAGTTGGACACGATGATATCCAACGCCACCGGGGGTAAGAGTACTTCTCTTCCCCAACTGAAACCTAAATGCACTTAAATGAAGCGTAACCAAACTCTATTCCGATCCTTTTGGAATTCTTCGGGCCGGTCCGTCTCGCGTCCAGCACAAAATCATAACCATTCCCCACGCAGGGACAACTCACGGTCGACGCAAAGGTCGGACAAGACCTGGCAGTCAAAAGCAGCCCAGTCTAAGCCCAGAGGAGGAAAATCTCAGACTTTCTCCTCATCATGACTCACGGACTCCGGAAGACACCACACCCGTAGGCGGCCGACTTTTGCTCTTTCATTAAGTCTGGCTGCCTATTACAGAAGTCAGGTGGGTCCGGGAACTAGTGTCTTCCGGATACAAGATAGAGTTCAACTTACAACCCACCGGACCGATTCTTCCTTTCTGTCCCCCCCAAAACCACCAGCCAAGGCTCGTGCCTTCCGACAAGCGGTCTCCTTGCTTCAAGCAGGAGTCATACCGGTGCCCACGGCCGAGCGCTTCCGAGGGTTCTACTCCAATCTATTCATAGTCCCCAAGAAAGGAGGCAGTGTGCGGCCCATATTGGACCTAAAACAACTCAACAAATATGTACGGGTCCGTCACTTCCGCATGGAGTCTCTTCGGTCCATCATTGCGTCCATGGAGAAGGGAGAATATCTCACCTCCATAGACATACAAGACGCATTACTGCAAATACCAATTGCACCTGCCCATCAGTGGTTTCTCAGGTTCACAATCGACCAGGACCACTACCAGTTCGTGGCTCTCCCGTTCTCGCCACGGCTCCCAGAGTGTTTACCAAAGTCATGGCAGCCACCATGGACGTCCTGCACTGGCATAGTAGTCGTTCCATACTTGGACGATCTACTCATCAAGGCTCCCACCTTCAAGGACTGCGAGCTCAGCGTTTCAATTACAATCGACACTGAGTCGTATGGGCTGGTTAGTCAACTTATAAAAGTCATCACCAACCCTGAGTCAGTCTCTGACCTTCCTGGGAATGCTATTCAACACCTCCAGGGGTCTAGTGCTCCTTCCCAAGGACAAGGCACTGGCTCTTCGCCTAGGAGTTCGCACCCTCCTCCGCAAACCCCCTCGATCTCTCAGGTTTGCCATGAGAGTCCTCGGCAGGATGGGGGCAGCAATAGAAGCCGTCCCACTTGCCCAGTTGCACCTCAGGCCTCTCCAACTAGCCATCCTCAAGTCCTGGGATAAAAACCCTTTCTCTCTCGACAGGGAGTTCTGGCTAACATCGTCAACCAAGAGGTCCCTGCACTGGTGGCTCAAGCCAACCTCGCTAGCAAAGGGGAAATCCTTTCTCACAGGTCAATGGAAGGTTCTGACCACCGATGCAAGCCTGATGGGTTGGGGTGCAGTGCACCTACACCACAGGGCAAGTGATCCCCAGTGGAAGCGACCCCTCCTGGTATTGAGAGCCTTTCATCACTTACTGCAGCCTCTCACATCAGAATACAGTTGGACAATGCCACGGCTGTGGCATATGTGAATCACCAAGGGGGGATCCGCAGTACCCAGGCAATGCGAGAAGTGTCACATATTCTCCACTGGGCAGAGGACACAAAGTCGGTTCTCTCGGCGGTCCACATTCCAGGTGTGGACAACTGGGAAGCAGACTTCCTCAGCCGACAAGAAATAGACTCGGGAGAGTGGTCTCTCCATCCTGAAATTTTTCGCCAGATTTGCCATCACTGGGGGACCCCGGATGTTGACCTAATGGCATCCCACTTCAATGCCAAGGTCTCCAACTTCATGGCCAGAACACACGATCCGCGGTCACTCAGGGCACACGCTCTGGTTCAGGACTGGACCCAGTTCCAGCTTCTGTACATTTTTCCACCTCTCTCCCCTCTCTCCCTGATATCCAGGGTGGTGAGGAAGATCAAGCAAGAGGGAGTTCCAATATTCCTAATCGCACCGGACTGGCCCAGACGTACATGGTATGCCGACATCGTACAACTTACAGTAGACGCCCCCTGGCGTCTCTCCGACCGCCCCGATCTTCTATCACAAGGCCCGTTCTACCACCAGAACTCAGGGGCTCTCAATTTGACGGTGTGGCCCTTGAGACCTGGGTTCTAACCCAGGCAGGGCTCTCGCCGGACGTCATTGGAACCATGATCGGGGCACGGAAGCCAGCCTCTGCCGTACCTGGAAAGCTTTCTTTACCTGGTGCGAATCTCGTGGCCAGACTCCACTCCCTTATTCCTTACCCAAAATACTTCGTTTTCTCCAATCGGGTCTGGAGGCCAGGCTGTCCCTGGGCTCGCTTAAGAGCCAGGTGTCAGCCCTCTCAGTGCTTTTTCAAAGGCGCATTGCTACCAAGCCGCATGTAAGGACTTTTTCTCCAGGGGGTTTCCCGATTGGTTCCCCCCTACAGACGACCACAAGAAAGCGTGGGACCTCAACTTGGTCCTGACAGCATTGCAGGAACCACCCTTCGAACCCCTTAAGGAGGTCCCGCTCCGCCTTCTATCCCAGAAGGTGGTTTTCCTGGTGGCAATCACCTCGCTACGCTGGGTGTCTGAACTGACAGCACTCTCCTGCAGACAGCCCTTCCTGGTTTTTCACCAGGACAAGGTAGTTCTCCCTACGGTCACATCCTTCCTTCCGAAGGTTGTGTCCCACTTCCACCTCATCCTTTTGTCCGGTGTCGGTTCAGAGTGGAGAAGGCTCTGCATACGCTTGACCTTGTCAGGGCATTGCGTATATATGTGTCTAGGACTGTGTCCTTCCGGAGGTCTGACTCTCTTTTCCTTCTTCTGAAAGGCAGCCGCAAGGGTCTGCCAGCTTCCAAAGCTTCCCTTGCCAGATGGATCAAATCCACCATACAAGACGCCTACTGCCTTAAGAATTCTCCTCTTCCAGCCGGTATTACGGCACTCTCTACACGGGCGGTACGGGCCTCCTGGGCCATTCGGCACCAGGGTTCGGCACAACAAGTGTGTAAGGCGGCCACTTGGACTAGCCTACACACGTTTACTAAACACTACAGGGTTCATACCCAGTCCTCAGCGGACGCGAGCCTGGGTAGATGTGTTCTGCAGGCAGCGGTGCCACAAGTGTAGCGGCCTGTCTGCACAATATTCATCCATTGCTTCCCACCCAGGGACTGCTTTGGGACGTCCCATGGTCCTGTGTCCCCCAAAGAGGCGACAGAGTAAAGGAGATTTTTGTGTACTCACCGTAAAATCTTTCTCTTAGCCTCTAATTGGGGGACACAGCTCCCACCCTGTTGCCCTTCCGGGCCGTTGTTACCGTCGAATTCTCATATTGTTTGCTTGAGCTCGTACATAGTTGCCTTTTTATAGGCATGGTTATGTTATTCATGTCACGTTCCTCCTACTGCTTTTGCACAAAACTGGAGAAGGCTGACGCCGTCCAGGGGTGTATACTGCAGAGGAGGAGCCACAGTTAATCTTTTTCAGATTATGCATAGTGTCGCCTCCTAGTGGGCAGCAGCATAACACCCATGGTCCTGTGTCCCCCAATTAGAGGCTAAGAGAAAGATTTTAGGAGTACACAAAAATCTCCTTTTTGTCATGGCTGTAAGGTTATTACAACATTGTGCCTCTAGTAATTATTTGTGTGACACCCTCATATGTCTGGCCCCACGTGATGACTTTTTCAGCATCGAAAAACACACTCAAGCAGTCCAGTTGTTCCCAACCTCTCTTTCCTTGAGTGCCACATTTAGTTGTGATAAATGGTCGCGAGCCACATTCAGTGCCCCGACTACTGGTATAAAGACAGGCAAAGCGTCCTCACGCAAAGCATATAGATGGTATACTTACATGGGTACCCACTTTAACCCCATTTGGGATTGTCTTGGGAAGTACTGACAACAATAAATTGCATCCAGCTTCAACACCTCTGTGCATAGGATGATAGTCTCCAGATTCCCATAATTAGCCTGTCCCCCACCAGTACATGAACATCCAAAACTGCCCTTCACTGCAGGATGGCTCGCAAGTCACCATCTGGAATCGTGCTCTTCATAGTTGTCCTTGTGTTTATGCACCAAGTTGGCAGAAAGCTGTGAGGCGCGTTAGAGACTTCTGCACCAGAGGGAAACTGGTGACACAACTGATCCTTTATTTTTTTTTGTAACATTTTTGTCTATGGTGGCATTGGGAAGTCTCCAGAAGTCGTACAGAAAAATGTTTTTGTTTTTTTTTAAACCAACAATAAAACACGAGAAACATGCCTTTGAAATGGAAATCTTAGTTATGTTCCCTTAAAACTTTCAGTACCACTACATGATGTAACTGTGTAATGTGGAAAAAAAACAATGCAACATAAATATTCAAATCCTTTCTTTGCAATTCTTTTATTTAAAGCTTAAATAATGAGGAAATATAGAAAATATTCATTTTTTTTTCTTCCATTTGAAAGCCTAAATGTGGAGAAGTAACACCGAGCTGCCCCTTACTCTGTGAGCTGTTGTATGAATCCGAATATGATAGCCAGCTTTGGATTATTTATGACCAGAACAAAAGGCACATGGGCTCAGGAGATGCATACCCCCATCAGGTAGTGTACTATCTTGAATTTATGTTTGTTGTCCTGTAGAAGAAGAAATGAAGGCTAAACTATATACTGCATAGAATTTCTGAACCTAAGATAAAATCAGAATGAGCAAATACCGTATAGTAAGGAAATAAATAGTAATGTTTCCTATACATAACACCGGGTATTGGTTAACACTGCGACAAGGTGCAATCGATTGGAACACCTTGACGTGGTAGGACGGCTTTTACACATTTTTGATAAAAAATAGTGTTAACCCAGTGCCCTGTTATTTATCTGCACTATTATTATTTACTTACTACAGGGTATTGGCTCAATTTTGTTTTCATCTTAGGTACCGTTTGCTATATGGCCACTGGGAGAGTGTACCCCTACACATTGCACTTATACCAATATTTGTTCCAGCTCATTTCTTTGGTTTTGCATCGGATTTCTGTGACACTTGGGATGTTACTTATTCTGGCCTCATAAATTGTTTTGACTCTGTATTTGAGGAGCGCAAATGCCCATTCCTCTTGAACATTTATGGCCTACTGACAGGATACACCACTAATGTATTATAGATGGGACCCACATTTATTTACGGAGTTCAAATGCATGGCTTGGTCAGAATTCACTGACAAATTAAGAATTTTCATCACCTCTCCACTGACGACGTAACTCATGAGGATCTCGTTTTGGAGAGAGATGAAGGCTTCATTGGTGGTATCTGCATTTTCTGTACATTTCTGCTGTATCCTGTGATGTATGTGATATGATTATACTATTTTAAGCTTATTGGCTATATGGATGAGATGTTCTAGTATGGTTTCAGTTCTTCACCATTTTTTGTGAATGGGAACTTCAGACTAGTACGAAGTCACCCTCCTCTTCGCTAATGAGTGGCCAATACTGTTTCCAGTGTAGACAAGACCTTCTGAGCAGAGCCCAGAGTCCACACTAATAGATTTGTGCAGCTGCTGCGTCTTCAGCTCTGTTCACATCCGTCTTATTCATCTGCATTTGTGCTCCATCATGGAAGTGGAACAAAAAATACTGATGGAGGCATTGGCACTTTCTCGTGGCAGACACCAGCAGTGCCCAATGGACCCCATGGCCATGTTCACACGTTCCTGATTTCCCTGCTGTTTTTTCTGCACTAAAAACCGCAGCTCTTGGCAGAAAACGCAGGTGCGTTTTTTGGTGCGTTTTTTGGTGCGTTTTTTAGTGCAGTTTTTTATGCAGTTTTCTCTGCAGAGTCTGTGTGTTTTCTAGGAAGTTTTTTTTAGGGTTAAAATGGCTGAAAATACCCTAATCCTACCCCTAACCCTACCCCTAACCCTACCCCTAGTTCTAACTGTAGTGGGGGGGGGGGGGGGGAGAAATCTTTATTATTGTTACTACCTATGGGGGTGATAAAGGGAGGGGGGGGGGGAATTAACCTTTTTTTTTTATTTTGATCACTGTGAGGTTATCACAGTGATCAAAATGTGCCTGGAACGAATCTGCAGGCACTACGCATGCGCCCGCCATTTTGGAAGATGGCGGCGCCCAGGGAGAAGACGGCCGGACGGACACCGGGAGGCCCGGTAAGTATGAGGGGGGGAGATTAGGGCACGGGGGGCGTCGGAGCACGGGGGGTGGCTTTGGAGCATGGGGGGGTGGAATTGGGGCACGGGGGGGGGGGGAGGGGGCAGCCACACTCCGCCCACGCACTTTCTGCTGCAGCGGTTCTGCACCACAAACCGCAGAAAACCCGCAGATATTTTTTTCGTCTGCGGGTTTTACTGCGGGTTTGACCTCACAATGGAGGTCAATGGGTGCAGAACCGCTGCAGTTCCGCAAAAAGAAGTGACATGGTACTTCTTTTTTACCGCAGCTATTCAGCGCGGCTTTTTTCGGGATTTTCCGCAATGTGGGCACAGCCGTTCCTGTTTTCCATAGGGTACATTGTAATGTACCCTGCATGGAAAACAGCTGCGGACCCGCAGCGGCAAAATCGCGGCGGTTCCGCATTAAAAAAAGGATTGTGTGAACATGGCCTTAGTGTAAATCAGGTTTTCATCAGATGGAGCCTCTCATTGTAGATATGAAAAGAGCCTTACAGAGCATTGCTTAGACTGGTTATACCTCCACTACCTATGGTGGATTTGTGACATTTGGCCAGACTTTTTCTTTTGTTTTTTTATTTCCAGTTCTACCACAATTTATTACATTAAAGGGGGTTGTCCAGCCTTAAGGTACAAGTCTACACTTGATCGTTGTAACTGTGGACTTAAGAATCCTTGTATCGTGGGCACTTCGCGCTGTGAGAATTCTCTATTATGTGGTAGCAGTGGGCAGCCTTGTACCTGCAAATATGCAATTTTACATTATTCTGGCCACATTACCACTAGACCTGACCTGCCTCCCTCAATACCCTTACGTTCAGCAAGGCCAGGCACGTCTAGTCGGCACGTGACCGCATGTATTCAAATCACATGCTTGTGGTCTCCATTGCTCCAGACACTGGAAAAATTCTGAGGATTCACTAGTATGAAGGCACATATAATGGCTGCAGACTAGTAGTTTAAGGCCAGACAACCCCTTAATTTTTAATGTTAACTTGATTTTCCATCACATTTAGTTAAATTTGTTGTCCATTACGTGGCAATATTTTTCTTAAATGCTACAATGCTTAAAAAAGGTAAAAATCATTTTGTCCCAGACTGGCGCGGTTTCTTCCTTCTAGCACTCGTATGGCTGCAGGGCTCATGTGATGTCATGTGTGAGCCAACCTCGCTGCCGTGGTGCCAGTCCGGTAGGGGTATGTGGATTTTTTTTAATTTTTTTTAATTTTTTTACATTTTATATAGGGTGCTGAAGCCTTTAGGAGGGTCTTGTCCTGTAGCGGACAACCCATTTAAGATATTTTGTGACTTCAAAAATTACAATCATAGCTTGTAAGTTAAAGATATCATGGGACCCCATTCCACGCAGTTATGGTGAGGTGAGGGCAGCCGTTCACCGCCTGTATGTCGTGATGCATTGCACCATTGTGTCGTTTCATAGAGATTAATGTCTTTTATTGTTTTTTCTTTCAGTACTCTGTGAAGCTTGAAAAGGGAGATTATACTATAAGGATGCAGGTTCGTCATGAGCAATTAAATGAGCTGGAGCGTTTGAAGGATCTTCCCTTTGTGATTTCTCACAGGATGGCCAACACATTGAGTCTAGATATATATGAAAGTCACAGCATGGCCCTCTTAGGGAAGAAAAAGGCAAACACTATAACCTTGGCTCCAAAGCACAGCCAGCCTTTCTTTATTACAATGCTACCTGATGATAAGTAAGTAACTTGTGGAAACATTCAACCTACTTTCATATTCGGAATTATTGTTTGGGCATGTGGAGAAAATGTCTGCGCTTGGTCCAAAGGTGAATGTAGATTTTGAAGAGGTATTCCCATCTGGAACACCCATTGTATAGTCACTCTGTATGCCGTAATTGCCTAAGACCTGCACAGGACCTCGGCTGGAGCTCTCGCCTCACTGGGAAAGGAGAGGTGACCACATACCCTCGCTTTCTTAACCCAAGGCGTTGGCTGCACTGGATGTGATGAGAATATATATATATATATATATATATATATATATATATATATATATATATATATATATATATATATATATATATATTCTGTAAATTACAAAGATCTGTCATACAGGTTGTTGTCAGTATTTAGATCAGTCATTGAAACTTTTCTTTGGAAAAATTAACAATCAGCAAATTCAATGTTAAAAGCTAAACCCATTTCTGCGCCTCTAGGTATTGTTATATATTGTGCTCTTTTACATCATGGTTGGCCTTGTTTAAAGGAACCCATGAAATATATTTGGTATTTCCAGTTCCTTTGAGAACCACTGTCATTCTATGAATCTGTTTAACAGAATACCCAAGGGCGCTGGTCCAGGCTGCTATCTAAGTGGCACGCTGACACTGTCTAAGACAGAACTGGGCAAGAAAGCTGTAAGTATTTCGTATCTCCTATTTATACCTCCACTGATGATCCGTCACTTGCTTTTAGCTTCCTTTGCACATCATATAATATTGCCCTTATGAGAAGTATTTTTTCCTCCTTCGTTCAATGTAACCTTGCTCTTTCCATCCATTTCTTTTTGCATAGTTGTACGGCAAACGGTTAGTATGTTTTGGACTTAGACTTTTGCTTTGAAACGACTCTGCCCAATATTACAATAATACCTATTTTATGTATTAATCGCTGCACTTCTAGTAATATTGTTGGAGAGTGATGCAGCACCTTCCTGGCGTGCGGTAACACAAGTACGCCAATGTGGGTTAGCTGTGACACAGACTAAGTTTAGACGGCTATTTATTATCTTTAATTAAAGGAGTCACCTTATTGTGCAAACCCCCATTTAAATTGCAGCTGACACATACCCCTAAAGAGCAGATAATGCTTTGGAGAAGGTGGGGATAGTCATGCATTTCACTTGCACCAAATATGCCAGGAAACGTAGTGTACCATGGCAGCCATGGTGGTCATTGGCTCTTCATGTAATAAATGCTTGGCTAAAGTGCATCAAAAACATGAGGTGCTCTTAGAATGGGTCTGCTCTGCTCATAAAAAGTCCCAAGCAAGTGACTTCCCTCTATGATATCTACATGTCTCAATAAGACTTTGCAAAGTGTTGTCCTATTGGCAAAGGAAGCATAGCATCTTTCCACTGATGCCTTAGATTATAAAATGCAAGACAGATTTCTGCATTCAATCTGCTGAATCTTAAAAGTATCCTGTACCTCTGAAATTCTACTGCTACCTTCATCTTAAAGTGTATCTGTCTCTAGGTTAGTTTTCCACCTAATCTGAGAGCAGCATGGTTCAGGGGCAGAGACCCAGATTCCAGTGATGTCACTTACTGGACTGCTCAGTATAGTTTATATAAAATCCAGTGTTTTATCAGCAGGAGATTATCACTAGAGGCCAAGTGAACCTGCTGCCAGGAAGTTCTCCATAGTAGTCCTCCATATTCATGAGCGCTGTATAACCCTGCCCCCATCACTAGCAGCTGTGTACGCTATGCATAGGTAGAAACGGGTGGGGGCAGGGTTATACAGAGCTCAGCATTCAGAGAACACGTACTTTTGCAGCCGATAAAACACTGACATTACTCAAACTGCAGTAAGCAGCCCAGTAACTGATACATTGTTGGAATTGGGGTCTCTGTCCCTACATCATGCTTCTCTCAAGGTAGCAAAGACTTGGCGACACTCTCCCTTTAAATGTAATACAGAGTTGTACAAAAATTGTCTTTTTTTTCTGTGATCTCTCCACATTTCTTAAGTTTAGGATTGTACTACTGCAGCAATGTGTCATTTGTGATATCCAGTAGATTCCAAAACAAGATATAGGATACAAACCATCAAAGATGTAGTAATTGGAAAAAATGTACTACCCATGGTCCTGGGCGTAACCCCACATCATTGTAAAGTTATGGTGGGGGTAAAGCTGCTGCAGTCTGAGGAGCAGGATTTGCCAGCTCTGTAAGCTATATGCCAGTGTTTCCCAAACTCCAGTCCTCCTGGACCCCAACACGTTTCAGCCGCACTGGTAGAACCTAGTGATCACGATGCCAGGACTCATCCCCTGCATAGACGAGCTGCTGGGTCATAGCAGACCCAGATCATCTTTTCCTGTGACTATAGGGAGCTGTTCCCTGGAATTTGGGCTCCTTTGGATATTGAAGCTACAGTGGAATAAAAGCGTAATAAAAAAAAATGTTCTCCAGGGATCATTTAGTGATTTATGGGGGACAAATAGTGTAAAATGTATAGGGCAGACTTCCCGAAAAGGCCTAATGTGAAGTCCTTATATCCAATGGTAGATTGTTTCCTGGTCTTTGGCTCGGTTTGCATTTACTGACAAATGCACGTTTATTTTTAATACATTAGTAGTACTATTAAAAATAAGTGAAAGTACGCCAGTCTCATCAGTTGTGAGAGATCTTTTTTAAAGGGTTATTCTCCACTTGTTAAATGGATACAATTGCAAATTGTTTGTAAAACGAGCAACTTTGCATTTAACCTCTTATTTAAAATACTTTTAGAGCAGAAAGAGAATTTCTGAATTGTATAGTTTACTTGTTACTTAAGTTACCGGCCCCACCTGCATTGTACCAGAGGTGGCGGGTATCTTGGACAAGGAGCGCGTGCAAGTGCGCAATGAAGCTGGCCATACCGCAGAATCCTTCCTGCTCCATTGCCCCTACACTCCTTTGCTGCCCCTGCTAACTGTGAGACACCGCATAGTTGGGGCTAGTAGCACAACTATGCCATCAGTCCAAGCTGTTAATCTTCCTGAGCACATGGCCAAGTCAGTCCTCCACTTCGGGGTACATGGCATACAGTGCACACTGTGCATAGTACAAATCATTTGTATAGCACTGCAATAGTATTCTATCTTATTTTAACCCCTTCATGACTTTGGGATTTTTCGTTTTTCCGTGTTCGTTTTTCACTCTCCTCCTTCCTAGAGCCATAACTTTTTTATTTTTCCGTCAATTTGGCCATGTGAGGGCTTATTTTTTGCGGGACGAGTTGTACTTTTGAACGACATCATTGGTTTTAGCATGTCGTGTACTAGAAAACGGGAAAAAAATTCCAAGTGCGGTGAAATTGCAAAAAAAGTGCAATCCCACACTTGTTTTTTGTTTGGCTTTTTTGCCAGGTTCCAGGGTGGATTTGATTTAAATCTAACGGATTTAAATCACTAGTCAGTAAGGCTTGATTTAAATCAGTGATTTAAATCAGTTTCTACCTAAACTAGTTCTTGCTACTTTAACATGCAAGTAGATGAAGATTTTTAGAATCACTTTTTATATTACATAGTAACATAGTAACATAGTTAGTAAGGCCGAAAAAAGACATTTGTCCATCCAGTTCAGCCTATATTCCATCATAATAAATCCCCAGATCTACGTCCTTCTACAGAACCTAATTGTATGATACAATATTGTTCTGCTCCAGGAAGACATCCAGGCCTCTCTTGAACCCCTCGACTGAGTTCGCCATCACCACCTCCTCAGGCAAGCAATTCCAGATTCTCACTGCCCTAACAGTAAAGAATCCTCTTCTATGTTGGTGGAAAAACCTTCTCTCCTCCAGACGCAAAGAATGCCCCCTTGTGCCCGTCACCTTCCTTGGTATAAACAGATCCTCAGCGAGATATTTGTATTGTCCCCTTATATACTTATACATGGTTATTAGATCGCCCCTCAGTCGTCTTTTTTCTAGACTAAATAATCCTAATTTCGCTAATCTATCTGGGTATTGTAGTTCTCCCATCCCCTTTATTAATTTTGTTGCCCTCCTTTGTACTCTCTCTAGTTCCATTATATCCTTCCTGAGCACCGGTGCCCAAAACTGGACACAGTACTCCATGTGCGGTCTAACTAGGGATTTGAACAGAGGCAGTATAATGCTCTCATCATGTGTATCCAGACCTCTTTTAATGCACCCCATGATCCTGTTTGCCTTGGCAGCTGCTGCCTGGCACTGGCTGCTCCAGGTAAGTTTATCATTAACTAGGATCCCCAAGTCCTTCTCCCTGTCAGATTTACCCAGTGGTTTCCCATTCAGTGTGTTATGGTGACATTGATTCCTTCTTCCCATGTGTATAACCTTACATTTATCATTGTTAAACCTCATCTGCCACCTTTCAGCCCAAGTTTCCAACTTATCCAGATCCATCTGTAGCAGAATACTATCTTCTCTTGTATTAACTGCTTTACATAGTTTTGTATCATCTGCAAATATCGATATTTTACTGTGTAAACCTTCTACCAGATCATTAATGAATATGTTGAAAAGAACAGGTCCCAATACTGACCCCTGCGGTACCCCACTGGTCACAGCGACCCAGTTAGAGACTATACCATTTATAACCACCCTCTGCTTTCTATCACTAAGCCAGTTACTAACCCATTTACACACAATTTCCCCCAGACCAAGCATTCTCATTTTGTGTACCAACCTCTTGTGCGGCACGGTATCAAACGCTTTGGAAAAATCGAGATATACCACGTCCAATGACTCACCGTGGTCCAGCCTATAGCTTACCTCTTCATAAAAACTGATTAGATTGGTTTGACAGGAGCGATTTCTCATAAACCCATGCTGATATGGAGTTAAACAGTTATTCTCATTGAGATAATCCAGAATAACATCCCTCAGAAACCCTTCAAATATTTTACCAACAATAGAGGTTAGACTTACTGGCCTATAATTTCCAGGTTCACTTTTAGAGCCCTTTTTGAATATTGGCACCACATTTGCTATGCGCCAATCCTGCGGAACAGACCATATTACCTTTTTCTCCCCAGTTTAATGGGTTAATCATTCATATTTGGACACCACTGTTCTGTTGTACTTAGGAAGGAGAAAAATAATCCTGACCTTAATAACAATTTAAACAGATTTATTCAACTGAAACAATAACAACATTACAGCATAAGTTATTTGCTTAAACAAACATCCATGTTTGTTAACTAATTTGGCTAAACAAAATATATATATATATATTATAAGAAACTTAGACTGTCAGCCCAGCCGACACATGAAAAACTTAAATACTACTGTCCCTGCTGTCCTCTGTAGCTCACTTGTCGTCATCTTCATCATCATCTTCTTCTTTGTTCCTATTCATAATCTGGAAAAGAAAAACAAGCTTTCCTGCTTTATTGGGTCCCAACCGATTTCTCAATTTAGAATGAATGAGTCCAAAGGAAGAGAATATTCTTTCAACGCCTGCAGAAGAAGCTACTGCTGTTAAAAGTGAAATCATTACTTGAACAGTCTCTAAATCCAAGCGCTTAAGTGACTTCCACCAGTTTACTGGTGTGACCTTCCTTAAAATATCTTCAGCAAACATATATTTCTTGAATGGTTCCCCCTTAGCTCTGAAGTTTATTATAGTTGTTATTAAAGATGGATGATTGCTGGATACCCATGTCATTGCTAACTCCTCTTCCTCAGCACTTAGGTTTTGACCCTGATATTGGATATTGACAATATTTGCCAAAAAATGAGCTGGAGTCAGTGCTTGTCCCATTCGTTTGTTTACTGCTTGTAATTTAATTCTGTCCATGTGTAGTTCTGTTTTTAAGTGTTCACTCAGTTCCTTCCAAATTTCAACAGCATCCGCAATAAAACAGCTATTTTTCTGTATTTTGTTTAAAGCTTGAGATATGGGTTTCAGGAAGCTCAGCATATGTTCAACATTTCTCTTAAGCCCAATGTTGAGGATTTTGGCCGTGACAGTGCCATCTATTTTATCTCGATTTTCTTCACAAAGTGTCATCAGAATAGGCCAGTTTTTGATATACTGCTCAAAACAGTCCACCACAGAGTTCCATCTAACATCTTGTGGGAGCGTTAGCTTGGTTCCACCCATCCTTTTCAGAGCTGCTGCAGCAAAATGATTATTACGGAAGTATTTAGCAATTTCAACAACATTAGCCTTTGTTTCTGGAACACTTAAGTCTTTGGCTAAGAGGTGCAGCAAATGAGCACTGCAACCATATGTTATTAGCAGCTTTGTATTCCCTCCCTGCTCTTCTAAATCTCTTCTCATCTTGGATACGTTTGCAGCAGTGTCAGTGACCAAACTGCGTACTAGACATTTGAATTTTTGTTCACATGTCGTTATAGCTTTTACTGCCACTTCTTGTAAGTATTCTGCTGTGTGCATTTCCTGACGTATCAGTTGTTTGTGCAAGGAAGACGTTACCTTCTTCTGTTGTTATACAAGCACATACAATAGGATCATTGTGGACATTACTCCACCCATCAATACTTAGGTTAACAATTTTACCCTCCAGAGCTGTTGCACATTGCTCCATTTCTCTGTCATACACTTGATCCAGCAGTTTCCCTGCAACATCCGCTCTGCTGGGTGGACTGTATCCTGGTCTCAGTGACTGAACCATATTAATGAAATGTGGGTTCTCAGTCAGACGGAAAGAAGAGTTCGTTGCATAAATAAACTGGGCAATTTTTTCATCAATCAACTCTTTTTCTAATCTGCTATTTCTTATCACAAACCTATCTATGGTGATTCCAGGAGGTAAAGGTTTTTTCTTCCTTTTGGGTGATGGTGATATGTGGCTGTGGGTGTCTGATGATGATGCTGCTGCTAATGAAGCACTATCCTGGATGGATAACTCTGAAACTGTAGAACAGGATGATGGTGATCTTGGAGGTGGATAGTTTCCAGAATCCATGAATTCCCCTAAACAAAAAAGTAAATGCTGTTATTTTATTGTTTATACAATTTCTGCTTATTGTACACAACACATCACTGCCCCTGCCCCAAAAGTAATATTTGTTTTTCTTCATAACTGTACCAAATGACAGTAACATGCAGTAATAATAAGAAATATAATTTTTCTCACACATGACAGTTCAGTCTTTAGAAATAGGATTCAATAAAAATGTTTACCAACCTGAAGATCCTGCCTGTTCAGAAGTGTTTCTTTGGTCATCTTCATCACCGCACTTCTCATGATGTTGCCTCATTCGCGCCACCAGGCCTTGCATCTCTTTGTTGCATCGTTTGCATTTTGCACGCATGCCTGTTATGAACAGGTAATTCAGATCCACAATGGACATTGAAGTTCAGAGCACACAAAGTGACCTGACAATTACCAAAAACAAAGGACGAGCTCTGAGACGTGGGAACTCTGCTGACCGCAATCCCTAATCCTAACACACCACACTAGAGGTAGCCGTGGATTGCGCCTAACGCTCCCTATGCAACTCGGCACAGCCTGAGAAACTAACTAGCCCTGAAGATAGAAAAATAAGCCTACCTTGCCTCAGAGAAATTCCCCAAAGGAAAAGGCAGCCCCCCACATATAATGACTGTGAGTAAGATGAAAATACAAACACAGAGATGAAATAGATTTAGCAAAGTGAGGCCCGACTTACTGAATAGACCGAGGATAGGAATGATAGCTTTGCGGTCAACACAAAAACCTACAAACAACCACGCAGAGGGGCAAAAAGACCCTCCGCACCGACTAACGGTACGGAGGTGCTCCCTCTGCGTCTCAGAGCTTCCAGCAAGCAAGAAAAACCAATAAAGCAAGCTGGACAGAAAAAATAGCAAGCAAAAATAACACAAGCAAAACTTAGCTTATGCAGGATAGACAGGCCACAGGAACGATCCAGGAGGAAGCAAGACCAATACTAGAACATTGACTGGAGGCCAGGATCAAGGCACTAGGTGGAGTTAAATAGAGCAGCACCTAACGACTTAACCTCATCACCTGAGGAAGGAAACTCAGAAGCCGCAGTATCACTCTCATCCACCAAAGGAAGCTCATAGACAGAACCAGCCGAAGTACCACTCTCGACCACAGGAGGGAGCTTGGCCACAGAATTCACAACACATGCCTGCCTTACCGATAGGCAAAGGAGCTTCATTAAAATATTCCCAAACTGGGTCTCTTTTACGGCCTGCAGCCATTATAAGGAAAGAATGTAATAAACCTCAGATCGTACGCACAAACAGATCCAGACTTGTCTGTCTGTGGCTATGCTGCAGTATTGTGCTCAAAGTTTCACTTTCATTTTCTTGTCTGCTTGCCCTTCCTCCTCCTCACACTTAGATTCACATTCTTCTTGTGTTGTGCAGATCTATTCCACTCCAAACAATCAGAAACATATTGTCTAACTTCTTGGACTTGGCACTGAAGGGGTTGATTCTGTATTCATAGGTTTGTAGAACAATAGGATTAAGGTCTTTTTCTCAACTCTGTTCATGTTGTAACATTTTTGCCGTGAAGAAGAGGCTGGGACCTCTGCGGAGTCAAATTCAGTTTTGAGAACTGCGTAAGTAAAGCGAGAGTCTGTGATAATATAGGAGAGAAACTGCCCACTAATCCTACAGAAACCTCTGGAAGAGCATGGCATTGTGAATGTTACACATATACAGCCTTTATTCTACTGAGTTAAACAACTCAGCTTTATCTCATGATGGAAGAACCTTTGGATGGTAAAATATTTTCCTCAAAAAGCAGTTTATTGAAAAAAATCCGATTTAAATAAAAAAAATCCGATTTAAATCTAAAAAATCCAATTATTTTTTTTTTTTTTTTTTTAAACATTGATTTTTATCCACCCTGCTAGGTTCACTAAATGCAAAAACTGAGCTGCCATTATGATTCTCCAGGTCAGTACGAGTTCATAGACCCCTAACATGACTAGGTTATTTTTTATCTAAGTGGTGAAAAAAAATTCCAAACTTTGCTAAAAAAAAAAAAAAAGCGCCATTTTCCGATACTCGTAACGTCTCCATTTTTCGTCATCTGGGGTCGGTTGAGGGCTTATTTTTTGCGTGCCGAGCTGGCGTTTTTAATGATAGCATTTTGGTGCAGATACGTTCTTTTGATCGCCTGTTATTGCATTTTAATGCAATGTCGCGGCGACCTAAAAAACGTAATTCTGGCGTTTTGAATTTTTTTCTCGCTACGCCGTTTAGCGATCAGGTTAATGCTTTTTTTTAATTGATCGGGCGATTCTGAGCGCGGCGAAACCAAATGTGTAGATTTGATTTTTTTTTTTTAATTGATTTATTTTGATTGGGGCGAGAGGGGGGTGATTTAAACTTTTATATATATATATATTTTTTTTTTACTTTTTTTTTTTTTTTACTTTTGCCATGCTTCAATAGCCTCCATGGGAGGCTAGAAGCAGGCACAACTCGATCGCCTCTGCTACATAGCAGCGATCTGCTGATCACTGCCATGTATCAGAAATGGAGGTGTGCTGTGAGCGCCGACCACAGGGTGGCGCTCACAGCCACCGGTGATCAGTAACCATAGAGGTCTCTAGGACCTCTATGGTTACCATCCTGACGCATCGCCGACCCCCGATCATGTGACGGGGGTCGGCGATGACGTCATTTCCGGCCGCCCGGCCGGAAGCGGTAGTTAAATGCCGCTGTCTGCGTTTGACAGCGGCATTTAACTAGTTAATAGGTGCGGGCAGATCGCGATTCTGCCCGCGCCTATTACGGGCACATGTCAGCTGTTAAAAACAGCTGACATGTCCCGGCTTTCATGCGGGCTCACCGCGGAGCCCTGCATCAAAGCAGGGGATCTGACCTCGGACGTACTATCCCGTCCAAGGTCAGATAAGGGTTAAACTTTATATTTATCGTATAAATCAGATTTTTGTTTTGCATGAATTTTTTCCTTTTTTTTCAATGTCTGTGTGGAATCTCTGAAATTTAATAATGGAAATCTTGCAATCTTTAACCATTCTTCTGGGGCGTTCTTAGACGTTGGTTTCCTCTAGTAAGGAACAAACGTGAGACTACTGTATGCAGTTTTCATTGTGAATTCTGGTGACACATCCACTGTAAGCTTTTGATATCTTGCTTAAGCAGAAACCCTAAAACAACCTGTTGTGAAGCTGGGCCTCCGTTCAGAGTAAACTAGGCCAAACCTTCATTTCTCCTACGCCTCATTGGGGGGACACAGGACCATGGGTGTAATGCTGCTGCCGCTAGGAGGACACTAAGTTAACATAGAAAGATTAACTCCTCCCCTGCAGTATACACCCCTTCACTGGTCAATATTCAACCAGTTCTTGCTTAGTGTCTGTAGGAGGCACTTGGGTCAGTTTCAGACCCCAACGTTTTTATTTTCTTTTTCTTTTCTGTAAATTTTTATTTTTTAATTAACAGAGTGAAGGGGGCAACGGATTCCTTTCAAGGGTCCGCTCTCCCCCGAACCATCAAAAGGCGAGCACGCGGAGTATACCTCCCCATACCTCTCCTGCGAGGACTGGGGCACGCCTAATCTATGCTTGGGCGACGGTTCCTTTACCGTCCCTATTTCTTCCCCTGTAAGATGGCAAGCACATAGTTCTGGCTCTTATTTTCCTCTCCTGGGCCCTACCGCATATCACTAAGGCCCCCACCTGATTGCGTCATGCAGTCCCCATGAAAGCTGTAAGTCCCTTGCGGCAGGCACAGGATTAAGATGGCCGGAGGATCCTCTCCATCACCCGACTCAGGAAGGATGCATCGCAAAGGAGGCGCTGCGTCCCTGCACCGGTGGCGGTGAGTAGTCCCTTCCTCACGCTGCCTGCGTGGGAAGGTGCGGTCCTGGTCCCCGGGGAGAGGAGTCGCTCATCGTAGTTAACGCCTCAATATACGCGGCCAATTGCGCTACACAAGCAGCCGCAAATGTAATCTCCATCAGAAGAGCGCTATGGCTCAGAGATTGGCAAGCAGATTCGGCTTCCAAACAGTCACTGACATCTCTGCCATACCAAGCTGGTCGCTTACTCGGAGAAAAGCTGGACCAAATTATCTCTGACGCCATTGGGGGGAAAGAGTAAATTTCTTGCTCAACAACAACCTCGATTCTGGCCCTTTCGCCACAATCCCATTTGGTTGTCTACCTCTTTTGGATCAGGACGAAGTTCGCTCGGGGATAGAGGTTCCCAGGTCTCATACAGACCTAACCATAGCTGGAAACCCAGGCCGAGATCATCTGGATCTAAGGGACCCAGATCCCTTAGATCTTCCACTCAATGACTCCTTGCAACATCCGGAGGACATCGACAAAGTGAGCCGCCATTTACTTTCGTTCCGACAAGCCTGGCTCTCTGTCGTCCACGTCGAGTGGGTCAGAGAACCGGTGTTCTCCGGATACAAAATCGAGTTTCCCCCCCCCCCTCCCCCGACCGACACGTTTTTTCCAGTAGTGTCCTCCCAAAACAGACAACGGCTTTTCTCCAGGCCATAAGAGCACTACAAGGGGACGGAGTCATCATTCCGGTTCCCCTAGACCAGAGGTCCCCAACTCCAGTCCTCAAGGCCCACCAACATGTCATGTTTTCAGGATTTCCTTAGTCTTGCCCAGGTAATAATTGCATCACCTGTGCAATGCAAAGGAAATCCTGAAAACATGACCTGTTGGTGGGCCTTGAGGACTGGAGTTGGGGACCTCTGCCCTAGACCAAAGGTTCAAGGTGTTTTACTCGAACCTATTCATGGTCCCAAAGAAGGACGGATCACTACGACCGATACTGGACCTAAAGCTTCTAAACCACTTTGTAAAAATTCGATGCTTCAGAATGGAATCTTTCCGCTCTGTCATCACATCCATGGAAAAGGGAGAGTTCCTAGCATCCATAGACATCAAGGATGCTTACCTCCACATCTCAATTTTTCCTCCTCATCAGCAGTTCCTCCGCTTCTCTTTTCGCGAGGAACACTTCCAGTTTGTGGCCTTACCTTTCGGCCTTGCCACCGCTTCCAGAGTTTTCACCAAGGTCATGGCTATCCTTCATGCTTGGGGAGTGGTGATACTTCCGTACCTGGATGACCTGCTGATAAAAGGCCCGTCATATCCAGCCTGCGAGGAGTCCGCCAACATAAGGGTGGATACTCTTTCTCGGCTGGGTTGGCAGATAAACTTCGAAAAATCTTCCCCGGTCCTGGCTCAGAGGATTTCCTTTTTGGCAAAGACCTTGGACACTTCCCGCGGCTTGGTCATTCTACCTTCAGAAAAGGCCTTGGCCTTACAACAGGGAGCACAGTCTTTCCCGCCCAGTCTCTCAGTCCATTCGTTTCAGCATTCGCATTCTCGGGAAAATGGTAGCAGCCATGGAAGTGGTTCCGTTCACGCAGTTCCTCCTCCGTCCCTTACAACATGCGCTGCTGTCGGTATGGAACGGGAACCCGTCCTCTCTCGACTGTCGCTTCCGCCTGTCTTGGGACGCTGAAGTCCTCCCTGAACCAGGGGAAGTCTTTTCTCCCAGTTCGCTGGATGGTGGTGACTACTGATGCCAGCCTTTTGGGCTGGGTTGCAGTCTTCAGTCACCACACAGCTCAGGGGCGGTGGTCCACTCGAGAGTCGCGTCTCCCCATCAATATCCTGGAGATACGAGCGATCACACTAGCATTGCTCAGTTTTTACCATCTCCTTGCAGGTCACCCCATCAGAATCCAGTCCGACAACGCTACAGCTGTGGCGTACATCAACCTTCAAGGGGGTACCCGCAGCAAGACTGCCATGGTCGAGGTGACCCACATCCTCCGCTGTGCCGAGCGCAACCATTCGCCAATCTCGGCGATCCACATACAAGGTGTGGAGAATTTAGCGGCGGACTTCCTCAGTCGCCAGGGTCTCACCTCGGGCGAGTGGTCCCTCCACCAAGAAGTTTTCCAGCAGATTTGCCATCATTGGGGGACCCCGGATGTGGACCTCATGGCCTCAAGGTTAAACAACAAGATCCCCCAGTTCATTGCCCGATCACTCGATCCACGCGCCATCGGAGCAGATGGCTTGGTCCTACCGTGGCATCAATTCCACCTTCCGTACATTTTTCCTCCTCTTCCCCTGTTACCGAGGGTCATCAAGAAGATCGGCAGAGGGGGTACCAGTGATCCTAGTTGCGCCGGACTGGCCGCGCCTGGCATGGTACACTGAACTGGTTAATCTGGTCGCCAACGTCCCCTGGCGGCTTCCAGATCGCATGGATCTCTAGCAGGACCCGATTTACCACCAGAACTCTGGGGCCTTGTCTTAGACGGCATGGCCGTTGAATCCTAGATTCTAGCCCAAGCTGGATTCTCCCCTGAGGTGTCCTCCACCATGATTAGTGCTAGAAACCTGTGTCCATGCACATTTATCACCGTACCTGGTGAATCTGCAATGCCCATGGACGATCTCATCTGGTATTTTCCATCCCTTCCATACTGGAATTTCTCCAATCAGGAATAGAGTCGGGTCTCGCACTTAGCTCCCTCAAAGGACAAGTGTCAGCTTTGTCAGTCCTATTTCAATGGAAAATTGCCACCAGATTACCGGTTAAGACGTTCATTCAGGGAGTTTCCCGTGTGGCACCTTCCTATAAAATGCCTTTGGATCCATGGGACCTTAATTTGGTCCTTGGAGCTCTTCAGGAGGCTCCTTTTGAGCCACTGCAGGATGTTTCTCTGACCTTCCTTTCCTGGAAGGTAGTTTTTCTAGTGGCTATTACATCTATCAGGCGAGTCTCTGAGTTGGCGGCTCTCTCCTGCCGACCCCCGTTTCTGATTTTTCACCCGGATAAGGCAGTCTTGAGGACTTCTCCCTCCTTTCTAAAGTCGTTTCCACCTTCCATCTCAATGAGATTATTCTGCCTTCATTCTGTCCGGCACCGGTCCATTGCATTGAGAAAGCTATGCACACTCTGGATGTGGTCAGGGCCCTTCGACTGTACATCTCACGGACGGCTCCCTTCCGCAAGTCAGATGTCCTATTCGTACTTCCAGTGGGACAAAGGAAGGACTTACCCGCTTCCAAGGCTACTCTAGCCAAATGGATTCGATCGGCTATTCAGGAATCCTATCGTGTCAGGGGTGCTCCTATCCCAGCAGGGATTAAGGCCCATTCTACTCGGTCAGTGGGCGCCTCTTGGGCCATTCGGCACCAGGCGTCAGCACAACAGGTCTGCAAAGCTGCGACTTGGTCCAGCTTGCATACTTTTACAAACCACTACCACATTCATTCTCTATCCTCTGCAGACGCTGCCCTTGGCAGGCGCATTCTGCAGTCGGCAGTACCTTAGCTGTAAGCCTAGGGTACATGGGGTATTGGCAGCTATGTTGCTCCCCACCCAGGGACTGCTTTAGGACGTCCCATGGTCCTGTGTCCCCCAATGAGGCGTAGGAGAAATAGGGATTTTTGTGTACTCACCGTAAAATCCTTTTCTCCAAGCCAATCATTGGGGGACACAGCACTTACGCTGTTAGCCTATTGGCTTGTCGTTACTTCTTTGGGTTTGACATAGTTTTTATTGTTTTTCGTTTAACATTCCTAATGCTTTTCTACCGAACTGGTTGAATATTGACCAGTGAGAGGGTGTATACTGCAGGGGAGGAGTTAATCTTTCTATGTTAACTTAATGTCCTCTTAGTGGCAGCAGCATAACACCCATGGTCCTGTGTCCCCCATTGATTGACTCGGAGAAAAGGATTTTATGGTGAGTACACAAAAATCCCTATTTTATGGGTGAGCCTGCTGACTATCCAGTGATTATTGGGGTCTCCAGACTCTTCATGATTTTCTTGTTCTTATGTTGGATAATCAACTACTAGACATGTTTATAGCAGCTCACTCCACTCTTCCTAATAAACCCCCCTGCATGTTGTGCCAAATTGAGCGTTCTTGTGCATAGGGGAAGGGGGGAGACTAGCCTAACTCATTTAACAGCTGTTAAAGGGCACAGCGCCTTTTTACAAATTTTGCTTCCTGTGATCTACCGTATATATGCCTGTGTAACTGAACATGTATGGCCACTTTGAACAACTGCAATGGCCAATTAACATGTGCATGGCTAAGTCTTCAGAATAATCATTCAACAAACATTCATTCAACCTTTTTAAAGGGAACTTGTCATGTCAAAAAATACTATTATCTGCAGGTTGATGGCGTTCTAAAGCTGTGCGGACTCCACATTGTAAGGCTAGTTTCACACTAGCGTTTATCCGGGCTGGGGAGGGATGCGGATTTCCTCCGTGAAGCCCTGCCCACTGCCACGCCTCTTCATTCAGCTCCGCCTATGGCTGCATGCGTCGTGCGCACCCTATCTTTAACTTTGGGTACGCAGGCCATGCCGCTGTATGTGGATGCCGCCGCATGCGTTGTTTTGACGGTGCGGCATCTGCACGAAAATGCAACATGTTGCGTTTGGCGCAGGTCGTCGCACCGTCAAAATGATGCATGCGGCGGCATCTGCATACAGCGCCATGGCCTGCGTACCCAATGTTAAAGATAGGGTGTGCACGCCGCATGCAGCCGTAGGCGGAGCTGAACGAAGAGGTGCGGCAGTTGGCGGGGCTTCACGGAGGAAGTCCGCATCCTTCCGGAGCCCGGATAAACACTAGTGTGAAACTAGCCTTAGCCTGATTACCGGGAAAAAATGAACTTTATTCCTCCTGGCAGCCTGTAGCTTTCAGTCATGGAGGCATCAGTCACCGCTTAGTATATAGTTAGCATTGGCTGTAATCGCCACTGACTGACAGCCAGCTCTATACTGATGCATCGGAGGGGTGTGCATGTCCCGAGCAGTCACTGACGCTGTGCTGATAGCATTCTCTTCTTCTTTCTTTTTTTCTTCGTCCCTCCTGCTCTTCCTGGATCCATCTCAGTGACTTTACCATATTTAGTGCCTCTAGCTCAGTGACCCCCTTAGTTCACGTAGAAAGGTTTCTAGAACACATGGAGAGCCGCATTCAAAGAACCCCACATGTCTTCTGAACCACGAATTGGGACACACTGCTGTTGTAAATTAGTGTTTGGTTACATAGCCTGACGTGTTTCCAATGGAGCAGATTTATTAATGTATTTATGGCACTATAGTTATAAAGGCCTTGCTTGTTATTTCAGCAAATTGTGGTCAAGTGTCAGTTATTTGTTTCCATTTTCCATTACTTTTCTTGGAGAAATTGTAGCAACTAATGCCAGGTCCCACCTGCTGCACCGCTGTGCCAGGTTTCTCCATAGGGCATTTGAAATAATCTGTATAATTCAGTGGTCCAGGCTTAAGGTACCTTCACACTCGGCAACTTTACAACGAGAACGACAACGATCCGTGACGTTGCAGCGTCCTGGATAGCGATCTCGTTGTGTTTGACACGCAGCAGCGATCTGGATCCTGCTGTGATATCGCTGGTCGGGGCTAGAGGTCCAGAACTTTATTTGTTCGTCAGGTCGGCGTGTATCGTCGTGTTTGACAGCAAAAGCAACGATGCCAGCAATGTTTTACATGGAGCTAACAACCAGCTACAACGATAAGTGAGTCGCCGTTACGTCACTGGATCGCTCCTGCATCGTTCTGGAGCTGCTGTGTTTGACGTCTCTACAGCGACCTAAACAGCGACGCTCCAGCGATCGGCTCTTTGTCTATATCGCTGCAGCGTCGCTGAGTGTGACGGTACCTTTAGAGCGAACCTGTCAGCAGGACTTTGCTGAGTAAACTACAGGCATTGTCATGTTGGCGCCGTTACACTGATTAAAATTATACCTGGAGTGAAGAAATCCTTCTTGTGTTTCTTGTGTAATTAGTGTTAGTTTTCATTTAATGATATGCCTGTGATCTGGGGCAGGACTGTAGGCAGAGTCTTACCTTTCTGCTGTAGGCCAGAAAAACCAAGGAAAGCCCTGCTCACAGGCCTGCCCGAAACACAAACCTGTTCCTCATCATAGACCGAGAGCAAGACAGTGCATGAATGACAAGTTGTATGGCCCTGGAGCCAGTCACCCACTTAATTGTAACCTACTTTCTAAAGTATAATAGACCTTAAAGAGAAGCTATTGGAGAATAATCTAGTATATAAATCAGGATTTTGTGTCAAGTGTATTTTTATTTATTTTTTTTTACACGTCTCACAATTTGAATGGGAAAAAAACTGAAATCTTGCAATTGTCACAATGGCCACAGGGGCTTTTATAGACTCCACCTTTCTGTAGTTTGAGAAAACACCGCGTGGGGTCAGGTGTAATGTCGCCTATTGTGATTGGTGGATCCTGTGTTATCAGCTGTGTATAGAGGCAGGGCTGTGGAGTCTGAGTCCATTTTGTTGGCGTTGGTATAAAATGAACCCACTCTATAATAAATTGGGTACAGTAGTACAATGCAGGATGTGCATAAGGATTTGGGAAAGTTTTGAAATGTCCTATAAATTTCTGCTCCTAATCTAAAGATCTTGGCTCTTAGTTGTGCTGCAGTTTATTCACATGCTCAGTAGTGACCAGTGCTGCTGTGGTGTCGGAGGTTTGGCTTGGGCTGCTTTCACACATCAGGTTTTTGGTTTCAGGCACAATCCGGCAGTTTCAGGCACAATCTGGATCATTTTTTTTCTGATGCCTGATCCGTTTTTTCCTTATAGAGTTGTATTACTGCCGGATCGTGCCTGAAGGACATGCGTTTCATCCGTTTTGTGACGGATCCGTCCCTTCAGGCTTTTTTGCCGGATACAAAAAACGTGTGTGTCTCTCTCCCTCTCTCACCCTCTACCCCTCTCCCCCTTTTCCCCTCTCCCCCTCTCCCTCCCTCCCTCTCCCTCCCCAGGAACTCAAAAACCATGCGCAGTACATAGAGCCGGATCCAGCTAAAAAAAACGGATCCGGTGCATCAGTTTGCATCCGCTTTTTCACTATTTACACCGGATCCGTTTTTTAGCAAATTTGCCGGATTGTGCCTGAAACCAAAAACCTGATGTGTGAAAGCAGCCTTACTGAATCTGCAGAACTGGATGGAGTTACCGTATCTGCCATTGTAATCCTGCCTCTGATGATGAGGAAGAAATGAGTCTAAGAAAGCCTTTGTAGCCAGTGTGAAGGGTACCAGTACTCTTTCCCCCCCCCCCCCCCCCCCCCATAAAGGCTGTGATAAGAAATGGCCACTTTTTTTTAAATGCAAGTACCATTAATACCATTAACCTGATTTATACCAATGCCATTTTTTACTGATGGCTTTTTTTTATGTTGCATATCCAATGTCTATGATGGACAATGTCAAGTGCATTTTCCAATTGTATCCAGATACGCCACATTTATTCAGCACTAGCCAATTAGCACTGTGCATGTTATTAGTCTGTAACTCTACCAAACTGTTCTAGAAATAAGTCTACT
This sequence comes from Ranitomeya imitator, assembly GCF_032444005.1. Taxonomy (NCBI): domain Eukaryota; kingdom Metazoa; phylum Chordata; class Amphibia; order Anura; family Dendrobatidae; genus Ranitomeya; species Ranitomeya imitator. The sequence continues at coordinate 572,482,925 of NC_091284.1, read as the reverse complement.
TGGCTCTTTGAGGAGTCTTGTGTGTAATCCAGCTCCTGATGCTTGATTCACCATTAGGCGATCTTTTTTTTTTGTTTTGTTTTTTTATGGCTGACACATGCAAAATTGTCATTTCTTAAAAATGTCAGTGACATGCAGAGATGCAATTTAAAGGTGTCAATGGAAGATCTGTAACGCAGCCCTTCAGCTACAATGTGTGATTAATAATACTGGTATCCGAATGTGTTAGTGGGGCCCACGTGCGCCTGCTACTTCTGCACCTCCTACAGCTATGCCCATGTGCAGATCTTGGATTGTGAAGACTGGCAGCGTAGTGATTATACAGACAAAAATGAAATCCTTTTCAAACAAGGATACGTTTTGATACATGGGTGCTGACACAGAATGCAGGGATAGATTAAGACCCAAGAGGTTAATGCTCCGTGTTTGTTTGAATTTTTTTAGTAAGTAGCTCATTCTGGCCGGTCATATTGGTGGGGTCCACCTACGATAATGCATCCCAAACTAGTCCCAAGTATGAATGGCGGGACCACTTGAGCCCACATTACATTTCAAGCATTATACTGAGTTGTGTTGTATCTGACAACCCCACTAATATGCACGGCATAACTATGTAGCCATTACACTGTCAAGTATCCAGGGTAGCAGATCTCGCACCTCTGTTAATAAGAAGTGAGGGGGTTTTTCCGTTCCTTGTAGAGTGCATGTATTCTTACAGTATGTTGTTCTAACTCCCAGGGGCAGTCTGCAGCAAAACGCCAAGGAAAATATAAAAAGGTACTGATGTTGGTTCCTCTAACTTCATGATGATGCATATACTGTGAATCTGGAAGTGTCGCTCAGCAGATGTAGGACAGATATGTTTTGACCTTCTATTATATGATTGATTTCTGAAGTTCTCCATAATGCCATATGCCCGTTCCTTATAACCTTTTCCCACTTTCCTGTTAATCTAGCCAGGATTAGCTGATATTCAGACATGCTTTATAAATCCGCTCTAAATATGAAAATCTCCCTTGATAACTTTGTGTTTTGTCTATTGATCATTTCATTGTCAGTTGTTTCCCTGCACTGAATAATCCCTTCTCAGTCACATCAGCTGAATAGGAGAATAGGTAGCGGTGAATGCCATCCTGCCTTTGTCTAGAGAGCCATCACCTGTTTTATTGCCCCTTGTTCTTTTATATGGGGCTTTCTGTTACATATGCCCCTATACTAAGGATCAGTGCATATGCCATAAATCGCATACTGATGGGTCAGACGAAAGAAAACCTTATGGTGATAAGTGCTGAATGGAAACACATCTATAGTGTTGTAAGGGTTACGTTTCTCCTTGTGGAGAGCAAGACTTCTAAGCCATACAATGCTTTCTCTATCGCCTTTCATTGGGGGACACAGGAACCATGGGTGTATGCTGCTGCCACTAGGAGGCTGACACTATGCAAATAAAAAAGTTAGCTCCTCCTCTGCAGTGTACACCCTACCGACAGGAAGTAGGATATTCAGTTTAGCTTAGTGTCAGTAGGAGGTGGACACGGGTCTTTCATTAGACCCTTATCTACCTCAATGTGCGTCGTTTCTTTTTCAGATTTTCCGGAGGGATACAGGGTGAGCAGTCACACCTGTAGTCCCACAATACGGACTATGAGTACGGCGTGTACTGCCACCCCGTATCCTCATAGATCCCTCTCCAGGACCAAGATCCTAGCACACAAGCGTGCTTAGAAGTCCGGTCCTGGCTCCGTCCCCCACCCACTCGCCCACCAGAGCCTGTCGGTTGGAGGAGACGAGGACGTCCATCAGCTCCTGGACGTCTCATTCCTCTTCAGGTTAGTACCGGCTTGGGAGGTTTGAGGTGAGTATTTTCCCCATACCATCCCAGATCATTCAAGGGTAAGTATACAGATGAAGAAAGGTGACCCCCCTGTCTAGCAATCTAAGAGTGGGGCTCAGGGGTTGTTTTATGGGGAAGTCACTGTGTCCCACAGTTTGGGGTCCAGGGCTCTTACCTCACCCTGGATCTCTCTTCAGCTTCCCTTGTGCAGCACATGGGTCCACCAGAGAAGGGGTTCTTTGCGGCGGTAGCGCCGGGGCCTTGTAAGGTTTCCACGGCGTCTCTCCCCCACAGCTGTCACCAGGCTCTAATCCAGGCCCCGGCTTCGGTCGGGGCCTGGACCTTTTCCGCCGGCCACCGGGGGCTAATTTAGGCCCCGGCTTCTGTCGGGGCCTAGTGCGGCGTTACGGCTCCGCCCCCATCCTCTTTCCGGCGGGTCTTCCGCGTTTTTTCCCCCCTCTCTCCGGCTACTGGCCTAGGCACACACCGCGCCGCAGTGCCTCTAGCCCCTGCTCTCTCCGTCGGGTGGGCTAGCCTTGCGGGGCCTCCACGCCGCGGCTTCCATTCCCGCCGGCCACCGGGAGCTAATTTAGGCCCCGGCTTCTGTCGGGGCCTAGTGCGGCGTTATGGCTCCGCCCCCATCCTCTTTCCGGCGGGCTTTTCTCCCGCGTCTTCCTGTCTCTTCTCTCTGGCGCTTAGCTCCGCCCACTCCTCTTGGCCTCAGCACAGACTGCGGCCGGCGCCATCTTTGTACTCTCAAGCGTGCAGCTTCAGCGCCGGCTGCTTTCGGCGCTTCTTGGTTCGTGCTGCGGACTTCAGAGTGCGGGGCCTTACACCACTCCCGGCGTGTGGACCCAGCGGTGATTTCTTACAGGACCTGCCTTCCCTGCCGACCTCCTCCTATAGCCGAAGCTATCCACAGGACATCTTCCGTGAGTAGCTCTGCAAAGCAGACCAATACCCTTCCTCTGCTTTAGTCAGACACCTTTTGTGCTCTCCTGTAAGGGCAGGTTCCCCTTAGGTCAGTCCTCTCCCACCTGTCAGGACTGCAGCGATCCCACATCGTTCTGGGCTCCCCCCCCTCTGCCCTGAGAGAGTGAGGACTCTATCCCAGGGTGGGCCTCCTTCTCTGTCTCAATCTGTGGCGGATCTCACCAGGGTATCCCAGACCCCGGTGTCCGTTCTGGATAGATTGTCCTTGCTGACCTCCGCAGTAGCCAGCGGGTCACAAGTAGCCCCGTCTGAGCCTACCAGGATAGGCCTTAAAGAGGTCCAGACCGGAGCGCCATTGCGACTCCTCTTCCCGTTCCATCTCGCCTCACGGCCCATTTCAGCGGTCAGTTTCTTACCGATCCTCTCCCCCGAGTCAGGCAAGGCGTTTTCGGACTCACCTTCAGAGGGACGTTTTGGAGCTGCATTCTGACCAAATCGCTAACATGAGGGATATGGTTCAGAGCCTCATTGGAGCAATCAACCAGACCCGTGGCATCAAAGATCCCTCTACGGAACGCGCGGATCAGGCGGTTTCGTTTAGACGGTCGAAGCCACCTTCCAAGGTCTTCGCTTCTCACCCTGAATTCGAGGAGGTCCTGACGAGAGAAAAAGAGAATCCGACCAGCCGCTTTCAGAGAGGAAAGCGCCTTGGCGTTTTTTATATCCCTTTTCTCTGGAGCTCACTGCTTATTGGACTCTGTCCTCCAACACGGTCCTCCCGCTATCTGGCGGAGCATCTCTGAAAGATCCTAACTATAGAGTCATAGAATCCTTTGCGAGCTCGGCTTTCGAATCGGCTGCGTCTATTTTTGCCCGGCCATTGCTTATACTTGGGTTTCAATATCCATATCCAAAGGTCACACAACTCCGTCGGAGCATTCTGGACGGGGCCCTCCTGGACAGCTGGCGGAGCTTGCCAACCAGTTTTCTCATGCGGGTGAATACTTGGTCTCCGCTTCCCTGGATGCCGCGTCTTTTGCGGCTCAGGTGTCCAGCAATGCCGTTGCCATCCGTCGGTCCGTTTGGCTCAAGGCCTGACAGGCGGATTTGCCTTCAAAAAGTCCCTTACCAGCCTGCCTTTTTCAGTGTTCACGTCGCTTTGGTTCTAAGTTGGGCCAAATCTTTAAGGACGCTACCGGGGGCACAAGTCTACACCTCGTCGCCCTCCTCCTAGACGGCAATTTCGGTCCTTTCGGCCTTTATGTCGCTTTGTGGCGTCAAACTCCTTTTCCCCGCAGCAACAGAGGCAGCAGGCACGTCAAGAGTAGAAGACTGTTTCCTTCAGACCCACGCCTTCCTGGCGCTCTCGCTACTCCCAGGTTAGATCCTCCAGGTCTAGGACTGGAGGATCCACCTCGGCATGACCCACAGCAAGACCCCAGAGCACTTCCCAGGATGGGCAGCTTTCCCTTCTTCAGGGATGTCTGGATCCCCTCAGCAGAGGACGCATGGGTCAGGGAAGTTGTATCCTCGGGATACAAAATAGAGTTCGTTTCACAACCCAGGGATCGTTTCTTCGGATCCCGACCCCAAGAGTCCCCGTTCTAGTTCCGGGTTTCTTCGCAGCCACCGCTTCTCTCCTCAAAGCCGGAGTAATAGTTCCCGTCCCAGAAAAAGAACGGTTCACTGGTTGCTATTCCAATCTTTTGTGGTACTGAAAGAAGAAAAAAAAAAAAAAAGCAATTTTCGTCCCATTCTGGATCTCAAATTGCTGAACTGGAGAGTTCGTCTGAGACTCTTAAGGATGGAATCCCATCGTTCAGTAATTGCTTCCATGCTCGAGAACTTTTGTATTCCATAGAAATTCAGGACGCCTACCTTCATGTCTCGATTTTCCCGGGACATCACAGATTCCTGTGCTTTGCGGTGCTCCAGGACCATTTTCAGTTCTTCACCCTGCCGTTCGTTCTCGCAACCGCTTCCAGGGTTTGCACGAAGACCATGGCGGTGCTGATAGCCATCTTGATGGTCAGGGGCTTATTATTTTTTCCGTACCTCGGCGACATCCTCTTCTAGGCTCCGTCCCCCTTTTTCTCAGGCTCACCAGAGCCTGTCCATCGTCCTCTACACCCTAGTCTGCTTCGGGTGGCTTGTCAACAAGAAGAAATCATGTCTTGTTGCTTCCCAGCGCCTCGTTTTTCGGGGCATGCTCTTCGACACTCGTCATACCAAAGTCTTCCTTCCCGAGGACAAGAGATCCATCCTTCGTCGGGATGTACCCTTGCTTTAGGGTCCTCGGCTTCCCTTCTTCTGATCGGCCATGAAGTTTCTCGGGAGGATGGTAGTGACGTTCGAAGCAATCCCCTTTGCCCAATTTCACTCTCGACCTTCTTTAGCAGGCCATTCTGTCACAGTGGGACAGGGCTGTCTTGTCCCTGGATCGTCCTATCCGACTCTCTTCCCGAGTTAAGGGTCCCTCAACTGGTGGCTGACGGGCATGTCCTTCCTTCCAGTTCTTTGGCAGGTGGTGACGACGGACGCCAGCCTGCTTGGCTGGGGCGCTGTGTTTCGCCATCTGACTGTTTGGGGTCGTTGGTCGGCGCAGGAGTCTCTTCCTTTGATCAACGTCCTTGAGCTTCGGGCCATCTTTCTCTTCCCTCGTCTCTAGGGAAGGATTCTCAGGGGTCTACGATGCCATGGCGGTGGCATATGTCAACCATAAAGGGGGGACTCGGAGCTCCTTGGCCGAGGTATCCAAGATCCTCCTCTGGGCAGAGGCAACGGTTCTGGTGATATCCACGGTGCATATCCCCGGCATGGACAGTTGGGCCGCCGACTTCCGCAGCCGCGAGGGTTTCGCGGCAGGGTAATGGTCCTTGCATCAGGAGGTCTTCCATCAGATTTGTCTTCGATGGGGGACTCCGGACGTGGACCTCTCTGCGTCCCGAAGGAACAGGAAGGTTCCTTTGGTTCGTCTCCAGATCTCGCGACCCTCCCGCGTGGGCGTCTACGCTTTGGCCTCCAGGGTCTGATCTGCCACCCGAATTATCGGTCGCTCAGTTTACGGCGTGGCTGTGGACTCCACAGTTCTAAGAGCGTCTGGCCTTTCGGCCCGGATGAGTCACACTACAATCCAGGCTAGGAAGCCTTCGTTGTCTTCCAGGTTCTACTATCGTACCTGGAAGACTTTCGTTCATGCGAGCCCAACTGCCTTTCACCTATGTCCTTTTCCCTGCCTTCCATTTGGTTTTCCTTCAGGCAGGACTGGATTCGGGCTTCGCTCTCAATTCCTTAAAGGGCCAGGTTCCCACGCTCTTCTTCCCTTTTAGAAGACGTTATCTTCTCAGCCACAGGTCAAGACCTTCCTTCAAGGAGTAGCCCACGCTGTCCCTCCGTACAGGGCCTCTGTGGATTCATGGGATTTAAAGGTTGTGTTGGTTGTTCTTAGGGGTTTCCCCTTTGAGCCTCTCAGGGAGTTTTTCCCTGTCAGTTCTATCTCGGAAGGTGGCTTTTCTCAGGTCTATCGCTTCGATCCGCCGCGTTTTTGAGTTGGCGGCCATTTCTTGCCGACCTCCTTTCTTGATTTTCCTCAAGGACAAGGTGGTCCCAGGCCTCCGCCTTCCTTCCTTTCACGAGGTGGTTTTCATCTTTCCACCTCAACGAGGACATCGTTCTACCTTCCTTTGTCCAGCTCCGAATCATCCTCTGGAGCGATAGTGGAACAGGCTGGACCTCGTCAGGGCAGTGAGGTTCTCCCTGGCTAGCACGGCCGCTTTCCGAAAGATGTATTCTCTTTTCGCCATCCCTGATGGCGTCCGTAGAGGCCTGCCGGCTTCCAAGGCGACTATTGCTCGCTCGATTAGAACGGCAATTTTGGAAGCTTACCGGGTCAAGAACAGAGTGCCCCCTCCTGAGATAAAGGCTCACTCTACCCGGGCAGTCGGCGCTTCTAGTGCGGTACGTCACAGGGCTTTCGCCGACGGCTTTGCAAAGCGGCAACCTGGTCTTCCATCCACACGTTTCGCCGAACTACGGCAGACTCCAGCCTGGGCAGAAGGATCCTGCAGGCGGCAGTGGTGAGTCCTCGGACCTGATGGAAGTATGTTTTTCCCACCCCAGGGACTGCTTTGGGACGTCCCATGGTTCCTGTGTCCCCCAATGAAAGGCGATAGAGAAAACAGGATTTTTGGTTGCTTACCGTAAAATCTGTTTCTCGGAGCCTTCATTGGGGGACACAGCTCCCTCCCAAGTTGAACAGCTCTGTTTACTGTATACGTTTGAGTTATTTGAACACTCTTTGAGTGTTAGAAACTGTTAATCTATGGAGCGCCATGGAATTTGTTGGCGCTATGTAGATAAAGTTTATTATTATTATTATTATATTATTATTATTCTTTCTCTTTTGCACGTTACTTCTCCTACTGCTTTCTCACTAACTGAATATCCTACTTCCTGTCGGTAGGGTGTACACTGCAGAGGAGGAGCTAACTTTTTTATTTGCATAGTGTCAGCCTCCTAGTGGCAGCAGCATACACCCATGGTTCCTGTGTCCCCCAATGAAGGCTCCGAGAAACAGATTTTACGGTAAGCAACCAAAAATCCTGTTTTCCTACATTATGTGGTAAGATGCTTTCAAAGGATTGATAGTGACTTTTAGTATTACTACTTCCAATAGATGTCACTAGAGTTCTTGTCCAGTTTTTGGGTTTTTTCCCCGCCCCTTAGAGCTCCTTTTAAAGGGAATCTGTTACCAAGTTTTTGCTTCTGAATTTAAGAACAGCTTAATGTAGTTGCAGAGACCCTGATTCCAGCAATATGTCACTGGGCTGCTTAGAGTAGTTTTTATAAAATTATTGGTATATCAGCAGGAAATTAACTCTAGAGGAGTACTTGGCCTGCTGCTGGGTAGTCCAACCATGCCTACACCAATGATCTCTGCTTATGCACAGTATACACCAAAAGCTGCCAATCAGTGATGTGGGCAGGGTTTTGCAGAGCTCAGCATTCAGAAAATTGGTACATCTGCAGCAGAGAAATCCATTTTAAATAAACTGCAGCAAGCAACCCAGTAAGTGACACATCGCTGCAAATGGGGTCTCGGCCGCTACATCATGCTGCTCTTGTATGGGGTAGCAAAAATCTGGTGACATATTTTTTTCTTTAACGGCCTCTTGCCCAGCATACCCAGCACTCCTGCTTTGCACTAATGAAGGGCAAACACCACAAAACACATGTTTGCAAATGGAGTTTCTGGTATGGTTTGTTATAATAGGTCATGTGGCAAAGCCCTATTTAAAGGGTTGATTTTGACTTTTAAGATTGCTCCTTAAAGGTAATCTGTCAGCAGAATTGTGCACAGTAACCTACAGACAGTGTCAGGTCGGCGCCGTTATACTGAGTAAAATGATACCTTGGGTGATGAAATCCGTCTTGTGGTTGTTGTTTAATCTTTATTTTCAGGTTTGAGTTGATGATATGCTGGTGCCCCGGGGCGGCCTGTGTGCTGGGGGTCTTCATGTGGAGCTCTGATTAGGTATTCACCATATTCACCAGTATGGCTTCTGACAGGTGACTGATCCCTCACTGACCTGCCCCCTAGTTTACATAATGAATACCTGTACAATACTGTACATACATTTCTTCAGTATGTGCAGATATTCATTATGTAAACTAGGGGGCAGGTCAGTGAGGGATCAGTCACCTGTCAACAGTCTTCATATTGAACAGCTGATCAGAGCACCTCATAAAGACCCCCCACAGGCCGCCCCAAAGCACGGGCATATCATTAACTCAAAACTGAAGATAAAGAGTAAACAACAACCACAAGACGGATTCCATCAGCCAAGGTATGATTTTACCTGACACTGTCTGTAGTTTACTGTGCACAATCCTGCTGAGAGGATCCCTTTAATGGGAATTCCTGTTTGCTCTCTTTTGTGAAGAGGTTATTTGCATGTTTAAAGGGAATCTGTCACACCCCGGGACGTATATGACCTATTAATATGGGCACACAGGTAATAGAAATGTTACACTAGTCCTACCTGCATGCCTCATATTAATGGTCTTGTTGGTGAGAAATGTTATATTCTGTCTTTATGCTGCTGATTTCTTCCAGGTTCCGGGGCGTGCGGTGCCTGGAATAAATCCCTGTCTTCATTATAATACTTACCCTCACCCATGCACGTCAGTTACGGCCCCAGAAACACATACCTCATCCTTCCTTCTGTGTGCACTGCATTCAGAGATCTTCTGCGCAGGCGACTTCCGGCATGTGCGCCAACATGGTACACTCCCCACTTCCTCCCTAAACAGTCATTATGTACACATTATTCCTAGCGATGGCTTATTGTCGCGCACACCAGTGGTCAGTGTCTCGCCTGTGCAGAAGATCCCTGAATGCTGTGCTGACAGAAGGGAGGATGAGGTATGTATTGTGGAGGGAGTGCAGAGCGCAGGATTCTGGGGCCATAACTGACACGCAAGGGAGTAGGGTAGTATTACAATGAAGGCAGGGAATTCTCAAAGCCCCGCACGCCCCGGAGCCTGGAATAAATCTATAGCATAAAGATAGAATATAACATTTCTCCACAACAAGACCGTTAATGAGGCATACAGGTAGGACTAGTGTAACATTTCTATTACCTGTATGCCCATATTAATAGGTCATATACGGTATGTCTCGGGGGGTGACACATTCCCTTTAAATTATACTATTGCCGGCAGTGCTGTGGCTGTACTGAAGAGAACCTGTTGGCATGTTTACATATGGAAGTAGTGGTTTGACTGTGTAGGCGCTTATTACCCAGTAAAAATGATTATTATTTTTTTTGTGCAGATGCAAATTACCAGTCATGAGAAAACTAAACTAGAAGCCATATGCAAATCAGGTTGGAAGCGCAGTCCATGCACTTGGAAGAAGCAGTCTGAGAGCATTGACCTGCTCCGCCTGATGTGCATAGGACTTACTACATTTATCGGGTGCACATTTTTACATATGTAGAAATGATGCATTTTTGTTTTGTAGAGATCCAATGTGTCATGAGAAATCTAGCCCAGAAATCATATGTAAATCAGGTTGCAAGCGCATTGGGGGCATCATTGATGCAGGTCTGCCTACTCCAAGTGCATAGACCATGCCCGTGCACGTCTGGGCTGATTATTCTTTGACTTGTACACTAGATTTGGTACATCGGATCTCTTATAATAAAAAAATATAACTTGGGCACCTAAACAGCCTTCACACTACTTCCCCAAATAAAGAATGCTCCGGTTCCCTTTAGGGTCCAGATGTTCTGTGTATAAGTTCTGGCTGTTCTGCTTCCCTCATGGAGTAGTACCTCCACATGTTATACTTTGTGTAGTTCCATCAGATTACCTTTCCCGTCTGTGTGATCGCTCTGTGATTGATGTGCAGTCATGAGGCCATAGTGTTTGGTTGTGACTTCTGTACTGTGACTGCTGTCAGCGCTGGATTCCGCAGCTGGGTTTGCACACTGCCTGTACACATGATCTCTGTGTGATACTTTGGATTTATCGTGTCTCTAGAGCTGTTGTAAGCTGTGCCTATAGTGTAGAAAATGCCAATGTAGCACACACTCCTTATGGATTACATGCACTTTGTATACAATAAAGTGAGCTTTTTTAAAACATTTATTCTCCTCTTTCTACATCAATATTTTTGCGTTGCTGTTTTTTTAATGACTACTGCATTTGACACTGTTATACCTTGGTTATCCCAAAAGGATGTTTCCTCGTGAGCCCAAAAATAACCTTTACAACTCTATAGATATACAGTGTATCACCAGGATATCTTTCTGTAAAAAATGTAACATGGCTTTGTTGTTTTGCAGGATGTGGTTTCCGTTCATTATCACTTGATACCATCCGTAAATAAACCAAAGAATGGCAATAAGGATAAGGAAAAAGAAGCCGAGAAAGAAAAGGATGTGAAAGAAGAGTTTGCCGAAGCTCTCCGAGATTTGAAGATTCAATGGATGACAAAGTGGGTTAACACCGTAATACAGAATATTATACAGGTGGCCTGTTCTTAATATTGTTGTAAAGGAACTTGGCACGCGGCACTTGTTTTTGTTACTATTCTTAATATTGGCCATCAATTACAGATGCTTGGATATGCAATCATGGATTATGGCGGTTTTGGTAGTGTTTGGGCCATGTCCCTTCTCTGTCAGGCACAGCGCATTACATTTTATAGTGGCTGTGCCTAATATTGCTATGCAGCTCCATTCATTTGGATAGACCTGTGACTCTGAGGGCTCCAAGACCAGGCACATCATCTGCCATTGTGTTCATTGTCTACATAGAAGTTTATATTCGGCTACTTTCACACTAGCGTCGTTTGGCCTCCGTCGCAATGCGTCGTTTTGCAGAAAAAACTCATCCTGCAAAGTTGCCTGCAGGATGCGTTTTTTCCTCCATCGGCTTGCATTAGCGACGCATTGCCACACGTCACAACCGTCATGCGACGGTTGCGTCGGACTGTCGGCACCAAAAAACGTTGCTTGTAACTCCGCCCCATCCTCCCCGCAGCTCACAATGGGACAGCGGATGCGTTGTAATAATGCATCCGCTGCCACCGTTGTGCAGTGTTGAGACAGGAAGCGTCCGTACGTCGGCCCGACGCACTGCGATGGGCTGACGCTAGTGTGAAAGTAGCCTTAGCATCCTCCTTGGAGTGGTGCCGCTTGTTTAATCCAGTCGGCTAGACAGACTGCACAGCCATCCCATTGTTAACATACACCCTGTGGGGCATGTTTGCCTGCAAGTCCGTGTCCACCCTGCTTTTGTGTGCAGAAAACTGAGGCTGACACACAGCGAGGGGTTAGCTTGTCTGCGTATAATGACCAGCGCTCTGTTATTATAGTTACGGTTCTGATATTGTACTGTATGTGTGTCTACTATGGTCGGCTGGGTTCTGTTATTGTGGCATAATGAAAATTTCCTGTTACTGCAGACTTGAAAGCAATGACCTCTTCAGCGAACTCAAAGAATCCTTTCCCAATCATCTTCCCCTGTACGTGGCAAGGCTTCATCAGCTGGACTCTGACAAGGTAAGGTGCATTTGCCCTCTATGCTGCTTTCTCATGATACATTTTTCTAAAGATACAATATCTTATTTTTATTGGAGGACAATCCATTGCTCAGTCAAACCACTACTTCCAGAGGTAAAAAAAAAACCACGCAGGCACCTTCCCTATGGACGTAATTTTTTTTTTAGATGTGTTTTAAATTAAACTGTCCCATTCTCCTCTCCCTCACACTTTTTTATTTTATTCCAATCTGTATTTAGAGCCATCTGGCTTTTGACCACCCTTATTTATACATCAATATATTGGCTTTTGCACTGAAGGGCCCAACTTGACCAAACAGTACAGTGGTGGTAAAAAGGAGCATGTCTTTGTCCGATGAGTTACAAAAGTTGTCACATTTAGGTCACAATATTACCGGAACAGATTTTTTCTTTTCTCTTTTTTGGGGGGTGGGGGGGCAGGTTTGGTTGTTTTAATCTGTTCTTATTGAGTAGCGGTTGTACATTTTTTCTCTCCATGTCTATGAATTTATAATTAGACTTTCTTTTTCTTCCTCAACACCATCAAAAATGTTTAATATTCCACAGCCGAGCGATGTTGTGCACCTCCTTTTTTATAGAAGTTCCTGTTGGTCAAAAATATGAGTTGGTACTAAGTAAATTTGTATAAAATTTAGAGACTTGTAAATTTTTTAAAGGGTAAGGCCAAATTTTCACACCAGTGAAACGAGCTATTTTACTTGCCCGTTGGCTCTCCTGAGCTTCTGTGGTATGGGCAGTACATGAGGCAGTCTGCTTGGGGCAGAAGACTCACTTGTTGTGGTGGGTGTTGCCGTCCAAGTGTGGTCTTTGTCTCATGGACTGGTGAATTTGGTGTTGCCCGGCCTGTTGCGTACAGGATCGCTGCCTACAATTAAGAATGCCATGATTTGGTCTATGGTCCCATGATCATTTTTTGAATTTTTTTCTTCAGACGAAGTCTGATTTATATTCTTGCCCTCTTCTATAGCAGTGCTTAATATTAAATACCCATATTGTGTTTTTTTGCAAATCTATAGAAGAGGGGTAAAATAAAGGTAAGTTCTTCTTCATACGGACGGTACTGCCAGAGAATGGAACTCCGCTCCTACTAACCTATTCCCAGTTTATGGTTTTACATGATCATTGCGCTCAGGTCGTTTTAAGGTAGAAAAAGTATGAGTGGTATATTCACAATATTGGGAGAGGAAAATTTTAAAAAATTATGAGCATTTTACAGCTTTGATAGCACTATTAAATAGTGTCCACTTCACTGTAAAATATCCAGTAATGGTAACCATTCCATTAATTTCTGCAGGATTTCTTCAGTGTCCTTTCTGTTCTTGCTCTTTTTTGTTTGGTCACTTTCTGGTCGGTAGAAACACTCCAGGCACAGCGGATCCACTTGTCTCATATCTGCTCCATCACCTTAGCAGTCAGTGTGAGACTGATGTTTTCTCTGGTGGTCTTTCAATTCTAGTGTCATGCACCGCCCCTCTCAGGTCCTGCCAAAAGCATTGCATAGAATATCTGTTCATCTTTTTGGGCGTTTCACTTTTATTCTGCACTTGGCTTTTTTAGAAACCTCTTGACGTGTTATAGATTTGTCAGAAGTTTCAGCGGGGGTCTGAGTGCTGACCATTCAATAATGAAGTTACATTTTAAAAGCGACACCCTTGTCCATTTTCCTACCCATGAAGACATTGTTGTGCCATCCACTTTTTTTTTTTTTTTTAAACCAGTTAAGATCGATTGCTACAATGTCGCAACAACTGTATATACATCTGTATATCGTTGCTGCTGATCAGTTTTCATACAGTAAGATTTTTTTTTTTTTACACCTTTAGTGTGAACATACCCATAAATCCCTTCTAAAATGAAGTTGGAAAATCCTGCATGTACCTGTGTCATGTAATATTTACTATGCATGTGACCATTCCCCCCCACAATTTTGCATCCTAAATGTACACATCCTGTAACATATCGTTATCCACTACATGTGCATGTAGATATAGATTACTGGCACTGGTCGTATTACCGCATCGAATTTATGACATTTCATTGGTTAAAATATCCAATTAAAAATGACCGGCCTCCTGATCAAAAGCAGCCAATTTATGCTCTTGTAATATTCCTGCTGCTCCACTAAGTACGCAGCTTTTTTTTTCCCTTTTCTGCATTTGTTTAGTTCTACTTTTTATGGTCTTTATCAAGGGCCTTGCGCTCAAAACTTTCTGGGGTCTGGTCTTTGGGCTGCTCTGCATAGTGACCATGTGAACACAGCACCCTTGGTAAAGACCATATAAAAATATAAAAAAAACATACTCTGGTACAGCAAGAATAAAACAAGAGCAAAGCCTAGCCACTTTTAATCTGACCATCTTCACTAGATTTTTTTTCTTAGCATGACCATGTAGTGAGCCATTACGTATTCTACCATATATACTATTGTATAATAGTTAAGGCTACGTTCACATTAGCGTCGCGTCGCTGTTGCGTCGGCGACGCAGCGGCGACGCGCCCCTATGTTTAACATAGGGGACGCGTGCGTCTTTTTGCGTGCGTCTTTTTGCACGCGTTTTCCGACACGTGCGTCGTTTTAGACGCTAGCGTCGGACGCAAGAAAACGCTACAAGTTGCATTTTTCTTGCGTCCGATTTCGTCAAAAAACGACGCACGCGTTTTTCCGTGCGTCGCGCGTTGCGTCGCCGACGCAGGGCGGCGCAACGCTAGTGTGAACGTAGCCTAAGTGGCTGACTTTAGGTTCACAGTTGATCAGAATTTTAATGCATCTCAAATTCCATCTAGCAACAAATCTGGTAATGTTTCACTGTTTAGAGACTTTAACATTTTCTTCCTAATGTGTTATGTTATTATTTTCTTTCAGGAGCGCATCAAACTGATCAATGAGATTGTTTTGGCTGCTGATGAGGTCATCTCTAGAATCGACCAGACCGCTCTTGCATTTTTTGTTGCCATGAAGACCGATCCAAGACCAGATTCCGCCACTATAAAAAAGTACCTAACCAGTAAATATTTTGCTTTATTGACCTTTTTTTGTACTATCTGTATGCAAAACGACCTTTATACGGAGCAGTATCTGTAGTTCCAAGACTGCTTGTTCTGGGTATTTAGTTTCTGAGCAGTTTTGACATTGAACTTGTTACATTTTGATCTTGTTGATTCCTTACAAACCATTCACTGTCCATCTGTAGAATTGTGCTCCCAGAAGGCCCCCAAGTATGGGCTCACACTGGTACTATTTTACCACGTCAGATGGATGTGATGGCTATAATTGGTGTTTTGCGATGTCCAGTTCCCAAGCAGCTTCAGAGTAGACTGGTTTTAAAGAAGCACTTTAATGGCTCCCATCAATGGCTGTATCCTCTTAATATCTTGCAATCTTCATGTTGTATTGCTATGTACTTACAATTGCTCATTATGCTTTCTATCCATATAATTCTTCTCTATTCCATTAGGTTTGTGACATAAAGTGATTAAAAACTGACTAGATGAAACCATATAAGCTCTATGTAGAAGTAGGTCAATTTTTTTTTCTGCACAATTCATGAATCACTGCAAAAGTCTATGGCAGGGGCATGGGGCAGAGCATCTGGGTCAGGAATTGTAAGGCAGAATGATTCATGCAGGGAATAGAGATTTCCTGTTTCTACATAGAGCAGAGAAAAATTATCTGGGTAGAAACGCAAAATGAGAAATTGTAAGTACACAGTGCCATATAATATGATGATTACAATATAAATTAAGAGGATAGAAACTTTGATGGGAGGAGGGCTCCTTTAACAATAATTTTAAAACTGCTACTTGTCCTGTTCTATTTTTTTTTTCTTCTTTTATTTATTCTAAGTTTTGATTATTTTTCTTACATTTTTAATGATTATTTTTATTTAGTTTTCTCAAATTAAATAATGTAACTTTGTATAATTGATTTTGTCTGTCTTATAAAATCAACAGCTGCTTTGCAGTTAGGTTTATTAGGTATACAGTAACCATAAAAGATTAAATTACTTACCGGTAATGGGATTTTCCAGAGCGCACCACACGAGGGGATCCACTCGTCAATGACAGGAGACAACACAACAGATTTACAGAAACTAAATCCACCCTAGGGAGCAGCCACCACCTGTAGAACCCTTCTCCAAAAGAATAGGTGAGCAGAGAAGGGCAGATAGTGCTTATAGAAGGTTGAAGGAGAGGACATGTTGATGCCGGGGAGAGGTCCCGCCCTTTTATTTAGTAGGTTTTCTGTCCTTTATGAGAAGATCCTCTCTCTTTTGGTGCTGTCATGGGGGAAAGGAAGGAAATGCAATCGGAGACCAAATTTTCTTTTAAACTTTTAACATAAAAAAAATTAGAAAAATAACTTGCTATGGATTTTTCTTGATTATGGTATTTTCTATGTATAAAATAAACTCTAGAATAGTTATTTATAATGCGACTTGTACTTTTCTTTCCTAGGCTCAGCTAGGTTATTGTCAAGTTGGTAACTTAATTTAAACCATGATTGTAAACTAGAGATTTGCATGGTGAGCATTAGTTCTGTGGTTTGGAATCAACGTTATCCGGTTTTTGTTCCAAAAAAAATCTAAATCAGCTATTGTTAGAAATCATTTCTAGAAGCTTTTGAGTCCATATTATATGTTGACCTATGTCATTTTAATGGTTCGTTAAAATTAATGTAGACAAGCAAAAGAAATATACAAAACTTCTAAATGACCTATAATCGGGGGTTTAATAGTCTACATTGACCAGCTGTCCAAAAAAACTGTAGCAAACATTTCTGCATTGCATGAAATCCATTTTCTCTCTCTGATGCGATTTATAGTTTTTAAAGCTTACCCTTGACTGCTGCTTTTTTTTTTTCTTTTTGCTTTGAATAAATATTTGTTACAAACTTCCTTTCATGTATTTTTTTTCCAGTGACATGGACAAGCAGAAAACTACCCTAATTGATGCTCTGTGTAAAAAAGGCAGCGCCTTGGCAGATAAAGTGCTCCACATTCAGTCCAAGGAGGGTGCTGCTTCATGTGATGCCGATGGGAGAGAAGAGGATCTTGACATTGCTTTAGAAGCCTTAAATGAAACTTATTGGGAACTTGTTAAATGGGCTGATATATATGACTCAAAGGTAATTAGCAAATGTAACTCATGGACAAATAGTCTCCATCATAGTGATATGGAAGCAGCGATGCTGCTGCTTGGAGGGTTCCTAATCATTAATGGGACTATTTAATGGTTGTTCCTCTGTGAACCCTGTGTTACAGCAAATATACAATAAATTTAAGGTTAAAAGACTCCAAGCCATTGAGTTCAACCTATACTCTAACATGTTGAAGGCAAAAAGACCCTTGAGCAGATGCTAATATCTCCATATTATGGGGATAAATTCCTTCCCAACAAATGTATGGCAATCGGACTGGTTTCCTGGTTCAATGCTCCATTACTTAATTTAGTACAACCATCATGTAATATTACAGTCATGGCCAAAAGTATTGACACCCCTGCAATTCTGTCGGATAATACTCATTTTTCTTCCTGAAAATGATTGCAAACGCAAATTATTTGGTTATTTGGTATTATCTTCATTTTTTTTGTCTTAAATGAAAAAAACACAAAAAGAATTGTCCTAAAGCCAAATTGGATATAATTCCACACCAAACATAAAAAAGGGGGTTGACAAAAGTATTGGCACAGTTCGAAAAATCATGTGATTCTTCTCTAATTTGTGTAATTAACAGCGCCTGTAACTTACCTGTGGCACCGAACAGGTGTTGGCAATAACTAAATCACACTTGCAGCCAGTTGACATGGATTAAAGTTGACTCAACCTCTGTCCTGTATCCTTGTGTGTACCACATTGAGCATGGAGAAAAGAAAGAAGACCAAAGAACTGTCTGAGGACTTGAGAAACCGAATTGTGAGGAAGCATGAGCAATCTCAAGGCTACAAGTCCATCTCCAAAGACCTGAATGTTCCTGTGTCTACCGTGCGCAGTGTCATCAAGAAGTTTAAAGCCCATGGCACTGTGGCTAACCTCCCTAGATGTAGACGGAAAAGAAAAATTGACAAGAGATTTCAACGCAAGATTGTGCGGATGTTGGATAAAGAACCTCGACTAACATCCAAACAAGTTCAAGCTGCCCTGCAGTCCGAGCGTACAACAATGTCAACCCGTACTATCCGTCGGCGTCTGAATGAAAAGGGACTGTATGGTAGGAGACCCAGGAAGACCCCACTTCTTACCCCGAGACATAAAAAAGCCAGGCTGGAAGTTGCCAAAACTTACCTGAAAAAGCCTAAAACGTTTTGGAAGAATTTTCTCTGGTCAGATGAGACAAAAGTAGAGCTTTTTGGGCAAAGGCATCAACATAGAGTTTACAGGAGAAAAAAAGAGGCATTCAAAGAAAAGAACACGGTCCCTACAGTCAAACATGGTGGAGGTTCACTGATGTTTTGGGGTTGCTTTGCTGCCTCTGGCACTGGACTGCTTGACCGTGTGCATGGCATTATGAAGTCTGAAGACTACCAACAAATTTTGCAGCATAATGTAGGGCCCAGTGTGAGAAAGCTGGGTCTCCCTCAGAGGTCATGGGTCTTCCAGCAGGACAATGACCCAAAACACACTTCAAAAAGCACTAGAAAATGGTTTGAGAGAACGCACTGGAGACTTCTAAGGTGGCCAGCAATGAGTCCAGACCTGAATCCCATAGAACACCTGTGGAGAGATCTAAAAATGGCAGTTTGGAGAAGGCACCCTTCAAGTATCAGGGACCTGGAGCAGTTTGCCAAAGAAGAATGGTCTAAAATTCCAGCAGAGCATTGTAAGAAACTCATTGATGGTTACCGGAAGCGGTTGGTCGCAGTTATTTTGGCTAAAGGTTGTGCAACCAAGTATTAGGCTGAGGGTGCCAATACTTTTGTCTGGCTCATTTTTGGAGTTTTGTGTGAAATGATCAATGTTTTGCTTTTTGCTTCATTCTCTCGTGTTTTCTTCATTTAAGACAAATTAAATGAAGATAATAATACCAAATAATTTGTGTTTGCAATCATTTTCAGGAAGAAAATGAGTATTATTTGACAGAATTGCAGGGGTGTCAATACTTTTGGCCATGACTGTATATTCATGAAGAATGCTAACCAGCTCCTCCTTGAACTTGTTTAGTGAATCAGATCATTACAGCACCATGTGGTAGAAAGTTCAATAATCTCACAGCTCTTAGGCTAAAGGCCCCTTCACATTTAGCGACGCTGCAGCGATACCGACAACGATCCGGATCGCTGCAGCGTCGCTGTTTGGTCGCTGGAGAGCTGTCACACAGACCGCTCTCCAGCGACCAACGATGCCGGTAACCAGGGTAAACATCGGGTAACTAAGCGCAGGGCCGCGCTTAGTAACCCGATGTTTACCCTGGTTACCATGCTAAAAGTAAAAAAAAACAAACACTAGATACTTACCTATCGCTGTCTGTCCTCCAGCGCTGCGCTCTGCTTCTCTGCTCTCCTCCTGTACTGGCTGGGAGCCGGAAAGCAGAGCGGTGACGTCACCGCTCTGCTTTCCGGCTCACAGACAGTACAGGAGGAGTGCAGAGCACAGCGCTGGAGGACAGACAGCGGTAGGTAAGTATGTAGTGTTTGTTTTTTTTTACTTTTAGCATGGTAACCAGGGTAAACATCGGGTTACTAAGCGCGGCCCTGCGCTTAGTTACCCGATGTTTACCCTGGTTACCAGTGAAGACATCGCTGGATCGGTGTCACACACGCCGATCCAGCGATGTCTCCAGGGAGTCCAGCGACGAAATAAAGTTCTGGACTTTGTTCAGCGACCAACGATCTCCCAGCAGGGGCCTGATCGTTGGTCGCTGTCACACAGAACGATTTCATTAACGATATCGTTGCTACGTCACAAATAGCAACGATATCGTTAACAATATCGTTATGTGTGAAGGTACCTTAAGTGCACACGTTGCGGCATTGCTTTGGAAATTTCCGCAGCAATTCCGCAACTCCTGCCGTGGGTGTATCGCATGTGGAATTGGCATGCGTATCCCCGCTAAACACTGCATTTTGCAAGCATAACTAGCTTGCAGAATGCTAGCGTTTTCCAAGCGATCTGTAGCATTGCTTGGAAAACTGACAGGTTTGTCACACTTGCCAAACATAGTGTTTGACAAGTGTGACCAACTTTTTACTATTGATGCTGCTATGCAGCATCAATAGTAAAAAGATCTAATGTGAAAAAGAATAAAAAAAAGTTATTCTCACCTTCCGACGTCACCCGATCTCCTCAGCGGTGCACGCGGTGGCTGGGATGCTATGTGCAAAGGACCTGGGATGACATCACGGTCACGTGACCGCGACGTCATCACAGGTCCTTCGCACACAGCATCCCAGCCGCCGCGTGCACCGCTGAGAGGCGGGAGGACTCCAGGGGCCATCGGAAGGTCAGGATATCACGATTTTTTATTTAATTTTTTTTTTTTTTAACAATTATATGGTGCCCAGTCCGTGGAGGAGAGTCTCCTCTCCTCCACCCTCGGTACCATCCGCACATGATCCGCTTTCTTCCCGCATGGTGTGCACAGCCCCATGAAGGAAGTAAGCGGATCAATGCATTCCTATGTGTGTGGAATCCCCGCAATTCCGCAAATTAATGAAAATGCTGCTTTTTTTTCTGGAATGCGTTTCCGCTCAGGAGAAAAACGTAGCATATGTATACAAAATGCAGATTGCATTCTTTTAATAGGATGCTTAAAGTGAGCGTTTTTTTTTTTTTTGCGGTTTTATCGCGTTTTTATAGCAAAAAATCCGGAATGTGTGCACATAGCCTTACAATAAGGAATCGCTGTCTGCAATAGTGATGATTAAACCTCCTTTCCACTAGGCGTAGAGAATACCCCCTTGTCATCAATGTAGGCCTAGGTGTGTAAAGATCATTAGAAAGATTTCTATACTGTCCCTTCATGTATTTGTATATTGTAATTTGACCCCAAGTCTTTATATTTACAAACTGCATGACCCCCAGGTTTGACAACTGGTCTTGGGACTGCAGTTTACACATTTATTTTTAAAGGGCTGCCCACTACTGGACAACCTGTACTTAATCACTTCAGTGTCCCATGCTCCGACACCGAGTGTTTGAAAATAGTGTTTGAGCAAAAATTCTTGATATAGCTGCAGTTCAGGGCAGCTTCTTAACCCCTTCACCTCATGTGCCGTACGTGTCAGGTTTGCCCCTTTCATGTGGGCTCCGGCACTGAGCCCACATCTTTTCCGGCACATGACAGCTGACATAAGCCCCTAACAGCTGCGGTTGGAATCGCGATCCACTCATGGCTGTTAATCTTTTAAATGATGCTGTCAATCTGACAGTGGCATTTAACGTGATCGTGCCGGAAGCACGTCACTAATCCCGCCCATCGCCGCCTGTGTCACATGACCGTGGGTCGCCGATGGGTTGACATGACAACCCGGGTTCTGCATGAGACCCCTATGCTTGTCATTGTCGCAATGCTAAGAGCGCTGCACAGCAGTCAGCGTTCATAGCAAGTGAGCATTTTTGCCACACAAAGCACATCTGCAGCCCTGCTCTGCGTTAGCACAAGCGATCGGATGATTGCGGCTTCTAGTCTCCCATGGAGACTATTAAAGCCAGAGTAAAGAGAAAAAAAAAAGTTTTTAAAAATATTAAAATTAAAAAAAAGTTTAAATCAAAATAAAACAAAAAAATACACATTTGGTTTCGCTGCATTCAGAATCGCCTGATCAATATATAAAAAGAATTAATCTGATCTTTAAACAGCATAACGAAAAAGTCAAAACGCTAGATTACGTTTTTTGGTCTCTGCAACATAGCATTCAAATGCAATAACGGTTGATCAAAACATCGTATCTACCCCCCAAATGGTATCAATAAAAATATCAGCATGGCGACAAAAAATAAGCCCTCACCCTGCCCCAGATTCCGAAAAACAGAGACGCTACGCGTCTCGGAAGATGAACCTTTTTTTTTTTTTTTTCACTGCTTAAATAAAAAAGAGCCTATACATGTTTGGTGTGTATGAACTCGTAATGATCTGGAGAACCATAATGGCAGGTCAGTTTTAGCATTTAGTGAACATGGCAACAAAAAAACTAAATGATAACTAGTCCTGTTAAATGAACTTGTCTTTGTGCTCTAATTATACAGATCGTCTTTTTTCCAAAATATCAATAGTTTTCTGTTTCATTTCTGCTGTAGGTTTTGCCATTTGTCTATAAACATGCCTTGGCAAATAAATTATATGGGCGAGGTATAAAATCAGCAACAAAGCTTGCAGAGGAGAAGCCAACTAAAGAAAACTGGAAAAACTGTGTCCAGGTGAGTTAAAGCTACCTTTCCAATAGGTTTAGATCAGTTTTTCAGTAGCACAATGTTGCAAATTTTATACTGCAACCATCTTAATCCTGCATAAAAAGTTACAATTTACTCAAAAATCTATATTTAAGAAGTTGTTCACTACTTGGACAACTTCTTCTCATACCCCTCGCTTGGTCCCCATAAAATAATAAAGTTATGCTCTCCTTCTGTGTCGGCACTGTTCCCACTGTGTTGGCACGCCATCTCCCGGGGCTCCCGTCCTGTTGTTGTGGCATGTGACTTTGGCGCCCAATCAGTGCTGGTGTCACTGTCCCCGCCTCCTGTTGAACTGAGCAAGGAGAGTAAGTTAAATCGGCTGCAGCCCGGACTTCCTCTTCATGTTTGATTTGTCCAGGGCAGTGACGCCGCCAATGATTGGACGTTGGTGTCACAACATCCACATATGGGACCGCGAGTGCCAATCCCACGGAAACGGCACTAGTGCGGGAGGGGAGCAGAGGCTTTATTATTTAATGGGGGCCAAACATTTTGATCAATAAGGGGTCGTCCTATTAGTGAATAACCCTTTTAACGTGACATTTGACACATTGATCTCCTGCAGTTTTTGAATATTAGAGGGAAAATGTTTCTTAAAAATGTACTGACACATGTTATGTACTTGTAAACATGTTTGAGTCATGAACTGGTAAATTGTCTATTGAGG
This sequence comes from Ranitomeya imitator, assembly GCF_032444005.1. Classification (NCBI taxonomy): domain Eukaryota; kingdom Metazoa; phylum Chordata; class Amphibia; order Anura; family Dendrobatidae; genus Ranitomeya; species Ranitomeya imitator. The sequence continues at coordinate 572,460,010 of NC_091284.1, read as the reverse complement.
GGAACATTTCCATTTCATTAATGTACATTTTTCTCTTCATGAATGCATACTTTGAAGAAATATTGAAATAAAGGTACCATACTTTTTTTTATCATTTAGTTGTAAGGTTGACGTTTTTCTTTTTATATTTACAGCTGATGAAGTTGTTGGGATGGACCCATTGTGCATCTTTTACAGAAAACTGGATTCCAGTCATGTATCCACCAGAATTCAGTATTTTCTAAAACCGCACCCATAACTAAACTATTTTATACAGAAGTCTTATAAATTGGGGATATTTAGAGTTGTGTATGATTTTTTTTTTCTAACGCATGGTATTTGTTACTGTAAGGCATCTGTCAGTCTGTGTATATCTGCCAATTCACCTTTGTGCTTCATAGTGTGAGGTATTTGGATGGGTATGATTTTTGCATGCCTAGTTGGGTATTTTAAACAGAAGAGCAGGATTTTACAGCTGTCACATTTTAACATTTTATGTTTAGGTTCTCCTTGCCTTAATCATTCAGACTCAAATTATTGGTTACAAAATATTACTTCCCGCTTGCTGCCTACACTGTGGGTGAAGGCTCGATTTTGCTGCCAAATTCTGAAATATTAGACTTTAAAGAATGACTTGACTTCTAGTCATTTATTTATTTTAATAATTTTGTTCACCGTGGAAAGTTATGACACTTTGCAAATCACTTTATTAGGGAATTTGTCTTCATTCCTGTAATGAAACAAGCAAACAAAAAAGCCTTGCATGTAACTGGCTTCCAAACGTCTGTCTGTTCCAAATGTATTTGCCTGCATTATGCGTCATTGAGATCAAGTAAGTACTCATTTGGAGCACAGATGCTGGCAGTGAAAGGATCAGCACCTCTCCTCATTTTACTATTCTGCTTATCAGAACAATCTCCTGCAGCAGCTTATCCCCAGACCCTGCCATCATCTGTACCCCAAATGAGTACATACTGACATCAATAGACTGGCATAGAGCAGATAGTAGCCACTCACATCTAATTTGTATGCAAGAATGTAGACAAATTCCCTAATAGTGTTTTTTCCAAAGTTTAATAACTTTCCATGCTGAAAATTTTTGTTTTATAAAAAAATGAAATAAGTTTAGTTACTGTTTAAAATAAGTATATTTAATGCTTCCCAATGTAAGCAGCTTTTACTCTTTCTGCACAGTACAGTTTACATTTAGCAAACAAGCTTTCTTTTAGGATCAATAAATTTTTATACTAAAGGGACAGTCGCATTATGTTTTTGACCTCCGTGGAAACGTCTCTCCACTTTCGAGTAGTTCTGCTTTTACATGTTTTTTGTTGTTTTTTGTTTGTTTTTTTTTGCATTTACTCTATGTATAGAAAAAAAGGATTACATTACAGGCGTAGACATTCGAGAAATGTATTCAGCAGGTAGCAAGAAAAAACAAACCTGTATATCAACAATGGTGTGCCAGGCATTTAATGCTTTTATTCAGGTATACTGTAAAGCTATACATATACATTTATCAACAGAATTATGTAAAATAATGCAGAAACCATTATGTAACAAACTCTGGTATTCATGAGTTTTTTTGTTTTTTTTTTACGTTAATTTCAAGACTTAAATAAATACACATGAACTGCGAAATCTGTCATGATCATTTTGTTTAACTCTTTGGACAGACGGCTATTGGTTATTACAAATCGGCACTAATATATCCCAAGCGAGCATGTGAACATCATTAAAATGTACCAAAACCAATGCAAAGGAAAGTGGCCCACAAGTTGCCCACATCTCTTCCACTCGTTGAACTTAGCTGATAGTTTTGTCTTGTTTTTTTTTTGTTTTTTTTTTAACGAAATTCAACAACTCCGATTCCAGCTCTTCTTTTTTCAAGACCCTTTGGAAAATGGAAGACGTGAAACTCCTCCACTTTTTTTTCTTTACCAAGATTTCTTTTCATGCTTCTGCTGTAGGTTTTTGGCACATTCCCAGTTAAAAATATCTAAAGCCAAATGAATGGCCCTAAAAGTGGTGTCCACATTTTTGTGAAGGCCAATTCAAGTGGCTAGGTTGTCTCCTCTATATTACAATCATTGTCCCATGTTACATACAGCATCATTGGGAAATAAGCTGCTGAGCGTTTGGGTCAAGAGACCCACAGAAATAACATGGCCACTCTACAACCATGTGAATTGGCCATTAGTTGGTTCAGTCATCTTAATTGCATTCACTTTTAATAAGTACATGATTTTTGATATGCAGTCATACAATATTCACGGAAAAGACTGGTAAAGGGGATGAGTGAAAGTGCTCAGATAAGGTGTTATCTGAGCTTATTCATGTGCTAACCGAGTGTCTTGAATAATATGTTGGAGTCTCCACGTCTGCATGTGGAAAACCCGGCATGTGTTGCGGTGTCTTACCGCTACGGAAAATGCATCCGCGGGGACTAGAACATAGTATTCGAGCATGCCGAAGACGCTCAGATAGCACACGAGCGTACTTGTTAACACCTTATCTGAGCATGTTCGCTCATCACTACTCGTTACAACTGAAAGAATCTGCTTTTCCATGTCCGAACAGCCCCGCACGAGCCTTATTTGCTATAGTGGAGTAAACTACACCATCATTGGAAGGAATCACACGCTGGGCAATACTTCCTGCTGACATGAAGGCTGCCATTTATTAAGTTTGGTAAAGGAGGAAGAATTGCCTGCTGCCATGTGGCGTTCTTTTTTTTTTTTTTTTTTTTTTCATGGTCCGTCATAATTCTTCACCCTGCAATTACATTGTAGGGCATTGTTCACGTAGAACATTAGTGAATGCTGATGTTCTTATTGTGTGTGCTTGGAAGTGGCCATTGTTCTAATGAAATTGTAGTTTAAAAACTGGAGTAGTGATGAGCGAGTATACTCGTTGCTCGGGTTGTCTCCGAGTATTTGTGAGTGCTCGGAGACTTAGTTTTCCTTGCCGCAGCTACATGATTTGCAGCTACTAGACAGCTTGATTACATGTGGGGATTCCCTAGCAACCAGGCAACCCCCACATGTACTTAGCCTGGCTAATAGCTGTAAATCATTCACCTGCCACGATGAAAACTAAATCTCCGAACAGTCATAAATACTCGGAGGTCACCCGAGCAACGAGTACACTCGCTCATCACTATACTGGAGTAATAGTGTTAGTCTTTCCATCATCCATGTGGGCAGCTGGATAAGTGCATTTGTTCTGTATGTGCCGTATTACTGTACATTTAATTGAAATTGTAGTTTATTACCTAAAGATTTATCAAATACCATACACTACATTGAAAAAACATTTACAAATATTACCAATTCGTTGATTATATTAATGAATTATATCGATCATCGACATTAAAAATAGAAACTACAGCAGTAAAAAAAATAATGAACATCGTCAATGAAAAGGAAAAGCGGTCTGGATGCTAGTTGTAAGCATTGCAGCAAGGGAAACTTGGGCAACTATTACACAGAAGAGACTGAATAAAATGTGATATATTAAGAAATACTGTCACTCTGTTTGTGATCTGTCAGACCCCCACAGATCAATGACTTGTGGATAAGTGCTAACTTGTTTTCACCAGAAAAACCCTTTAAATTTGTGTGAAAAACTGCTATGAGAAATTCATACTAGCATAATATTTTTTAGAGTATATTTTTTTGGCGCAGTAATGTATATAAGTAATGGTTATATTCACTTAAGCATTGTGTGACTATCACCGTGGCACAATCATCTCCATTCTTCTTCGCAGCTCTGTCGGGCTGGATGAGGAGAGATAAAGCGCCACGATTTTCAGGTCTCTGATGTCTTGTATGTAGGTGGATCGTTGCTGTAGTCTGAAGGCCGGAGGATTGTGAAGCAGGATTTTATGTCTGACATTTGATCCATTTTTCTTTCCCGTGCGCCTAATTTCTCACTACATCCCCACCACATAATGATGTTACCACAATAATTTTTTGGAGGATATTATTGGCCGGGTGCTGCACATTCTTCCTTTTCCTTCACTCCCACCGCACCTCCCCAGTCCTGACACTTGGCAGCATGGCCAAGGACTTCAATCGTTTCATCTGAAAAGACAGTCTCATTTCTCTTTGGTCTGGCACCCTTTAATGAGTAGACATTGTTATATCTTTAAATCAATAGTACATGTGAAAATTGGATTTACTAAACAGTCTATCAGAGAAATTTACCTTTTTAGTGGAAAAAAACTGCCTTGTGAAAGCGGGTTTTCCCATTATTGTGATGAAGTACTGCTCGAAGTGTGGTTTCAGAACTTGCTGCAGAATGTCTCTCTTCCATAGAATTTTAAAAGCACCAATTGTTATCGCCTATATTAGTAATGGGAAAATCTGTCTTCAATTAATCCAGATTTTGACAAGCAATTGAGTGAAAAATCAATCCAGGAGGTGAACGAAGCAAATTTCCTTGACTAGATATGACCAAGGTCTTTTATTTTCATGTGACTTATTGATTTATGAAACAAAAATTAACATTTGCACTATAAATGTATTTTTGCAAACTCCATAGGGCTGATTCAGACATCCGTTTTTTCCTGTACAAGTTCTACCCATGTTTTGCTCAGATAGAACTCATATTTAGACATGTGAACTACCCCATAGACAATGTATTTTTGTGGACCGATGAGTCCGCACCAAAACATGGAGACGTGTTCTACTTTGTTCCATGCTATGGATCAAACTTTTCAATGTAAGTCTATGGGTCTGTGAAAAAATTGGACAGCATTTGGATGCCGTCTGTGTCCTGTCTGTTTCTCACTGACTGCTAAGCTGCTTGAGACCTCCATTTTATTTTAATCTTTCTTTTGAATTACAAAAGAACTGATGAAACTCTGATGGTAAAAACTGAAACACTGATGATTAGTGATGAGCGAGTGTACTCATTGCTCAGGTGGTCTCCGAGTATTTGTAAAGGTACCGTCACACTCAGCAACTTTGCATAGAGAATGACAACGATCCGTGACGTTGCAGCGTCCTGGATAGCGATCTCGTTGTGTTTGACACGCAGCAGCGATCTGGATCCTGCTGTGCCATCGCTGGTCGGAGCTAGAAGTCCAGAACTTTATTTCGTCACCAGGTCGGCGTGTATCGTCATGTTTGACATCAAAAGCAACGACTCCAGCAACGAGCATAGGGCCCCTAGATGTGTGTCGGATCGGTACACTCCGGCTGTTTGACATGGAGCTAACAGCCAGCGAGAACGAGAAGTGAGTCGCCGTTACGTCACTGGATCGCTCCTGCATCGTTCTGGAGTTGCTGTGTTTGACGTCTCTACAGCGACCTAATAGCGACGCTCCAGCGATCTACTGTAGTTTAGGTCGGCTCGTTGTCTATATCACTGCAGCGTCGCTGAGTGTGACGGCACCTTAACTGCTCAGAGATTTAGTTTTAGTTGCAGCAGCTGTATGATTTACAGCTGATAGACACCTTGATTACATGCGGGGATTCCCTAGCAACCAGGCAACCCCCACATGTACTCAGGCTGGCTAGTAGCTGTAAATCATTCAGCTGCTAACAAAAACTAAATCTTCGAGCTGTCACAAATATTCGAAGACCACCTGAGCAACGAGTACAGTCGCTCATCACTACTAATGATCAGTCAGTTTTTTTTTTCTGCATATGACAAAAATCTCTGATGTCTGAATGAGTTGTTATATGGAAGGGTTGCTTAGGTAGGTTTACTGTACTACGAAGTCCTGTTTGGTTAGGCGCTGCAGAGATGTTATTCCTAACGGTATGTTTCCACTTTCAAGAAACGCTGCGTTTTTTACGCTGTGTTGAGCCGCAGCGTCCAGATGTTACAGCATAGTGGAGGGTATTTCATGAAATCCTGTCTCCACTATGCATTAAAAGACGCATGCAGCATACCCGCGAAAACGCACATGCGGCGCGTCTTTTAAGAACGCAGCATGTCCTTACATTGCAGAAATAACGCAAGGACAGCGCAGGTGACCTGCCAGTGACCTCAGGTGCAGATTTGGTCAGGATTTTACCTGCATAAAATCCTGACCAAATCCTGATGCAATCCTGAACGTGGACACATACCCTAAGGGTATGTGTCCACTTTCAGGATGGCCGGCGGTATCGTCGGAGCGGCTTTGCTGCTCTGCGGTAAGCCCCGCCCCCTTCTGTGACGCGATGATGCCGGATGTGTTCGTCGCACCCCACACATAAAGCCCTGTGCTATATCTTGCGGCTACGCAGCGTCGCAGCAAGATATACGGACATGCTGCGATCTGAAAAGACGCGCAGCATGTCCGGAGTCGCAGGGCCGCCGCGTGCGTGTTACCACGCATAGTGGAGACGGGATTTCATTAAATCCCCTCCACTATGCTGTAACATCTGGACGCTGCGTGTTTGACGCTGCGGCTCTATGCAGCGTCAGACACGCAGCGTTTCCTGCACGTGGAAACATACCCTAAGAGTCTCAAATCACCTCAGCAGAACTTTGGAGCTCTGCTCGGAGTGATCATCAAGTCTTTCCATGTTTGATCTGCTTGGCCAGATGACAAAGCCCTCAGAAAGGTTCTATTGATTTCAAACTTTATTAATGCTGGAAACCACTGTCATGGAACAGTCTTTGCTGCACTGCAGTAAGATCAGGAGAGCAGACTCAGTCATTACATGTCTCACTCAGGTAATGCTTTCATTCATTTATTATAAGCTCTGGAGGCAGATTCTCAGGGAGATCAGTGTCCGCCTTCAGATCATAATAGCTCATTTACATATTAAGGAAAACATGGATGTCTCTGGAATAAGACATCGGATCAAAGTTAAAACAAACACAAATGGGAATCAGTCTCTGTCAGCAATTCTAAGGCCTAGTTTACATGTCTGTGTGTGTGTGGGTCAAGCAGAGACAGCAAATGGAGGCCGTCATATACACATGTGAATACTGCCAAACTGAATTCAAAAGAAGAGCGAAGCGCAAACTTTTCCATGATGGTTTCCCCCCCTCATCTTCCATTCCTGGTTTTGGATTATAAATGATGATGCAAAATACACAAGTGTAAAAGAGGTCTAACAAAGCGGAGTTCCATCAATACTTCCTGCATACACTGTGCTTTGTTTCTAGTCCCGTTACATATACAGAGTCCATAATGGCTCCTTTACGTTGTAAGACACACCAAATGCCATGTTTTGTGCCAGCCAGCCTATGGATCGCCCTACTATACAAATGTCTTGTTTTCTTGACAGTTCAGAGCAGACTTATCTTTTGAGTTCTACTTGAAAATTACAGAGAAGCCCTGATACAATCTACAATCTTTTTTTTTTTTTTTGTACAATTCACCTACCTAATAGTACATCGTAAGCAAAGCGGTACATTTATATTCTGCTGGCTGACAATTATATCTGATATACCATCACGGAATAACCACGTTTTTAGCTTAAAATCAAGTGCTTAATTGTCTGGGGGTTGTTGCTAGAAGAAGGAAAATCTATGGAAATGTATTTTTTTTGCGTGTGTTTATAATTTCTTTTAAACGTTTATTAACCACTTTTCTGTATTGCTTTAGTGTGACAGCCCTGCAATGCTAGCACTCTCTTACTTGGCTTCTGACCCAGCAATTTTATCACAAATAACTTCATCCAGGGTATCTCCAACCCGTGCAGAATGGAGACAGGAGGTAAAGAGGTTGTCTGCAACTTGTACAACTCCTTCTTAAATCCTACATTTCCCAGTGTAAAATAGAACTAACAAATGCTCATGCCCCAGCGCCATTCCATCGTTCTTGACTCTGGATTTTGTTAGGGCTCATGTGACATTGGCTTTAGTGGTCATGTGATATAACAATCAGTGGCTGCTTCCCACCGCAACTGCAGCCCATTCGTGACTGCTAATCAGCTGTAGTGTTCACGTGGTCTAACAATGGCTGGAGGTCAATATCTGTTATTTGCGGGAATACACTATAGTATTTGAGGCTATCCGAGTAGTAGACTGCCACTTTAAACCTTACTTCCAGGAGCCTGTAGATCATCTTCCTGTTTTTTATTATGGGAGCTGAAGAGGGATGTTCTTTTACAAAACTCATGCAAAGTAGTGGGAAAAGACCTGGTTAACACACAGTTTTGATCTACTTTATATCTACCACAAACTGGCTAAGAAATGTTTAGGATTCATACGTGTGTGGAGTGCTAGGTACACTGTTCATCAGCCACATCTGTACAGACATCTACCGTAATGCAATTTCTGGAAAGCTGGCGTACATAAAAGTATTTCCTATAATCATTTTGTGTATCTATACATTCTTCAACATTGAAATTGCAACAACAAGAAGTTAAAGTTGTGGAGTTATGGAAATGACAATAATGATGGACTTGTTGACAACATTAGAGGTGAGGGGATGGATTTGCGGAACTGCGATCTGGTATCCAGGTCAGTGGTACCTGGCAGCTAGAGGACAGCAACCCCAATTTTGTACCTTTCAGCAGTCTTGGCGCAGCTTTTGATTAGCTAAGGCTGACACAACATTATCTGTGTGTTCGAAAAAAATGCAACCAGCTCACCTGAACGACTTCTGTAGTAGGGGAGCATGGAAGTCTGTTCTGACCAAAATGTATACGTCCAAGAAAAGCTCAGATAAAGGATGCAGGATCGCATCTGAAACTATGGTTTTATTCAATAGTTTACAATTCTAACTGAAGCTGGAGATTCACCTTTCACTTCTTGATCATCTGTGCGTCACTTTGCACGCTAACAGATTTAGTGTTATGCCAGAAGGTAAGCAATGTACAGTCATGGCCAGAAGTTTTGAGAATGACACCAAAATTATATTTTCACATGATCTGCTGCCCTCTGGTTTTTTATAGTGCTTGTCTGATGTTAACATCACATACAGAAATATAATTGCAATCATATTATGAGTACCAATAGGTTACATTGACAGTTAGAATGAGTTAATGCAGCAAGTCAATATTTGCAGTGTTGACCCTGCTTCTTCAAGATCTCTGCAATTCTCCCTGGCATGCTGTCAATCAACTTCTGGACCAAATCCTGACTGATAGCAGTCCATTCTTGCATAATCAATGCTTGCATTTTGCAAAAATTTGTTGGTTTTTGTTTATCCACCCGTCTCTTGATGATTGACCACAAGTTCTCAATGGGATTAAGATCTGGGGAGTTTCCAGGCCATGGACCCAAAATCTCTGTTTTGTTCCATGAGCCATTTAGTTATCACCTTTGCTTTATGGCAAGGTGCTCCATCATGCTGGAAAAGGCATTGTTGGGCGCCAAACTGCTCTTGGACGGTTGGGAGAAGTTGCTCTTGGAGGACATTCTGGTACCATTCTTTATTCATGGCTGTGTTTTTAGGCGAGACTGTGAGTGAGCGGATTCCCTTGGCTGAGAAGCAACCCCACACATGAATGGTTTCAGGATGCTTTACAGTTGGCATGAGACAAGACTGGTGGTAGCGCTCACCTCTTCTCCGAATAAGCTGTTTCCCAGATGTCCCAAACAATCGAAAAGGGGATTTATCAGAGAAAATGACTTTGCCCCAGTCCTCAGCAGTCCACTCCCTGTACCTTTTGCAGAATATCAGTCGGTCCCTGTGCTTTTTCTGGAGAGAAGTGGCTTCTTTGCTGCCCTCCTTGAAACCAGGCCTTGCTCAAAGAGTCTCCGCCTCACAGCGCGTGCAGAAGCACTCACACCAGCCTGCTGCCATTCCTGATCAAGCTCGGTACTGCTGGCAGTCCGATCCCGCAGCTGAAACAGGTTTAAGATACGGTGCTGGCGCTTGCTGGTCTTTCTTGGGAGCCCTGGAGCCTTTTTGACAACAATGGAAGCTCTCTCCTTGAAGTTCTTGATGATGGGATAGATTGTTGACTGAGGTGCAATCTTTGTAGCTGTGATACTCTTCCCTGTTAGGGTACCGTCACACTATAACATTTCGATCGCTACGACGGTACGATTCGTGACGTTCCAGCGATATCGTTACGATATCGCTGTGTCTGACACGCAGCAGCGATCAGGGATCCTGCTGAGAATCGTACGTCGTAGCAGATCGTATGGAACTTTCTTTCATCGCTGGATCTCCCGCTGTCATCGCTAGATCGGTGTGTGTGACACTGATCTAGCGATGCGATCCAGCGATGCGTTCGCTTGTAACCAGGGTAAACATCGGGTAACTAAGCGCAGGACCGCGCTTAGTTACCCGATGTTTACCCTGGTTACAAGCGTTAAACTAAAAAAAAAAAAAACAGCACATACTTACATTCTGGTGTCCGTCAGGTCCCTTGCCGTCTGCTTCCCGCACTGTGACTGCCGGCCGTAAAGTGAAAGCAGAGCACAGCGGCTGTGCTTTCACTTTACGGCCGGCAGTCTGTGAGTGCGGGAAGCAGACTGCAAGGGACCTGACGGACACCAGAATGTAAGTATGTGCTGTTTGTTTTTTTTTAGTTTAACGCTTGTAACCAGGGTAAACATCGGGTAACTAAGCGCGGTCCTGCGCTTAGTTACCCGATGTTTACCCTGGTTACCCAGGGACCTCGGCATCGTTGGTCGCTGGAGAGCTGTCTGTGTGACAGCTCCCCAGCGACCACACTACGATTTACCTACGATCACAGCCAGGTCATATCGCTGGTCGTGATCGTAGGTAAATCGTATAGTGTGACGGTACCCTTAGGCCATTTTTATGCAGTGCAATGATTGCTGCACGTGTTTCTTTAGAGATAACCATGATTAACTGAAGAGAAACAATGATACCAAGCACCAGCCTCCTTTTAAAGTGTCCAGTGATGTCATTCTTACTTAATCATGACTGATTGATCGCCAGCCCTGTCCTCATCAACACCCACACCTGTGTTAATGGATCAATCACTAAAACGATGTTAGCTGCTCCTTTTAATGCAGGACTGCAATGATGTTGAAATGTGTTTTGGGGGTTAAAGTTCATTTTCTGGGCAAATATTGACTTTGCAAGTACAGTAATTGCTGTTAAGCTGATCACTCTGACATTCAGGAGTATATGCAAATTGCCATTAGAAAAAATGAAGCAGTAGACTTTGGATAAATTAATTTGTCTCATTCTCAAAACTTTTGGCCATGACTGTACAGGCCTCCCATCTAGCTGCTAGGTAACACTGACCTGGACCGCACAGCGGCAGATTGATCCACTCATCACTAATGTAAATGATATGCAAATGATTAAAAATCAAAACATTTTTCCCGAACACTTTGATTTATTAATTATAGAGTATATATAGTATATAGAGTGCCACATGCAGAAATACATGTACTTACAAGATTTGTTATGCTGTTAATAAAGTTATTAATGGGTGTCTGAGGAAGGTTCTGCCACGCTGAATGCAGTTGAGCATGCAAATCTTGAAGATCCATATTTTGGCAACTTCCTTTGCAATTACCAGTTAGATGTGTACAATGAGGGACAAATCTGGAGATGATGCAGGCCATGGTACACATTTAAGCTTTGCAAGCTGCCAACAGTAGCTCCAGCAACTCGCAGCCTGGCATTGTTGAAAAACGAGACACTTGAGAAATCAACATACCACTGGTTCTAGGTCCAAATCAATTTCACGCCATTCTTTTGTATACCTGGAATGGAAATATTACAGGGGTCTGACTGCTAAACACTGTCACCCCACACCATAATCCTGTGCATTGGACCACTATGCTGTTGAATTGTGAAGGCTTTTTCATGGCATTGCACATGTGTTGTCAGTTGGAGAATGGTGCATAGTGATTTAGAGATGAGCGAACCTAATGTCCGGTGCTGAGCGAGATATATATTCGTGTCCTCATTTCTATGTGGTTCAGGTACAGTTCTGGTACCCGAACTGAATTTTGGACCCAACGAACCTGAGCTTCCACGCGTCCATTCATAGTGATCCGCTCATTTCAAATGAAATTGGACATCACATACCAAGCCTAAAGAATCAAACAATGTCTATAGAAACCTTTGGAATGCATTTGGGGGACATTAGGCTACGAGCCAGATGTCCAGATAAAGGTATTTCATTGACCTCGCCACCACTCTTAACGGCTATGGTGCAGAGTAAGATGGATGTCTATCCTCGTCAACGATGACCTCCTCTATTGTCTTGGATGATAGCCTGAGATTGGTGTAGAGACCATGTGGGCAATTCCATGAAGGCTTTCATGATGTACTGTGAAATGTCCCTGGAGCTTTTTGCAATGTGACAATGCGTGGCTGCATGTTACTCGTGCTACTGTGAGCAGTCTGCATGGACTAAACATGCTACCATGGCGTGTTGTATGTCAAGACTTGTCTCCCTTTTTTTCCCACATTTGGTACACCATTGATCTGCAATTGCAAAGGGAGCTGCCAGCAGTGGATCTTGATGATTTATGTGACTGAGTGCATTCAACATTACAGAATATTCATCAGACAACTATTAATAACCTCATTGATATCATGCCAAGGCAGATAAGAGCGTGCACTTCTACACGTGGTGCTCATACTTGATACTGATGAAATTAAGATGTTTTCAAAATTTTCTTTCCAGTTTTTCATCATTTACGGATCTTTAACATGTCTATTGAGCCTGTGATTTCCATAATTCCGTGATTTTTCCTTCATGGTGTTGCAATTTCAATGGAGTGTATTACTCAACCTATATTCTTCTTTATCATTGGTAAAGTGAGTGGTACAACGTAGCATTTACCAATCCAAATTCTCCTCGATTGCATGTATAAGTGTTTTAGGATCAGGAAGGAATGGCATGCTGAGAGTTGTAGTTTCCCAGCTTGCAAAAAGCAAGTTAAGAACAACTGTTCTAGAGACTAGGAAGCCTTCTTGGTGAGCATTATTTTAATAAAGTATACTTAAAGGGAATTTGTCAGCAGATTTTTGCTATGTAATTTTAGGACAACATGAGGTAAGAGTCAAAACACAGAATTTAATGATGTGTCATGTCAGGTTGTGTGCTATTGTTTACTTTCACTAAAGGTTTTATAACAAGAGCATTATCATTGCTGTGACTAGCTGGCGTGTGGGCACTCATATGACTCCACCCCCTCCTGTGATAAGCTGCTCACTGTCTAGAGACAATGTACATACAGAGCCTGGTGTGGGCGGGGCTAGCTTCCTCAGCTCTGCTGCATTGCTAAATCAATAAAACTGTCAGAACTGCTGCACCCAGTAAACTAAGAGATCCATCGTTGGAATAAGGGTCTCTTTCTCCTCGTTATACTCCTCTCATATGAGGTTGCAAAAGCCTGCTGACAGATTCCCTTTCAAGATTTTGGAATTTATTTAGAGTCTTTTAGGTAGGACAATATTTCTGTAATTGCTGGGTTACAAGCCTATAGAATTTTCACCTTTCTATTACACTGGTGGAGACGTACTGCTTGTGACTCAGTAGACACAGATCTCGACCCCTGAAAAACTCCTCGTGTTATAAATGATTGTGTCACCCTAATATTGTTTGCATGTGTTTTTTTCGACATGAACCCAGTCATAGGAGCATTTAACTTACTTTGTGTATTGCTTTGAAGATTTTAACCTCTAACTCTGGGTATTCTGCCAGGACCTCTGTTTCAAATGAACTGTTAAAATCTGCTAAGAAATCATAATCGGTATTAAATCTGAATTTGTTTGCCCATAATAGCTGAGTCCCGGGCTGGCACAAATATTTCATCGTTTTCAGAAGTTTATCAAGACAGGTGTGATGGTACACAACATCAGCAGCGAGTACATAATCAAACACGTGAGCAGCATTCTGAAAGTTTCCTTGAAGATCGTGCCCCCATGTCAGCTCTCGCACTTCGGGAATATGCAAGCAGCGCCCTTTAGTGTTTCTTGACAAATTAAATCTTAGATTTCCCAGTATGTCGGGCAGGTCAGTCGCAGTGACGTGAGCTCCTAGAGAAGGAAATCGGTGTCACACTACGCTGTACGTGCAAGGGTCGGGTGCGCTTTACTAGCAACAACACTCCATTGACAAGCAATTAGTCTGCGGTTAGTGTGCGCACACTCGGTAATAAATGAATCACAGACCTAAGATACATGCGACAATCGATACCAGGCCAGTGCCAGAGCCGATTTCCACAATGTTCTTGTTTCTCAAATTATATTCATCTTGGTTTTCTTCCAGGAAGTAAGATAACGCCTTCGCCTGAAATGAGTAAAATAATTTTTGATATTTTAGCTTGATTTTTTTGTTATTTCTTTTAAGGGAAGCTGGCAGCACAAAATGACTGTTCAATCCAAGCACAGATGTTCGGTGCACCCTTGGGGTGGCCAAACTCTTTGGTGCATCGTTCTGCCCCTTCTTTGATTGACAGCTCTAGATGGAAAAGAAGTGGGTGAAAGTGATCAAACATGCAAAAGGGTTCAAGTACCTGTGCTACGTATGAACAGTCGTTTTGTGCTCACTGTCTACCTTAAATAAAAACAATTCTACCATTACAATGTCATTAATAATGTCGGAATTGCATAATTGTGTAATTTGCAAGATCTCAAGCATGCGGTGGCATTCCAATAATAACCTAGAATTGTGCTTTTCCGTACTCTCCGTTCTCCTCCGGCTGCTGCTCAGTGCGATACGGCTGTGTGCATTACGTCTTACAGGGACTATTCTACACTCAGATTTAGGGGAATCATTGAACTGGACAAAAAAAAAAGTTTTGCTGTATGTAAAGTGGGTCAGTCTTGAAATTCATTTGGGATAATTTTACTTCATGATCTTCTTTAAAATAGTTCAACGAAAAAAAACTGAATCTCTCAAACCTGTTATAGAGATTTTTTTTTCACTGTCCTATATGTAAGATTGAAATGAAAAGGAGGCAATTAAGCTGCAATTAGGATATGTTACTAGGACAGAAGTCAATTAGACTTGCGTTAAATGAAAGAAGGGAGAAGACAAAAAAAACTCTGTAATTAGACAAATTGCCAAAATGGATGTCACTTTCTTTGCTGTATGCATATATTGTATGCTAATGAAAATGTTTTCTATCACCCCTTATGTCCAGAACTCTATCAACAGTAGCTCGCCCTTCATGTGAATAGATTTGAATGTGAATAGATTTCATAATCCTTATTCCATCATGGTCTGAATTTCTCTTCAATAGGAACTGAGGTGCAGTACCCAAGAATGGCCACTGCACAGCGTATGGCGCTATACAGTGTACATCGGTGGCCTTGAAAGCTGCAAACAGCTGACTGAAGGGGGTGTTGGACTCCCACCAATCTAAAATTGAATACTCATAAGAATAGATCATCAATATCTTAAGTCCTTTAAATTAATACCTTTAATAACGTTTTGGCACCTATGTGAGGTGCATTATACTATATGGGGGCTGCATTCTACTGTATCGGACTATGGGAAGTGCATTATACTATGTGTATTATATGGGACCTGCATTATACTGTATCAAGGACTATGGGGAATACATTATACTATATAAAGAACTATGGGGTGCATTATACCATGGGAAGTGCATTGTACTACATGGATGATTATGGGGGATGTATTATATTATATGGAGGACTATGGGGAGTGTATTATACTAAACAAGCAAAATATTCATTGAGTGATTGGATTGTTTATGCTGAAACAAAAATCATTGTTCTCAGCAGCACATTGCTTGGTGTAAACTGTAGATATGCTGCTGATACCATGATACTGTATGGGGACAGATTGATCTACTAGTTATTAGTGATGAGCGAGTGTACTCGTTGCTCGAGATTTCCCGAGCACGCTCGGGTGTCCTCCGAGTATTTTTTTTTAGTGCTCGGAGATTTAGTTTTCATCGCCGCAGCTGAATGATTTACATCTCTTAGCCAGCTTGATTACATGTGGGGATTCCCTAGCAACCAGACAACCCCCACATGTACGTATGCTGGCTAGCAGATGTAAATCATGCAGCTGCGTCAACAAAAACAAAATCTCTGAGCACTAAAAAATACTCAGAGACCCCCCGAGCGTGCTTGGGAAATCTCGAGCAACGAGTACACTCGCTCATCACTACTAGTTATTATTCTGTCCCCATCATTGTTCATCAGCTAGTGTAAAGAGGCCGGGCAACAAGCATCAAACAACTTCAAAATTGTCGATCACCCTCGTTTAGCAGCCTGAACTCAGCACATGTATACGGACATATATACCAGGATGGGAGATATTACTGCAGAATTGGAGGACATTACCCCTATAACAGTGTCTGAAAAATACGGTACATTGCTATAAACTAAAGCTCATTGCCTTGCAACCTACCTAAGCCATAAACTTCGATCTACCATTGTGTCTCCTGAGTAACCCAGTACTGTATGTGTAGTGAAACACCTTGAAGTGGCTAGATGGACTTACGGTATTCATAGCATGTGCTATTTCTTCACAATAGAGGAATTTTCTACTATTTGGAGCCTGAGTGAGGAAGTGGTATACATCATACTCCCTAAATGCGAGATGTCACTTCATCTTTAGTATGAAGACTATATTCTTAACCCTTTTGTAACTAACTTAGCATGCTAACTGCCACGGTTAAGCAGAAATCAAGATCCAGGGAGTACTGGAGTTACATTAGGTTATCTGTACATAACCTTCTACCTTAATTTCAACTATCCTTTGGCTCTGATATCTCTGGTAGCCAATCCTGTCTGCAGTACAGTATTGAGTGATAAATGCAGACCGGACCCAGTGATGAGTTTCCAGTTACACTATGTGAGCGTGGATCGAGTGTCTGTGCAGAGCTATTGGTTGAGTTCAGCACTGTCAATCAGCCAGTCTGTGCCTCACTACGGGCACTGCAGGGGCCTAGCCACACTCCCATATTGTCATTGCCAGCTCTCGTTGTGCTGCAGAGAAGATCCGGCAATGAGAACTGTCAATCAAGGCATGACTTTGCTAAGTATGCAAATTGCAGTGGCATATGGGTGCACTGAACCTTTTGACTATGTAAAGAATGCACCATATTGCCCTTACTTGCATAAAAAAGATTTTTTTATGCCAACTACACAAGTAAAACCTATACTACAGATATATGTATGTGTAGTTGATGAGCCAACTACTGCACCCGCTAGGGACCCATGGAAGAAATAATGTGCAAAGTAAAGCCGGTTCATACAGGACTTTATCACCGCATTCAGAAATCATCCGCTGCTATAGACCTTGTCTCGGTCCATATGTATTAGTCAAGGGTACACACAGACTTAGGCCCCCATGAAAGATCATTAGACTGGTCCATTATATGGCTAGAATTCATCAGATCATTCCCGTACAAGCAATCTGATCAAAAGGAGCAATCCACATACATTGAATGAGACTCCCAAATCTACTGAGACCATTTACTGCTGCACGGGTTGCACATTTGGTATGTCCGCCACCGGTGTTAGTATTAATCATTGTTTACACTTTATTTCCTATTTGGCTTCATTTTGCCTTCCTATATTTTAGAACGTGTCAACATGACTTTGTTGCTCAAATGTCAGATTTGTGTCTAATTCTATTTAATCTCGACTTCCACTGCTGGATTAGCAGTGTTGATGGAACCTGGCATTTCAAGCCCCTAAATAAAATGAATCCTAAGCTTTGTATTATACCTGCCTGTTGCTATCCAGTAGTGCAGGAGCAGAATAGTTCATAAGCGTTTTACACAGCTGGAAAAGCTATTGAAATGTTCTATTATATTTTCTGAAATAAATCACTTAAACCTTTCTAATGAACATTTGTTCCTGATTTTTCTTCCTAGCAGTTCCATACAACTCCCACGGTCCAGGCTTTGACTCATGATTTGTGGGTGTCAATAGAGCACTCACAAGTCTTGCCTGCGAAGGAGGGGGGAGAATGTGGCTGACAGCACCGCAGGAGTGTCGGTATTTTTAATACCACAGAGTTTGATTATGGAAAGAAATGAAGAGGTAAATGATGGAAAAGAGCCTTACTAATTAGTCACAGAAATAGCAAATCATTCAACAGCCCATGAAAAGTCCAGTAAGCTCCCCCAAATCTCCCGAGTTCCAATCCTCTGGTCTTCTATTACTTATTGTGTGGCTCATGGTTTCTAAAGTTTAGTTTGGACTTCACTGTATCAAATTTTTCTGAATTCAGTTGTGCTCTTGCTTTAATTTTCAAATTCTTAAATTACTTTAATTAGGCAGCATGAAAATAAGAAAGTTTGCAATTGACTTGCTTTTTCTGCCTGCTGTCATTCTCCTGTAAACAGAGCTTTTATCTATTACAGTGTACAGCTCATTTCCATGGAACTTCGCTCCAGACCCTGACCCAGAGTGCGCAGTAGCTACAATGGGAGACGTTAACTCTTAACATTCCAGTCACCTCTCTTCAGCTTACTGATTTCTATATAGCAATTATCTGGTCCTCTCCTGCCCTCCTTTCTCTCTGCTCCTGAAGAGATGCAGTTATAAATCACCAGCAGTCAGCTTTCACAGCAGGTCTGCCCATCAAGACTCTCTGCTCTCTAAAGAGCTCTCAAGCTGTGTGCTAGCTCAAAATGCCCCGATATCTCTATGTGTAAATACAGTGATAGCAATATACAGTCCAGAACAAATCACTGATGGCGGAACTTGTGCTGAGCGTCATGGCTCTACCAGAGCTGCAGCTCTGTTACTCTCCGGAACAGTCACTCGAGGAGAGCCAACCCTACCAGAAATGAAGAAGTGAGGAGACTGGAAAACTGTATGCTGCTCAAGAGACAACTTGAGAATAACCATTTTAAGCATGCTGCTCCACTTTACTATGTCACTAAACTGCACATTACCTTAATATAGAATATTATAAGAATATACAAAGTACACATAAATGACACATAAACGTATTACTCACTCCTGGCCAGGTTACTCCTCCGTAGCCTTCAATGGACTCCTGAATAATAATTTCATACCCTGCAAACCAGAGATATTCTTTACCAAAACAGGAGTAGACAGTGGGAGTCCATGCCTTCCGGGGTTGGACAGATTGTTGGGCGTTACATATGACATCTATAAAAACAATATAATTTTAAAAAATCTTATTGCAAGGATACTAAACAACAACAACAAAAAAACATTTCAACTATATACTCTGCTCTTTTTATTAACACCTTAAAAAATGTCAATTTTTCAATTGCGCATGCGAGAATCGGATCTCAGGTTCGGAGAAGATGGAGATCTTTTAAATTGTGTGAGTCAGCATTTATCAGACTGCACTCGGATAACATCTGTGTGCAGGCCGATATTCTGCACGCGCCAATAAACTTGTATGGGTGTGCGTCATCTGACATACGTTGCCAGTCGCAGCAAGCAGCGATTTTTTTTTATTTTTTTTTTTTTCCTCATGCCGACTCAGCATGAGCAAAAACAAAGTCGGCACTGCTCCATAGTATAACATTGGAATGAGTGCAATCCGATGAAACATCACATAGCCCTCGTCCGAGTTATACACTGTCTATTTGCCAGTGTGAGCGAGCCCAAAATAAGGCAAAATAAAACAAAAAAAATGTTGAATTCCTCTCTGCAGCCACTATTACATTGTTTATACAGTTCAACACAAAAAGACATTTGAGAAAAGACTCTGTGCTCAGATTTCCAGCTTTCAGTTCCTTCACAGAAACAAAAAAACAAAAAAATACATTGACTCCACCACATGAAAAATCCACGGTATTGTCTTCATTTTACTGGAAATAATACTGCCCCATGCTGCGCTATTTGTTACTACTTTTCTGATGAAATCTGCACAACCGTAGGAATTTTCCATAAGGCTTCAGTTGATTTTTGATAATCAGAATAGGACAGATTCTGAAGTGTTGTATATTTAGTGCACAGGTTCCTCTACAGCTACATCACTACCTCTGTGCTGCTGGCTTGTTGACCTAGCTGCAGCATTGATGTCCTATTTTCACCATGTGACCACTGCAGACAATCATTTTGTTGTTTTTGTGATTTTTAGATAGAGCAAGCCTATGCACTAAAAAATGAAGCGTGGAAAACTATAAGTAAATGGAGAAAAAAAAGTAGGATCATAATGGACTTTTTTAGTTATCACGGCTCCTGTAAAAATAGAAATTACGACACAAGCGTGAATTCTTAAAAATATGGTTGTTGTAACATTGCATCATTGTATCAGGGGGTCCAATAAACTTTTAATTCAGAAGCAGCGGGGTCTCGAAAATGATAGAAAGAAAGTATAATAGAAAGTTACATACAGATGCATCTCACAAAATTAGAATATCATCAAAAAGTTAATTTATTTTAGTTCTTCAATACAAAAAGTGAAAAATATATAGAGTCATTACAAACAGAGTGATCTATTTCAAGTGTTTATTTCTGTTAATATCGATGATTATGGCTTACAGCCAATGAAACCCTAGCAAAGGGAAAATCTTGTCGGCAGAGGGAAGCATGAAGTGCTCTAAAATTTCCTGGTTGACGGCTGCACTGACTTTGGTCTTGATAAAACACAGTGGACCTGGACCTACACCAGCAGATGACATGGCTCCCCAAACCATCACTGATCGTTGAAACTTCTCACTAGACCTTGGAAATCAAGGTCCCGGAGTCTGGAGGAAGAGTGGAGAGACAGACAATCCAAGCTGCTTGAGGTCTAGTGTGAAGTTTCTACAATCAGCGATGGTTTGGGAGCCATGTCATCTGCTAGTGTAGGTCTACCAGGAAATTTTAGAGCCCTTCAGGCTTCCCTTTGCCAACAAGCTTTTTGGAGATGGAAATCTCATTCTCCAGTAGGACTTGGCACCTGTCCACACTGCCAAAAGTACCAATACCTGGTTTAAAAACAACAGTACCCCTGTTCTTGATTGGCCAGCAAACTCGCCTGACCTTAACCCCATAGAGAATCTTTGGGGTATTGTCAAGAGGAAGATCAGAGACACCAGACCTAACAATGCAGATGAGCTGAAGACTGCTATCAAAGCAACCTGGGCTTCCATAACACCTCAGCAGTGCCACAGGCTGATCACCTCCATGCCACGCTGCATTGATGCAGTAATTGATGCAAAAGGAGCCCCGACCGAGTATTGAGTGCATTTACTGAACATACATTTCAGTAGGCCAACATTTCGGATTTTAAAATCATTTTTTCAAGCTGGTGTTATAAAGTATTCTAATTTACTGAGATAATGACTTTTGGGTTTTCATTGGCTGTAAGCCATAATCATCAACATTAACAGAAATAAACACTTGAAATAGATCACTCTGTTTGTAATGACTCTATATAATATACGAGTTTCACTTTTTGTATTGAAGAACTGAAATGAACTTTTTGATAATATTTTAATTTTGTGGGATGCACCTGTAGATCTTACTCATAGATATGACTGGACAATCCCTTTTAGTATTGCACCTTCTGCATGCACACCCTGCAAGATGTAAAAGAGGGATGAACCTAATTAGGATAACATCTGATCAGCCCATTAGTCTCATAACTGGCAATCACACATGTGAATTCTATCAATATTTACTGTCTCTTTAAAAAATAACTTCTAATGGGGGAATTAGGGGGACAACTGACATGATTAAACTGTAAATGTCATTGAGGGTCTTTGGAAATAGGATGACAACTCACATGAATAATGTCAGTAAGGGTCTTCGGAAATAGTGACAATTTACTGTACATGAACTATGTGGGTTGGAATTAAGGCACATTTTGAACTCTTTATTTCAGTGTTAAGAGTAAAACGTACCCCTATATTTCCAGGTGTTTTGCATTTTGGGTTGGATGCTGCCTACTGACCTTGTCTAATATAAAATACCACGTTCTGGCATCACAAAGTTCTCCTTACTCTCCATCATAAGAGCACATTGGGGCTCATCATCATTCATTGTGGATCATGCCTATATGCAGTAGATCCCAGATCACTATGGCTCAGGAACAGCCTCCATGTTCTGTGTAGCCAGGACTCTTCATCATGTCTCTGAGCCTGGCAGACCAAGTTCTGGTGGCATCTACAGGTAGTCTGCATCTCTTCTTGAGATGTCCATCATATTCCCCAGCCTCTGGAATTAGACCAGCTTTATACATATTTGTGACCTATAAACCATAGATGAATTGATATTTGGGTTGTAGTATTGGGGTGCAGTAAGCAAACCCTGGTCTTGATGTATGGATGCCATGCTGGCTGCTCACAGGTTGGTGGTGGTATGATGAGGATGGTTGAAGGGGCACCTACCTTTCTGATCGTCCCCCAGTAGAGGGGTCTCGGGCTCTGGCACATCCGGCTGCTCTCCTCCTTCTTCATCACCCACAGTTTCACCAGCTCTCTGCCAGCTGTCCTCCTCCTCTGCAGCGGGGAGCTGAGGCTGCACACAGGGCACACACTCCAAACACTCAGCATCCATAGACGAAGACGAGCAGGCTGCGGGGATCAGAGCCAGCTCCTCATCCTCTGCTGTGGGCGGGGGGCAGGCTGATTACTAATCTGGACCAGTCCTGCAGGAGACACAATAGAAGGCATGAGGCAGCAGCCTGGCATCCTCAGATGGCACATTCATCAGATATGTGTAGGGAAAAGGCAAAAGCTTCCATGGAGTCACACGTGTGGTAGCTGAAAATGTGAGAAAGTCCAGAGCTGCTTGTGGTCAGGGTCTTCCAGCTGCTGTGAAGAGAAGGGGAACAAATGCAGATGTTGTGTTTTCTTAGCAAACCATAGTAGTAAGGGCTCGTTCACACGTCCCTGATTTTTCTCATACTCAACAAAAAAAAGTCTGAGATTCATCAATGGTTTGTATCATAGTTTCATCAGTTTGGTCACTTTTTACCATCAGAGTTTCATCAGTCCCTCTCGAATGTAAAAAAAAAAACTGATGGAGGTTTCCCAAGCTTTTCCAATCAAACAATCCGTGGAACTTGGACGGTACGCGGATTGCACCCAATATTTTCATGGATCCGTAGATTTCCATTGGCGAGTCTATTCGGAGATCATTTACGTGATTTTGTACCGACCATAGACTACAATCGGAGTTCTCTCCATGAAAAAAATACGTTTAGAACTCGTATGCAAAAAAACAGACATGTGAATAAGACCTTAAAAAGGTTCTTCCCTTTTTTGCCTTTCATGGACGAGACAGGAATCGCTGCTTCTAGAGGCAGCGTTATGGAAACGACAGGGCGCAGCTGCAATCCTTGCGTAACTCTCATAGAAATAAATGGAAGTTCTGAAAAGGTAGTAGTAAGGTGAGTTACGCTATTGGGATAACGCCAGAGTTATGGAAACAATGGAACTCGCTGTTTACATGTAACTCCCATTCATTCCTAACAGGGTAGCATTATAGATCACATAGCAACATTGTGACAGACATAGGAATGTTATGGTTCCTAAATGGATGTGTAGGACCTGACATCTACTTTTTCCCAACATGGTGATAACTAAACCAGAGATAAAGAGATCAGGGTTGAGGACTGGTACCCGAACCGGACTTTGGACTAAATCTTGCTCGAACCAGACAAACCCCAACATCCACAGGTCCGCTCATCCCCACTTTTGAGCTGTCTATAACAAAGTTAAAGGGAACCTGTCACCTGAATTTGGCGGGGCCGGTTTTCGGTCATATGGGCGGAGTTTTCGGGTGTTTAATTCACCCTTTCCTTACCTGCTGGCTGCATGCTGGCCGCAATATTGGATTGAAGTTCATTCTCTGTCCTCCGTAGTACACGCCTGCGCAATCTTGCCTTGCGCAGGCGTGTACTATGGAGGACAGAGAATGAACTTCAATCCATATTGCGGCCAGCATGCAGCCAGCGGGTAGGAAAGGGTGAATCAAACACCCGAAAACCGGTCCCGCCAAATTCAGGTGACAGGTTCCCTTTAAAGGGGTTTTTCAGAATCCGCAAAATATGTCGAATTGCATATTGCCATAGAATAACAAAGCAGCTTCCCTGCTGTATTCCCTGTTACGTTTCTGCAACAACCATGCATCATCTACACATTTGACCAGTGCAGCCAATCACTGGCCTCAGCGGTGATGCAGATGTGGATGGGAGAGACTGGCAGGGAGCACTGAAAAGATGTTTCTGGAGCAACAAAGGATTTTTCGGGTAAGTAGCGGCTGTTTTACTATGTTATGCCATATACTGCATTTAAGAGTATTTTGTTGATCTTGTAAATGAAAGTATTTACTGCTCGTTGCCTAGGTTACTGGCCACCTCTGCAGTGAATCAGAGGTGGCTGGTTTCTTGTGCAAAGAGCGTGCACTACTCCATTAGCTGTGTGCTTTCTTGGACCAACTCCCCACCTAAAACAGAATATATCTACAGGAAAATGTATCCAAGGTATCAGAGCCATCCTGTAATCAAAATTTTTATTGGTCAAAATACATAAGCAGGCAAAAAAGCAATATATCAGCCATAAATGGGCTTTGTGCAGCCAAAATATAAATATACTGTATACACTGTTGTCTTCTTGTATTTTGGCTTGACATAGGCCATTTTTTGACCGAAACGTTCCTTTTTTGTCTGATGATATATTTTGACTAATAAAGAATTCGATCATGGGATTGCTCTGGATACTTTCATTTATTTTTCTGTGCTATACAACTTTCAAACCCTGCTTTGAAGCTCACAGGATAATTGGACCTGGACAGCTTCAGTACCCCTGCGCTCCTCCAATGCTGCACAGGAAAAGCTGCCTCTGCTGGCAGCAGCTGATCAATCACAGTTCAGACTATTGGCTCAGCCAGGGCCGGCTCCAGGTTTTCGAGGGCCCCGGGCGAAAGAGTCTCAGTGGGCCCCCCCCTTTAACACATACCCCGCTTTATGATGCACAGATACGGCAGAGAAATGTATATTACAATGCCAGATTTCACTTCTTACATGAGTGACAGCTATTGTAAATTCTGCAGTGTATATATACAGGACAGGAGGAGTGGTACTGTGCAGTGTATATATACAGGAGGAAAGGTGCTGTGCAGTGTATATATACAGGAGAGGTGCTGTGCAGTGTATACATACAGGAGGAAAGGTGCTGGGCAGTGTATATATAGGACAGGAGGAAAGGTGCAGTGTATATATACAGGAGAGGTGCTATGCAGTGTCTATATACAGGAGGAAAGGTGCTGTGCAGTGTATATATACAGGGGGAGAGGTGCTGTGTAGTGTATATATACAGGAGGAGCGGTACTGTGCAGTGTATATATACAGGGGGAGAGGTGCTGTGCAGTTTATATATACAGGAGAGGTGCTGTGCAGTGTCGTGAGCAGGGCGTTGTTGTATCAGAAAATCTTTTCTGTTTTGAGTTTTTCTATGAAACAAAGACTTTTCTACATAAACAACGTTGTTTGGTTTTGCGGCCCTAACAGATCTGTGCTACAAAGTAACAGGCGGCTCGGGCATTAATGAGGGACCTGATGCTGAATCTTTTCCACAAACCCTAATGACCCAATTAGTGCCCCGTCATTAGAAGCTCATTAAACGCCTCCCTGTCCCGAGCAGTCATGTACAGTATGGGGGGATCCTGCAGCCCACCCCCTGGCTGCTCCATACCATACACTGCCCTCTGTCGCGCTCACTATTATCCTGTGCATTTCTCCTTCATCGTTACCCCATGTTACACTTGTCACCCCCCCCCCCCCACTACAGAGTAGCAGGGCAGCCAATGTCACAGGTCACCCCCTCCCGGACCCTAATGGCAGCAGGAAATGTCTGCTCCTCTATTGGGTTGGAACCTGATTTAATCAAGGAATAATGTGGATTTGTTCCCGGTGGCTGCAGGGGAAGGGTTAAGTGATGCCATGTCCTTGGTGGGAGCAGTGGCAGCTGCTGGGACCTGGACAGAGACAACCAATGTTGCTGTGACTGCACAGTGTGATGTGGAGGAGAGAAGCTGAGACTCCGGAGCAGAAATCACCCACATGCCAGCACTGGGCAGAGTCCCTCCAGTCACCAGCCTGGGGCCATGGGGCCCCAACATACAGCCCACAGCTCAGTTTTATCCATTTCAGCAGCTCCCCTTCCTCCTGGCATCTGGTTAACCCCATTTATGCGGGTCGGATTGTTATCTTTAAGGTTTAGCAATAACCTTCATACAGATGGGAAGGGGTTAAGCTTCTTCCTACCCCACTGGTGCAGGTTCGGTGTGGCATGCATGTATTCTGGGGTTCTTGGTGAGCTGGGCGGCTGCAGATTGCAGGCTGCACCCCACCAGCTTCTCCTCCAGACATCACCCACATTTTTAGGCAGCGGAGACAGACAGCAGCATACTGAGCCATAAGACCAACTGCAATCACTGCTGGATACCTTTGCACTCACTTAGTTGCTGGTAGCAGCTCCTCCGGAATCTGCCTGATAAGTTCAGCTCAGCACTGCAGCCAGCCAATGTACTCTCTCCGCCCACAAACAACATCACACTGGCTGCCTTCTCTTAACCCCTATGTGTGCCTGCCTGGCTGCACTGACTGAATGAGAAGATGCTTGTGTCAGAGCTGGCACATAGGGGTTAAGAGAACGCAGCCAGCAGTGACTTTGTGGGAGGAGAGAGCATGTTATCTCCTGCTTTGCTCTCCCAGCTGTATCTATTACAGCGTGAGTGGGCCCCCCTCTCTTCCCAGGGCCCCGGCATTTGCCCAGGTGCGCCGGGTGCTGACGCCGGCCCTGGGCTCAGCAATGCCACTGCTCCGAATTGTCAATCTTCAGGAGTGCACCTGGAGCGCCCCCGTAGGGCCGTGGGGTACTCGGAGCCGGGCCCTTCTGTTCTCAAAGGGGGATATCATGGTGGCTGACCTGGTCAGTGGCACTAGGGACGTCCGTTGTTAAAATGGGGGGGGTAAAAGGTCTTTAAAGGGGAAATGTTCGTGACGCCACCTGTGGTATTCGGTCAGGGTGACCGACGCTGCTTAGGGGTCCGCTGGGGTGATGTTATGGCAGCTGGATGGTATGCCTTCCCACAGGTGAAGTGTGTCCCCAGGGCTTCCCAAAGTGTAGATGATGGATGGAATGAGGCGCAGTGAAGAACGAGGACACAAGGGTGCAGTCTCTTTACATTTTTACTGAAGGTTCAGCATTCACAGTCCAGAGCACCAGATCACAGGGTAGGCAGAGTCCGGCCGGTCTGAATTCAAATCCAGAGTCCCCTTATCCAGGTGGAAATCAGTAGCCTTCCTCTAGCGCCTGAGTGTTGTCCTGAAGTAGAGAATAACCCTTTAAGTGGATAAAATTCTAGATGGTAGCACAAGGGGCAGCTCTCAGGTGGAAGCTAAAATCACATTTCTCTTGTTACATGGGATTTGGAGGGCTGTATTTTAAAACACAGATTACTCACCAAAACTATAAATCAGGGTTACCAAACAAAGGTTAACAACCGTTGGCAAGTTGATATTTTTCTGTCTTTTCTACGGCCACCAAAAATGGTGCAAATTGATTTACAGGACCTGGTTCAGTGGCCGCATACACGTAGAAACAGAATGAACAGCATGTGCAGCAACAAAGGCACCCCTAATTAATACTTGGTTGCACACCCTTTAGCATTGATGACAACCTCCAAATGTTTCTTGTAGCCATCTATAAGCTTCTTGCACATCTCAGCTGGTATTTTCTCCCACTCTTCCTTTGCAGTTTGTTCACGCTTTTGAATGTTTTCAGGGTTCTTTGTCCCAATGGCAGATTTCAGCTCACCTCAAAGATTTTCAATGGGATTGAGGTCAGGACTCGTTGCTGGCCATTTTAAAACAGTTGATTTTTTTCTTTTTCAACCATTCCTGTGTACTTTTGGATGTTTACTTTGCTGGAGGACTCATGATCTTCGACTCAAACCAAGTTTTCTTGTACTAGGTAGGACATTTCGCTCTAAAATCTATTGATTATTTTCTGATTTCATGACTCTTGTGATACGGTCAAAGCCTCCAGTACCAGATGCAGCAAAGCAACCCCACAGTATTATGGATCCTCCACTATGCTTAAAAGGAACCTGTCACCCCCAAAATCGAAGATGAACTAAGCCCACCAGCATCAGGGGCTTATCTACAGCATTCTGGAATGCTGTAGATAAGCTCCCGAAGTATCCTGAAAGATGAGAAAAAGAGGCTAGATTATACTCACCTGGGTGGGCGGTCTGATACGATGGGCGTCGCGGTCCGGTCCAGGGCCTCCTATCTTCATAGGATGACTTCCTCTTCTTGTCTTCACGCTGCAGCGCAGGCGCAGGCATACTTTGTCTGCCCAGGGCAGAGCAAAGTGTTGCAGTGCGCAGGTGCCGGGCCTCTCTGACCTTTCCCGACTCCTGTGCACTGCAGTACTTTGCTCTGCCCTCAACAGGGCAGACAAAGTACGCCTGCGCCGGAGCCACAGCATGAATACAAGAAGAGGACATCATCGTAAGAAGATGGGAGGCCCTGGACCGGACCGCGACGGCCATTGGATCGGCCCGCAGCAGGACCGCCCCTGGGTGAGTATAATCTAACCTCTTTTTCTCATCTTTCAGGATACATCGGGGGCTTATCTACAGCATTCCAGAATGCTGTAGATAAGCCCCTGATGCTGGTTGGCTTAGCTCATCTTCGATTTTGGGGGTGACAGGTTACCTTTAACCGTTGGCAGTGTGTTCTTTTCCTTATAAGCTTCACTACACTGTCTGTAAACAAATTGTTGCTTTTCATTGCCAAAAAGCTATATTTTTGTTTCATCTGTCCACAGAACATTTTCCCAGAAGTATTGTGGTTTGTCAAAGTACTCTTTGACAAAGATCAGTCATCATTTTAATGTCTTTTCTTCAGCAATGGTTTCTTCATTGTCCTTTGCCCGTCAAGCTCTGCTTAGTGTTCAGCATATGGTACTTGTTGAAACGATGACCCCAGTGCCATGATCCCACAGGGGGTCAGTCAGTGGACAGCACAACACACACTCAATGGGATAGAAATGGGGAGAGGAAGGCCCTACCGCTAGGGAATGAAGGATGAGACATCTTCTGAGCTCCAACCTGAGCCTGTCCCTGCACTCCCCTAATGCCCAAAGCGGGTCCTTCCCCCCGCTGCCATCACGAACCTCGACCCTCGCTGTCACCTCGCAATGCCCTAGCTATTGCATGCATTGGCCAGCAAGGGCGCTAGCCTCATCACTGCAGGTGGAACAACATATGGGATGGTGACAAGCATGAGACGGACAAGGCAAAAACACCACATTTAGCTACCATACTGCGCTGCCAAGCTCCACGCCGCAGAGGACACAGAAACAGGACTCCAAACTCCACAAATAGCAGAGCACAGCACTGAAACCATAGAACTGCATCTGCAAGGCTGGTCTCAATAGAATAACTCTATCACCAACAGTAAGCTGATGCATCTTGTTACCATTTAAAGAACGGTAGGAGTGGTCACCACCCACATCAACTGACCTAGCAACTAACCCCTGCTGGCCTGAAAGGAAAAAAAGCTACATTTAAAACATAGTGGAACCAGAGCTGCCACAAATCCAAAAATGGATCGTGGCAGTACCCCCTTTCATTGAGGGGCCTCTGGACCCTTAACTTTGGACCTCATCGGAAACTACATATGGTGAGGACACCTCAATTCACAAAGATTCACCTCTGCAGTTACCTTATCCTCAGGTTTACGGCAAATGCAGCCCAATGGAGATGGCAATAATGTAGGTTCCGGAGGTGCAACAAATCTCCTGAGCGCTGACCTGTGAACATGCATTACTGGGGGTAACGCCAGCTGGAAAGTTCCCTGGCTGAGAATAGCCGACACCCTATACAGCCCGATCACCCTAGAACTCCAGGTCCCAGAAGCATACTTACACCTGATGTTTTTGGTGGACACCCACATGTACTCATTCACACACAGGTCCGGACCTGCCCGTTTATTTCCACACATGCGTTTGCCAAAGGATAGTAAACTCTTTGAGGAACCAACAGCAGAGGCGTCCCCCTGTGTCACCAAACTCTTACCCTCACTACATACAGAGGAAACCACCACCCTTCCCTGACCCCTCCTCCTAAGAGGACTCCGAGACTCAGGGTTTACTTGTGGTGAGGGTTGAGTCTTGCCCTTACTCCCTGGTAGCACCTCAGCTGCCCCCACCGAAGATGAAGGGGTAGGTTGGAGAAGGATGGTTGAGATTGTAGCTCCCAGGCAGCAGTCCTTACATGACTGGTCCCAGCTGACTACTTCCCTGGATGCCCATTTATGACCGGGTTGTGTGTCTTAAACAAAGGAAGGCCTAAGACGATGGGAGTTGGCATTCCCTCCAAGACATAGCACGACAGGGACTCCTCATGAAGAATAACTATGCGCAGCTTAATATTATCTACGACTTGGGTCAGCCTTCCGTGGCTGAGAGGGACAGAGTCAACTGCCTGAACACTAATGGGTCTCGCCAGTGTCCTACCCATGAGACGATGGGATTGAAAAAAGCGAGAATTCACTAAATTGACTCCAGCTCCACTATCCACAAGCAACGGTATAGTCTCAGTAACCGCAGTAACCACCACTTTAGCAGGAATGGTACACAGACGAAAAGATGGAGGAAATATACACACCCTCGTCACCTCCCTCCACACGACCAGGGGAACGCCGCTTTGGAGATGAAGTATCAACTTGGGCGTGACATGGGCAGACATTAATGTAATGACCTGTAAGACCCCAGTAGAAACATGGCCCCATCCCACGACGAACCGCAGGCAACCCAGTTTGAGAAGAAATTCCTCCCACCTGCATAGGTTTGTCTGTCTGCACCAGTGTGTCCTCCTCCCCAGAATGAACAACAGGGGGCAGATTTGGTGTATGTCTCTCCCTGAGGCGTCTATCCACCCAGATAGCAAGGGCCATGGCGGCTTCCAACAACCCAGGAGCAACATACTGAACCAGAGTATCCTGAAGTCTAGCTGACAGACCCTGACAAAAATGGCTCCTAAGGGTAGGGTCATACCAGTGGCCCATCGCTTAAACTCTGAGCAGTACTCCTCAGCCAGCTGGCCCCCCTGCTTGATTTTTTTAAGTCTAGACTCAGCCAGGGAGACGCCATCGGGATCCATATACACCTGCGTCAATGCCGCAAAAAACTCATCCACCGACTGCAAAGATGGTGAATCGGTCGGCAGAGTGAAGGCCCAGGATTGGGGATCATCCTTGAGAAGGAAGATAATAATCCCCACAGGCTGTTCCTGACTTCTTGAGGAATGAGGGCGAAACCTGAAATATAATTTACAGGCTTCTTGAAATACAATAAACGTATCTCTCCCTCCAGAGAACCTGTCAGTGAGAGATATCTTGGGTTAGACATGAGCCGAGACCAAGAACCCTGACACCTGCTGCAGCTGCTGCACCACCTGATACCGCAGCTCCTTAACCTCATCTGTGAGGGACTGGATCAGGTGAGCAAAAGCCTGAGCTTGAGCCATAGGATCACCGGAAAAAAGTACTGGTTGGTGATAATGTCACGAATCCCACAGGGGGTCGGTCAGCGGACAGCACAACACACTCAACAGGATGGAAATGGTGAGAGGAAGGCCCTAACAATAGGGAATGAAGGATGAGACACCTCCTGAGCTCCAACCTGAGCCTGTCCCTGCACTCCCCTAACGCCATAAGTGGGTCCTTCCCCCCGCCGTCATCACGAACTTCAACCCTCACTGTCACCTTGCACTGCCCGGCAAGGGCGCTAGCCTCACCACTGCAGATGGAACAACACAGGGGTGGTGACAAGCACGAGGCAGACAAGGTAAAACACCACACTTAGCCACCATACTCCGCTGCCAAGCTCCACAACGCAGAGGACCCAGAAACAGGACTCCAAACTCCAGAAATAGCTGATTCAGTGCTGACACCAGAGAGCTACAACTGCAAGGCTGGTCTTAATAGAATAACTATCACCAACAGTCAGCTGATGCAACAGGTGACCATTTAAAGGATGGTGGGAGTGGTCACCACCCACATCAACTGACCTAGCAACTCTGCAGTTGCAGCAGACTGCCAGCAGGGAAAACTGACATTAATTCCCACTGGCCTAAAAGGAAAAAAAGTTACATTGAAAACATAGTGGAACCAGAGCTGCCACGAATCCAAAAATGGATCGTAACACCCAGACTCTCCCAGCTTGGCCTTCAGCTCTTTGGATATTTGATTTGGTCTTTTTTCCACCATTCTCATCACCCTTCCCCACGTCCAAGGAGGTTCTTGATGGTTTGATGCCTGGCAAACTTCTTAATATCATTGCGCACTGTTGAAACTGGGATAATAAGGTCTTTGGAGATGGCCTTTTACCCTTTGGATGTCTTCTGTTTCCTATTAATTGCAGTTCTGATGTCCTCAAACAGTTCCTTTGTCTTCACCATTGTGACAAAGGAACATGACCTACTGTGTGGCTTTTTAAAACACTAAAGTCATCATTCATTGGCTAATTCATGTCACAGTGGCACCGATAATTAATCACAGTTGATTCTCATTTGTGATTTACCGCAGGTGAATCAAAATGTGTTTCCATACTAATTTAATGTAAAGGGAGCCAATACCAGTGTCACAGCAAGCTTTAAGTTTTTCTATTTTTCCCTACTATTGTTTTTTTTTGTTATTGTTTATCATTTGCTTTTTTGTATTCAACATGTGTGCTCTATTCCAAAAAAAAGATTCACTTGATTCATTTTTCACAGGAGAATATTTCACATTATGTACCGTATTTTTCAGACTATAAGACACACCAGACCATAAGACACACCCCAAATTTTCAGAAGGAAACAAGGTAAAAAAATTTTTTAGTCAATTGGGGGTCCATTTTACAGTCCGAATTCAGATTACCAAGGTGGAGATCGGCAGCACTGGTGGAGCAGGATCCCATGGGGTGTTCGGTGGTCCGGCGATGATCTGACTCCCATCCCAGACTGTTGTCGCATGTTCGTTGGTGCTCTGTGGTACGGGGACTCAGACGCACATCCATTGCTGCAATGTGTTGGCCTCTGGGAAAGTGGCCGCCGGAGGCAGTGCATGCGCACATAGAAATCTCGGCACCAAGATCTCATCTCCCGAGTCCTGCTGCTGCCACACTCCTGTTAAGTAATTTCCAACTAGAAGACGCACCCCTCAAAATTTTTTGGGGAAAAAGTGCATCTTATAGTCTGAAAAATACAGTACTTAAACTTCATGAGTGCCAATAACATATGAGCAGGACTGTATACACGGAGTTATATGCATTGAGAGCAATCATATGCTGTTTGCTATGTGTATGCTTTTCTCAGGACATTTTTTGGGAAAATTGGAATACACAGACATCAATCAAGACAAACATTCCTTAGTTCTTTTTTACCTCCTAAAACATCTTTTCAATGCACAGATAATTGGCTCTACCTGTAAAAAAAAAGCAAAAAAATAATTTTTATTGCAATTTATAAGGGTATCTGCTCACATTGCGGATTTTGCTGTGGATTCGCAGCAGTTCTCCATGAGTTTAC
The DNA here is from genome assembly GCF_032444005.1 of Ranitomeya imitator. Taxonomy (NCBI): domain Eukaryota; kingdom Metazoa; phylum Chordata; class Amphibia; order Anura; family Dendrobatidae; genus Ranitomeya; species Ranitomeya imitator. The sequence goes on along the minus strand of NC_091284.1, from coordinate 572,426,697 downwards.
AGTACCATGTAAACCTATGGAAAACAAAATCTGCAGTGCACATGCTGCAGAAAAAATGCGGGGAAATGTAGCGTTGTTAATTCCGCAGCATGTCAATTGTATGTGCGGATTCTGCAGCGGTTTACACCTGCTCCATAATAGGAATCCACAGATGTAAAACCGCAGGTGGAATCCGCACAAAATCTGCAAAAAAAAGTGCGGATTACCTGCAGATTTACCAAAACCAGTCTGCACCACTTTCTGCAACGTGTGCACGTGGCCTCACTGTCACTGACTTGACATTGAGTCCTGGACAAGTTGTAGAAATTGTTACATATACTTTATATTGTGTAGAGTGATTTCGGGGTAAAGTGATAGCAATTCATTCTAGTGCAACACAAATTTACAGTCTGAGTTTCATTAATATATTTCCCTTGATTTCTCTATTCCTTTAACCCCTTAACCCCCAGAGCTTTTTTCGGTTTTGCATTTTCGTTTTTCGCTCTCCTTCTTCCCAGAGCCATAACTTTTTTCATTTTTCTGTCAATATGGCCATGTCAGGGCTTATTTTTTGCAGGATGAGTTGTACTTTTGAACGACATCATTGGTTTTAGCATGTCGTGTACTAGAAAACGGGAAAAAAATTCCAAGTGCGGTGAAATTGCAAAAAAAGTGCAATCCCACACTTGTTTTTTGTTCGGCTTTTTTGATAGGTTCCCTAAATGCTAAAACTGACATGCCATTATGATTCTTCAGGTCATTATGAGTTCATAGACACCAAACATGTCTAGGTTTTTTTTTATCTAAGTGGTGAAAAAAATTCCAAACTTTGCTAAAGAGAATTGCGCAATTTTCCAATACCTGTAGCGTCTCCCTTTTTTGTGATCTGGGGTCAGGTGAGGGCTTATTTTTTGCATGCCGAGCTGACATTTTTAATGATACCATTTTGGTGCAGATACATTCTTTTGATCGCCCATTATTCCATATTAATGTTGTGTTGCGGCGACAGAATAAAACAAAATTCTGGCGTTTTGAATTTTTTTAACGCTACGCCGTTTAGCGATCAGGTTAATCCTTTTTTTTATTGATAGATTGGGTGATTCTGATACCAACTATGTGTAGGTTTGATTTTTTTATTGTTGTATTTTGAGTGGGGCAAAAGGGGGGGGGGGGTGATTTGAACTTTTATTTTTTTAATTTTTTTCATAATTTTAAAAACTTTGTTTTTTACTTTTGCCATGCTTCAATAGCCTCCATGGGAGGCTAGAAGCTGGCACAACTTGATCGGCTCAGCTACATAAGAGGCGATGCTCAATTGCTGAGTTGCTATGAGTGCCGACCACAGGGTGGTGCTCACAGCAATCCAGCATCAACAACCATAGAGGTCTCAAGGAGACCTCTGGTTGTCGATGCACCAATGACCCCCGATCATGTGACGGGGTCACCGCTGCGCACATTTCCGTCCGGATCGCTTGTTAAAGCACCGCCGCAGCCCGCATCAAATCGGGGGTACTGCTATCAGATGTACTATTCCATCCGATGGTAGAAAAGGGTTAAATAATTTATGCCTCAATATTGCTACTCCAAGCAGGTTTAAGGCAACATGCACACATTGAGTATTTGGGGAGTTTTTACCTCAATATTTGTAATCCAAAACCAGGAGTGGGTGATAAATACAGAAGTGGTGACGTGTTTCTATTATACTTTTCCTCTGACTGTTCCACTCCTAGCTTTGGTCTACAAATACTGAGGTAAAAAACTCACCAAATTCTGAACGTGTGCACGTGGCCTTAAAGGGACACTGTCACCTGAATTTGGAGGGAACAATCTTCAGCCATGGAGGCGGGGTTTTCGGGTGTTTGATTCACCCTTTCCTTACCCGCTGGCTACATGCTGGCAGCAATATTGGATTGAAGTTCATTCTCTGTCCTCCATAGTACACGCCTGCGCAAGGCAATCTTGCCTTGTGCAGGCGTGTACTACGGAGGACAGAGAATGAACTTCAATCCAATATTGCAGCCAGCATGCAGCCAGCGGGTAAGGAAAGGGTGAATCAAACAACCGAAAACCCCGCCTCCATGGCTGAAGATTGTTCCCTCCAAATTCAGGTGACAGTGTCCCTTTAAAGACCAGATGCACCTTTCTTCTCAGAACATTGGAAGAACTGTGATATAAGTGGTGCGTCTGAACTGTCTCCTATCCTGGATTACCCACTGCACCCCTGAATCCCATGTTCTTCTCTCCCTCTGTTCTAAGTGGTACTTTGAATCTTTTTCCCTGAGTTGAATTCCTGTATCATTCTGTAATTTTCTGACTGTATATTGACATGTCTGTGCTCCTCACATCCAGCCCCATCTTTTAATGTTATCCTGCCTCTGTCTTCATTTTTGGTAGACAAATGTTGTATTAACTGCAATCTGCTAATTGTCTCCTGCTGGGAATTGTCCTCCACCTCCTTCCTCCTCCCCCCTCCCTCTCCTCTCACCTGGCTTCATTTCTTGGTCATTTGAGTGGTATAAGTTGCATGGTGTGGGTCAGATGTGACATAATTTCAAGTGACATATTTTAAGTGTGTCATCTGAAATATACCAGAAATCGGCCAAACGGTAAGACTAAACACTGTCTTCTAAGTTTACTTGCCTTTCCTTTTCTCCCCTACTCTTTAACCATGCTCATGTTTCCCCCACTGTTTTTTCTCCACTAATCCTCACTCTCCTCCACTAACCCCATACCCTTGCACCCTCAAACCACATAACTATCTCCCCCTCTCTTACCCCCACCTCGCTTCATCTGCAGACCTGCACTCTAACCAAAATATAATATAAGCCAATCAATCTCCATCACCCACCTGCTTCTTTCTCTGCTTATTCTTACTGCTGGCGACACATCCCCCATTCCTGCCCCCCCCCCTCTCATTCATCAATAATCCTCACCCCTATCCTTCTCACACTATGAGAAACTATCGCAACCCCTCACACTTAAAATCTGTTACACTGACCCCCACCCCCCTGCTTCCCCTCTCTGGGGCACTTTGGAATACCCGCTCTATATGCAACTAACTCCATGTGATCCACGATCTCTTTACTTCCCGCAACCTTTCCTTCCTGGACCTCACTGAGACCTGGCTGACACCCCCTGACACGGCCTCGCCTGCAGCACTGAGCTACGGTGGCCTCCAATTTACCCACACTCCTCGCTCTGGCAACAGACATGGCGGAGGTGTGGGTATCCTTCTTTCTAAAAACTGTTCCTTCAATGCTATCCATCCCCCACCCTCCCTTATCCTCCCTTCTTTCGAGGTTCACACTGTCTGTATCTACTCTCCCTCTAATCTCCAAATGGCTGTCATATACCGACCACCGGGCTCAACCACTGCCTTCATCGACCAATTCTCCACCTGGCTCCTTCACTTCCTCTCTGCTGACATCCCCACCATCATCATGGGTGACTTTAATATCCCTACTGACACCAGCCAGCCAGGAGCCTCCAAGCTCCTGGCCCTTACTTCATCCTTTGGACTCACTCAGTGGTCCTCCACAGTCACCCACACAGACGGACATACACTAGACCTCGTCTTCACCCGCCTCTGTTCCTTATCTAATCTCACAACCTCTCTCTTCCCCCTATCTGACCACCATCTACTCACCTTCTCATCCTTTTCCTCCTCACCTGCCCCCATGTCCAGCCATTACCACATCCTCGCAGAAACCTCGCACACCTAGACATTCACAGACTCTCAGACTCTCTCCTACCCCTGTCCCCCATATCTTCACTCCATGACACGGACAGTGCCACCGCTTTCTATAATTCCACCCTCACATCAGCCATAGACTCAGTCGCCCCTCTCATGCATGGCTCAGTGCGACGAACCAATAGGCAACCTTGGCATAACAATCTCACAAAAAAACTTCGACAAGCATCCAGGTTGGTGGAGCGGCGTTAGAAGAAAACACTCCTGCCAGACGACTTCACAGCTTTCAAACAAGCTACATTTTACTTCAAGTCTGCCCTTACCTCCACTAAACAGACCTATTTCACTAACCTTGTATCTTCACTATCCTACAACCCAAAACAACTATTCAGCACATTTACCTCCCTCCTCCGCCCACCACTGCCACCTCAAACTCCCCTCATCTCCTCCGAGGACTTTGCCACCTACTTCAAAAACAAGATCGACCAAACAAGACTAACCTTTACAGCTCCATCACCCCAACCACTCCATATACCAGACCTCTGCCCTTCCCTAATAACCTCCCTCTCCAACATCACTGGAGAGCTTACTCGCCTCTTCTCCAAATCGCACCTCACCACCTGTGCACTTGACCCCATCCCCTCCCACCTGCTCCCCAACGTCACTAACATGCTCATTCCAGCCCTAACCCATCTCTTCAATCTATCGCTCTCTTCTGGTACCTTCCCCTCGGCCTTCAAACATGCCACCATCACACCCATCCTCAAAAAAACTAACCTTGACCCAACTGCTATGCCCAGCTACTGCCCCATATTACTGCTCCCGTTTGCTTCAAAACTCCTTGAGCAGCATGTCCATGCTCAAATTTCCTCCCACCTCTCATCTAACTCTCTCCTTGACAACCTCCAATCTGGCTTCCGCTCCCACCACTCCATCGAAACTGCCCTGACAAAAATTACTAATGACTTTGATGTTCTCCATCCTCCTCCTTCTTGACCTGTCCTCTGCTTTCGACACAGTCGATCACTGCTTACTGCTACAGATTCTTTCTTCCCTTGTCATCAAAGACCTTGCCCTGTCCTGGATTGCTTCATACCTTTCCGACCGCACATTTAGCGTTTCCCACTCCCACACCACCTCCTCATCCCGCCCTCTCTCTGTTGGAGTCCCTCAATGCTCTGTCCTAGGGCCCCTACTTTTTTCCATCTATACTATTGGCCTAGGACAACTCATAAAGTCCCATGGCTTCCAGTACCACCTGTATGCGGACGACACTCAGATCTACCTCTCTGGCCCAGATGTCACTCCTCTGCTGTCCAGCATCCCGGAGTGTCTGTCAGCCATATCCTCCTTCTTCACCTCTCGCTTCCTAAAACTCAATGTAGACAAAACCGAACTCATCATCTTTCCCCCATCTCACGTATTCCCCCTACCTGACCTATCTAGTATGGTAAACGGCATCACGCTCTCTCCCGCACTTGAAATCCGCTGCCTCGGGGTAACTCTCGACTCTGCCCTGTCCTTCAAACCGCACGTCCAAACTCTTGCCACCTCCTGTCGCCTCCAACTCAAAAATATTGCCAGAATCCGTTCCTTCCTCAGCCCACAATCTACCAAAACTCTTGTGCATGCCCTCATCATCTCCCGCCTCGACTACTGCAACACCCTCCTCTGTGGCCTCCCCGCCAACTCTCTTGCACCACTCCAGTCTGTCCTCAACTCTGCTGCCCGGCTAATCCACCTCTCTCCTCGCTACTCCCCTGCTTCTCCCCTCTACAAATCCCTCCAATGGCTCCCCATTCCCCAACGAATCCAGTTCAAACTACTAACACTGATCTACACAGCCATCCACAACCTGTCCCCTCCCTATATCTCTGAACTAATCTCCCAATATCTTCCCTCACGTAATCTCCGATCCTCCCAAGACCTCCTACTCTCCTCCACACTTATTCGTTCCTCACACAACCGCCTCCAAGATTTCTCCCGAATATCCCCCATCCTCTGGAATTCCATACCTCAACACGTCCGATTATCCACCACCCTCGGCTCCTTCAGACGGAACCTGAAAACCCATCTCTTCAAGAAAGCCTACAGCCTGCAATAACCATTCTGCCGCCTCACCATCTCCAGAGCCACCGCCTCGCCATCGCCAGAGCCGCCGCCTTGCCCCTACCTTCTGTCTCTTCTCCACTATCCCATAGAATGTGAGTCCTCAAGGACAGGGTCCTCTCCCCTCTGTACCAGTCTGTCAATGTAAACCTGCTTACTGTAATCGATATCTATAACCCTGTATGTAACTCCTTTCTCATGTACAGCACCATGGAATTAATGGTGCTATATAAATAATAATAATAATTAAAAAAAGGAGTATTCAAATTAAAAAAATATAGCTTATAGGGCCTGATGTAATCGCTTTGATAAGTCGCAAAAGTTCTGTGCAAATTTAAATTGCACCAAAAAGCAACTTTTGACATCATCATGCCAGTTTCTCTAGAAATAGGCAGGGTTAGGGCTGCATGGGGGATGACACCACAGCCTATTTAATTCATGATGAGCTATGGTGTACCCCAGGACCGGACTGGCAATTCTGGCAAATGCCAGAAGGGTCTGTCTGGTCATGGGCAGCCTTGTCTGCTAAGTTGTTAACAGATTCTGTGTTCTCAAGACAACCATACTGTTAAGAGTTGTGATGGAGCACAAAGTCGCTGACTCTGTCACTTACCCCAGCAGGCCACGGGTATCATTAGACATATTGATCTTTTACAAAATCTTCATTTCCTCCATCCAGGGTAACATTAGTAATATATCCCATCCGGTTCTTGGGGACGGGGACAACATTGGCCTGTGTGATTTCAAATGCCAGGACTGAATTTCAGCCCCAGTCCGTACCTGGTGTACCCTACGCCACAAGTGTCACTCCAATAACTGACTGGAGTGAGATTTTTGGCGTAGCACACAGAGGCACACACCATTCTTCAGACGCTCCAGATTGATGGAGTGTGCACCACTTCATGAATCAGGAGCTTCTGACTCCAGCAAGCCCATAGATTTTAAATAGGAAATAATAATACCCCATTTCTCTTGTTTTTCTGCACCAGTAATATGAATTCTGTTTATCGAACTGGTTACTCTGGGGTAACCAGTGCGTTTTCTGCAGATTCTTAAGAGGGGTTTCCAATCTATTGTACTACTTTGATTTAATATTGTTTATTGCCTCTTTATAATGTTTTAATACTTACCGTATTTTCCGGCGTATAAGACGACTTTTTAACCCCTGAAAATCTTCTTAAAAGTTGTGGGTCGTCTTATATGCTGGGTGTCTTCTTGTACGCCGGGTGCAGACCGGTATATGGTGGGTGTATATGGTGGGTGTATATGATGGGTGGGGGGGGGCCCGATGACGAAGAGGGGGTGTCTCACAGAAAAGAGTGAGTGGAGTATCCCCCTATTACCTCATTGTAGCTGCAGCGTGGGGTCTCTGTGCTGGGGAGCGGCGGTGGCTGCTCCTCTTTGTGCCGCGTGGGTGCTGTGCTGTGGGGCAGCGGCTCCTCTTTGTGCAGTGTTGGGGCTCTATGCTGTGGGGCGGCGTATCCCCATGCAGAGGCGGGGCTCCTCCGGCACTTCCCAATTGCTCAAAGCCCAGATGGCACCGGCAGCTCCATTGCTGCGATGCGGTGGCCTCCGGGAAAATGGCTGCTGGGGGCGGTGCATGCTCAGATTCAGATCTCGTCCTGAGCTCTCGTGACACGAGATCTGAATCTGAGCATTCGCCGCCCCCAGCAGCCATTTTCCCGGAGGCCACCGCATCGCAGCAATGGAGCTGCCGGTGCCCTCCGGGCTTTGAGGAATTGGGAAATGCCAGAGGAGCCCTGACGTTGCACAAAGATACGCCGCCCCACAGCACAGAGCCCCGACGCCGCACAAAGAGGAGCCGCCGGCCCACAGCACAGCACCCACGCGGCACAAAGAGGAGCAGCCGCCGCCGCTCCCCAGCACAGAGACCCCACGCTGCAGCTACAATGAGGTAATGGGGGATACTCCACTCCACTCACACTTTCCAGTGAGGCGCCTCCTCTTCGTCATCGGGACCACTCCCCCCCCCAAAAGGCACATTAGTCACCGGCCCTATAAGACGACACATGGCATATAAGAAGACACCCGACTTTTAAGAAGATTTTATATTTTAACTGGAAAAGTTGGGGGGTCGTCTTATACGCCGGAAAATACGATAATTTTACTTTTCATAGAGAATTGAATCACCGGTGATGGAAACAACTAAAAGTGAGAATGACTAACCTATTCTTCCTGCTCCCAAAATGAGACTTTTAATATAGATTTTCTTTGTGGTTAACACAGCATGATCAAATCATACAAATAAAATCCCATGTTATGCGATTAGTACCCATTTTAAAAGAAAGTGCTTCATATAAATACGTTTTTAGTTATAGCAGTGGCTACATTCCCACGATGAAATTTTGGCGAGTTTTGCATATTTCAGATTTTCTGCACCATTTTTGCATCTGTTAAGTAAGTTAGGTCACTTGCATTTTTTCATTGCATTTTTACATACATTTTTATTGCATTTTTGGCGTTGCGATTTTGTGTCTCTTGTTGGTATGTCCTATTTTAAACAAAACTACTTTGTGTTTGATACTTCCAGGTATTTGGCTTTGACAAAACTTTATTGATACAGTCATGTGAAAATTACAAGCGTTTTTTATGTGTTTCTACCACAAAAACGTACTAAAAATGCATGTGCGTTTTTTTACTTGCATATTTTCTGCAACTAATGCAAGTCTATGTGAAAAATCTGCATACTCAGTGTACCCGCAAGAGGAATTGACTTGTGAATTTGAAAAGCAACGCAGGTCAGTGTATGCTAAGTAAAAAATAAGCACAATGGGCAGGAGATTTCTATAAATCCCATCCACTTTGTTAGAACTGTAAGTCGCACCGAAAATATGCAAAAACTCACCAAAAACTCATCGTGGATGCGCAGGCTAAAAGGCAGATCATGTTGTGGAGTGTAATAATCAGGGCTTATTTTTAAAGTTTCCTTTCTATTTAGTGCCTGAAAAAACACAGTTCACTGGAGTGCGAAGAGAAAAGAAGGTTCCACCACATCCTTTAGGATAGTTTAGAATTTGGGCTACTTAATGAGTTTTAGGCCGGTTTCACACATCAGTGGCTCCGGTACGTGAGGTGACAGTTTCCTCACGTACCGGAGACACTGACTCACGTAGACACATTGAAATCAATGTGTCTCTGCACATGTCAGCGTGTTTTCACGGACCGTGTGTCCGTGTGCAAAACACGGAGACATGTCAGTGTTTGTGGGAGCGCACGGATTACACGGACCCATTAAAGTCAATGGGACGTTGTCAGGCGCGGGCTGGGCCGGGTGGAAAAGTGGCATGTGCCCCCCGGGGCGGTCACCAAGCAGCTGATTCGGGCTGCTGGGCGCTGTGTTCTCTATGTCCTGGCAGCTGCCTCACAGTGGAGCTGCAGACACGCCCCCTGCTCCCTGTGTGCGGCCGGCTCCAGAGGTAGAGGAACACTGCTGCATGTAACTGCTGGAGATCTGCATGTGGATGGCCCAGACATCAGTGAGTACCTTCAGCTCTGTGTGCGGTGAGGAGGTGAACGCTGCTGCTCACCTCCTGATAAGTCCAGGGCCGGTCTCTATAGTATCAGTGGCCGCTCTGCTGATGCTCACAGATTTATTGCAGGAGTCTGAACTGTCACCCTGTCAGTGCCAGGCCATCGGCTCCAGGGTCACCAGACTGCAGGAAAGTTCAGCCTCCTGCAATAAATCTCCCTATACCTAGAGTGAGCACAGACTGTCTACAGAATCCAGCACTGGAGTGATCAAGCCTGAACCTGGTGACCAGACATCACATGCTATATACATGGCCCTATATATATACAGTGCATGTATGTCCAGGGCCAGGTGCAGGATTGATCCATCCAGTGTTTATAATATTGCATATCTGTGCCTATGGTATACCACTATCAGGGGCGTAAGTATAGAGGTTGCAGCAGGGCCCGGAGTGTTAAGGGACCCCTAAGCACGCAGAGCTACAAAATGGGCCACCGGCCCTCTAAATCCTCTGCACAGGCCCTGGTGCGTGCTCTTTTGCTGAACGCGCTGACCAAGGCCGTGGCGGCCCACATGAGCACAGCCCTCATTTGTGCTTGCGTACACGGCTGCAGCTTTTGTCAGTGAAGGCAAACAGGAGAGCGCACGCACCAGGGCCTGTGCAAAGGTTTGAAAAGGCCGCCACCGCACGCAGAGACACCTGAGCCTCACCGTGTCTGACCCTGGCCAGAACCAGCGTCAGAGAACAGTGCTCTCCTCACCAATCCCCAGCCGGCATCTGCCCCACGCCCTTAGCACCTCCGATGCCAGCTGGACAGTGGACCCTCCTCATCCTCCACTATCTCAGGTGAGAACCAAGATGAAACCTTTTGTAAGTATATGCAGCATTTGCAGTTTGACCTGTCTAATGTATATTGTATACTGTTATACTGTTGTATATACATTATATAGGTGAAACTGCAGTACGTACATTATATAGGTGATACCACTGTGTGTAATATACTGCGACCACTGTGTATAGACCTTATAGGTCAGCCGCAGTGTTTATGTGCGTGTGTGTGTGTATATATACAGTGGGGTAAAAAAGTATTTAGTCAGTCAGCAATAGTGCAAGTTCCACCACTTAAAAAGATAAGAGGCGTCTGTAATTTACATCATAGGTAGACCTCAACTATGGGAGACAAACTGAGAAAAAAAAATCCAGAAAATCACATTGTCTGTTTTTTTAACATTTTATTTGCATATTATGGTGGAAAATAAGTATTTGGTCAGAAACAAAATTTCATCTCAATACTTTGTAATATATCCTTTGTTGGCAATGACAGAGGTCAAACGTTTTCTGTAAGTCTTCACAAGGTTGCCACACACTGTTGTTGGTATGTTGGCCCATTCCTCCATGCAGATCTCCTCTAGAGCAGTAATGTTTGTGGCTTTTCGCTTGGCAACACAGACTTTCAACTCCCTCCAGAGGTTTTCTATAGGGTTGAGATCTGGAGACTGGCTAGGCCACTCCAGGACCTTGAAATGCTTCTTACGAAGCCACTCCTTCGTTGCCCTGGCGGTGTGCTTTGGATCATTGTCATGTTGAAAGACCCAGCCACGTTTCATCTTCAATGCCCTAGCTGATGGAAGGAGGTTTGCACTCAAAATCTCACGATACATGGCCCCATTCATTCTTTCATGTACCCGGATCAGTCGTCCGGGCCCCTTAGCAGAGAAACCGCCCCAAAGCATGATGTTTCCACCACCATGCTTTACAGTAGGTATGGTGTTTGATGGATGCAACTCAGTATTCTTTTTCCTCCAAACACGACAAGTTGTGTTTCTACCAAACAGTTCCAGTTTGGTTTCATCAGACCATAGGACATTCTCCCAAAACTCCTCTGGATCATCCAAATGCTCTCTAGCAAACTTCAGACGGGCCCGGACATGTACTGGCTTAAGCAGTGGGACACGTCTGGCACTGCAGGATCTGAGTCCATGGTGGCGTAGTGTGTTACTTATGGTAGGCCTTGTTACATTGGTCCCAGCTCTCTGCAGTTCATTCACTAGGTCCCCCCGCGTGGTTCTGGGATTTTTGCTCACCATTCTTGTGATCATTCTGACCCCACGGGGTGGGATTTTGCGTGGAGCCCCAGATCGAGGGAGATTATCAGTGGTCTTGTATGTCTTCCATTTTCTAATTATTGCTCCCACTGTTGATTTCTTCACTCCAAGCTGGTTGGCTATTGCAGATTCAGTCTTCCCAGCCTGGTGCAGGGCTACAATTTTGTTTCTGGTGTCCTTTGACAGCTCTTTGGTCTTCACCATAGTGGAGTTTGGAGTCAGACTGTTTGAGGGTGTGCACAGGTGTCTTTTCATACTGATAACAAGTTTAAATAAGTGCCATTACTACAGGTAATGAGTGGAGGAAAGAGGAGACTCTTAAAGAAGAAGTTACAGGTCTGTGAGAGCCAGAAATCTTGATTGTTTGTTTCTGACCAAATACTTATTTTCCACCATAATATGCAAAAAAAAATGATTAAAAAACAGACAATGTGATTTTCTGGATTTTTTTTTCTCAGTTTGTCTCCCATAGTTGAGGTCTACCTATGATGTAAATTACAGACGCCTCTCATCTTTTTAAGTGGTGGAACTGGCACTATTGCTGACTGACTAAATACTTTTTTGCCCCACTGTATATATATATATACATACACAGACACAGACACACACATTTGTACACACACAGCGTCTGGCCTTTATGGGCTATACTTAGCGGTCGCAGTATATTACACACAGTGGTATCAGTTATATAATGTACATACCGCAGTCGCGGTTTCACCTATATAATGTATGTGTGTGTGAGAGTGTGTGGTTATGTATGTGTGTGTGTGCGCGCGTGCATGTATGTATGTGTATGTATGTATGTATATATATACCGTATGTGTGTGTGTGTCTATGTGTGTGTGCGTGCATGTATGTACAGTGGGGCAAAAAAGTATTTAGTCAGTCAGCAATAGTGCAAGTTCCACCACTTAAAAAGATGAGAGGCGTCTGTAATTTACATCATAGGTAGACCTCAACTATGGGAGACAAACTGAGAAAAAAAAATCCAGAAAATCACATTGTCTGTTTTTTTAACAATTTATTTGCATATTATGGTGGAAAATAAGTATTTGGTCAGAAACAAAATTTCATCTCAATACTTTGTAATATATCCTTTGTTGGCAATGACAGAGGTCAAACGTTTTCTGTAAGTCTTCACAAGTTTGCCACACACTGTTGTTGGTATGTTGGCCCATTCCTCCATGCAGATCTCCTCTAGAGCAGTGATGTTTTTGGCTTTTTGCTTGGCAACACGGACTTTCAACTTCCTCCAAAGGTTTTCTCTAGGGTTGAGATCTGGAGACTGGCTAGGCCACTCCAGGACCTTGAAATGCTTCTTACGAAGCCACTCCTTCGTTGCCCTGGCGGTGTGCTTTGGATCATTGTCATGTTGAAAGACCCAGCCACGTTTCATCTTCAATGCCCTTGCTGATGGAAGGAGGTTTGCACTCAAAATCTCACGATACATGGCCCCATTCATTCTTTCATGTACCCGGATCAGTCGTCCTGGCCCCTTTGCAGAGAAACAGCCCCAAAGCATGATGTTTCCACCACCATGCTTTACAGTAGGTATGGTGTTTGATGGATGCAACTCGGTATTCTTTTTCCTCCAAACATGACAAGTTGTGTTTCTACCAAACAGTTCCAGTTTGGTTTCATCAGACCATAGGACATTCTCCCAAAACTCCTCTAGTTCATCCAAATGCTCTCTAGCAAACTTCAGACGGGCCCGGACATGTACTCGCTTAAGCAGTGGGACACGTCTGGCACTGCAGGATCTGAGTCCATGGTGGCATAGTGTGTTACTTATGGTAGGCCTTGTTACATTGGTCCCAGCTCTCTGCAGTTCATTCACTAGGTCCCCCCGCGTGGTTCTGGGATTTTTGCTCACCGTTCTTGTGATCATTCTGACCCCACGGGGTGGGATTTTGCGTGGAGCCCCAGATCGAGGGAGATTATCAGTGGTCTTGTATGTCTTCCATTTTCTAATTATTGCTCCCACTGTTGATTTCTTCACTCCAAGCTGGTTGGCTATTGCAGATTCAGTCTTCCCAGCCTGGTGCAGGGCTACAATTTTGTTTCTGGTGTCCTTTGACAGCTCTTTGGTCTCCACCATAGTGGAGTTTGGAGTCAGACTGTTTGAGGGTGTGCACAGGTGTCTTTTTATACTGATAACAAGTTTAAACAGGTGCCATTACTACAGGTAATGAGTGGAGGAAAGAGGAGACTCTTAAAGAAGAAGTTACAGGTCTGTGAGAGCCAGAAATCTTGATTGTTTGTTTCTGACCAAATACTTTTATTCCACCATAATATGCAAATAAATTGTTAAAAAAAACAGACAATGTGATTTTCTGGATTTTTTTTTCTCAGTTTGTCTCCCATAGTTGAGGTCTACCTATGATGTAAATTACAGACGCCTCTCATCTTTTTAAGTGGTGGAACTTGCACTATTGCTGACTGACTAAATACTTTTTTGCCCCACTGTATGTGTGTCTATGTATGTGTATATGTGTGTGTCTGTGTGTGTGCATGCATGTATGTATGTGTGTCTATGTATGTGTATATATAGATATGTGTGTGAGTGTCTGTATGTGTGTGTATGTGTGTGTCTACGTGTGTGCGTGCATGTATGTATGTGTGTGTGTGTATGTGTATATATGTATATATATATATATATATATATATATATATATATATATATATAGCGAGTAGAAAAAGGGAACAGCACAGAAATACTTATCTTCAGGTGCAGGGCCCCAAGACAATCAGTCCAGCGATCATCCACAATTGCAAGTATCCAAAAACGAGGCAGCACTCCATAGTTCAATATAAAAACGTGCAGGGTTTAATTTACCCACATATTCTGGCAACGTTTCAGCTCACAATACGCTTTTCTCAAGGCTTGAGAAAAGCTCATTGTGAGCTGAAACGTTGCCAGAATATGTGGGTAAATTAAACCCTGCACGTTTTTATATTGAACTATGGAGTGCTGCCTCGTTTTTGGATACATATATATATATATATATATATATATATATATATATATATATACGTAATTGTTGGATTATAAGACGCTCCGGATTATAAGACGCACCCCAAATTTTGAGGAGAAAAATAAGAAAAAAATATTTTTTAATAAAATGGTGGTGCTTCTTATAATCCATGCGTCTTATTGCTTACTGGGTGCAATGAAGGGGGGTCTCAGGGTCGTTGCTGGAGGAGGCAGGAGTGGGGTGATGCTGCAGGCCAGGATGAGGGGGGCACTGATGTGCGGCGTGATGGTGTGGGGGGTCTTGTGCTGGTGCATGTCTGGTGCTGCTGCTGGGTGTCTCTGGATGCCTGGCGGTTGCTGGCCGGTGCTGCGGGTGTCTCCGGTGCCCAGCAGTGCTGCGTGGGTGTCCGGCGCTGCCATTTTGCAACAGGCCAGAGCCCCAGTAATTCCACGGTTCCCTGTGTGTGTGCGGTGGACTCCGAGAATATGGCCGAGAATATGGGCTAATAAAGAGTCCACTGCTTAAAGGGATTGTCTTCCAGTAGGACAACCTCACCTTAAACTAAATGTTCGGCCGCGATAAATTAATAAAACCTATACTCACCTGCCGTGCCAGCGCCGTTCCCACAGAGGCTGTGATGCGGTGTTATGACACGTGATGCCCGGAACCAATCAGTGCTGGTGTCACTGTCTTCACCTTCAGACAAACTGAACATGAAGAGGACGTGAAGGGTGAGCTGCTTGATCCCGGACGTCCTCTTCATGTTCAGATTGTTCGAAGATTGAGACAGTGACACTAGCACTGATTGGTGCCAGGCATCACGTGTCACAACACCACATCACAGCCTCTGTAGGAACGGCGCTGGCACAGGAGGTGAGTATAGGCTTTATTAATTTATCGGGGCCGAACATTTAGGGGTTGTCCTAGTAGTGGACAAGCCCTTAAATATTTGGTGCTGCTCAGTTTTATATACTGTATATAGCCTGCGTGGTGTAAATCTAAGTATCTGTGTATGTACACCGCACATACCACTCCTCCTGTCCTGTATATATACACCGCACAGTGCCACTCCTCCTGTCCTGTATATATACACTGCACAGTACCACTCCTGCTGTATATATACACTGCACAGTACCACTTCTGTATATATACACTGCACAGTACCGCTCCTCCTGTCCTGTATATATACACTGCACAGTACCGCTCCTCCTGTCCTGTATATATACACTGCACAGTACCACTCCTCCTGTATATATACACTGCACAGTACCACTTCTCCTGTCCTGTATATATACAATGCACAGTACCACTCCTCCTGTCCTGTATATATACAATGCACAGTACCACTTCTCCTGTCCTGTTCTCGGATAGGCGACATTGGTCTTTGGGAGGGTTAATATTGGTTTATTATTTTCAGGAATACTATGGGAAAATAAAAAATATATATATTGGAAAACACATTTAAATGGATTATACCAAGTAATTCCCTTTCCCGAGAACTTTGTAGTTGCTGGGGTCCGAACGCTGGGACCCCCATGATCTCGAGAACCGATGCTCTAAAGAAGCGATCAATCGTGCGCACTGCGACGGCATTCAAACATAGCTCTTCCAATAACGCCTTTAAGAGGAGCGTTGAAGAACACAACACAGTATAGGAAAATCCACTGATCGGGTGTCGGGGAGTGTTATAGTCTGTGGGCTGGTGGGGTTTGTGTGGCATTGCTCCTTTTTTGTTCCAGTACGGCCCTGGACAGCTCTGCAGGGAGGCTGCCATACTTTGTACTGGTTTTATTCCCTGCACATAGTAGGGCAGCTGAAGGGTTCAGGTAGCAGTGTCATCGCCCTGTGTTGTTCTATAGCCCACATTCCCACCCTGACTATATACAGTGGCAACTAAGGGGTAGACAGCAGTTCCTTATGAATAGTAGGGTCAGTGGGTAAATGTGTCTACCTGTTTTACAATGGTATGGTCCAAATGTGAGCTGAGGTAAAACATTGCCAGAAGCTAAGAGGCACTAACATGTCCATACACGGGCACTAATGCCCTCACACTTCTGCCAGTATGTACTGCTGTGTGTGTGGCAGTAGTTTTTCTAATAGTCTTATCACACCTGTCTGCCATACTTCCTTGAGGCGGGATGGGAACTAAAGTTGACGTGTTCTAATATTGAGCTCCCATTTCCCAGCTCTGGAAATTCACCACTTACGGTTGGAGGATTGGCAGTGATTATATGGTTTAGAGGAGCACACTTCCATTTATAAGGGGTTGACCCCGTCAGGCTGGGTTTACAGGAGGGATACCCTCCGCTAGGCTGGAGGTTGTGGTGTGTATACAGAATGTAAACTTCACTCTTGTGAACCCAGCCTACAACTAATTATGTAATGGTGCATGTATTACTAATGCAGATGACGTTTGCGTGTGTCGCCATTTCTAATTCATCTATATATTTTGGCATGGGGGGACCCCATTTGACAGTTCGCAGCGGGGCCCATAACTTTTGTAGTTACGCCACTGCTCTGTAGTAAGCTCCGTTCTGTTCCCATATGTCTGTAGTAAGCTCTGTTCTGCTCCCATATCTCTGGAGTAAGATCAGTTCTGCTCCCATATCTCTGTAGTAAGCTCTGTTCTGCTCCCATATCTCTGGAGTAAGATCAGTTCTGCTCCCATATCTCATAGTAAGCTCTGTTCTGCTCCCATATATCTGTAGTAAGCTCTGTTCTGCTCCCATATGTCTGTAGTAAGATCAGTTCTGCTTCCATATCTCATAGTAAGCTCTGTTCTGCTCCCATATCTCTGTAGTAAGCTCTGTTCTGCTCCCATATCTCATAGTAAGCTCTGTTCTGCTCCCATATGTCTGTAGTAAGCTCCGTTCTGCTCCCATATCTCTGTAGTAAGCTCTGTTCTGCTCCCATATGTCTGTAGTAAGATCAGTTCTGCTTCCATATCTCATAGTAAGCTCTGTTCTGCTCCCATATCTCTGTAGTAAGCTCTGTTCTGCTCCCATATCTCATAGTAAGCTCTGTTCTGCTCCCATATGTCTGTAGTAAGCTCCGTTCTGCTCCCATATCTCTGTAGTAAGCTCTGTTCTGCTCCCATATGTCTGTAGTAAGCTCTGTTCTGCTCCCATATCTCTGTAGTAAGCTCTGTTCTGCTCCCATATGTCTGTAGTAAGCTCTGTTCTGCTCCCATATGTCTAGTAAGCTCCGTTCTGCTCCCATATGTCTGTAGTAAGCTCCGTTCTGCTCCCATATCTCTGTAGTAAGCTCCGTTCTGCTCCCATATGTCTGTAGTAAACTCCGTTCTGCTCCCATATCTCTGTAGTAAGCTCTGTTCTGCTCCCATATCTCTGTAGTAACCTCTGTTCTGCTCCCATATCTCTGTAGTAAGCTCCATTCTGCTCCCATATCTCTGTAGTAAGCTCTGTTCTGCTCACTTATCTCTGGAGTAAGATCAGTTCTGCTCCCATATCTCATAGTAAGCTCCGTTCTGCTCCCATATCTCTGTAGTAAGCTCTGTTCTGCTCCCATATCTCATAGTAAGCTCTGTTCTGCTCCCATATCTCTGTAGTAACCTCTGTTCTGCTCCCATATCTCTGTAGTAAGCTCCATTCTGCTCCCATATCTCTGTAGTAAGCTGGAAATTCACCACTTACGGTTGGAGGATTGGCAGTGATTATATGGTTTAGAGGAGCACACTTCCATTTATAAGGGGTTGACCCCGTCAGGCTGGGTTTACAGGAGGGATACCCTCCGCTAGGCTGGAGGTTGTGGTGTGTATACAGAATGTAAACTTCACTCTTGTGAACCCAGCCTACAACTAATTATGTAATGGTGCATGTATTACTAATGCAGATGACGTTTGCGTGTGTCGCCATTTCTAATTCATCTATATATTTTGGCATGGGGGGACCCCATTTGACAGTTCGCAGCGGGGCCCATAACTTTTGTAGTTACGCCACTGCTCTGTAGTAAGCTCCGTTCTGTTCCCATATGTCTGTAGTAAGCTCTGTTCTGCTCCCATATCTCTGGAGTAAGATCAGTTCTGCTCCCATATCTCTGTAGTAAGCTCTGTTCTGCTCCCATATCTCTGGAGTAAGATCAGTTCTGCTCCCATATCTCATAGTAAGCTCTGTTCTGCTCCCATATATCTGTAGTAAGCTCTGTTCTGCTCCCATATGTCTGTAGTAAGATCAGTTCTGCTTCCATATCTCATAGTAAGCTCTGTTCTGCTCCCATATCTCTGTAGTAAGCTCTGTTCTGCTCCCATATCTCATAGTAAGCTCTGTTCTGCTCCCATATCTCTGTAGTAACCTCTGTTCTGCTCCCATATGTCTGTAGTAAGCTCCGTTCTGCTCCAATATCTCTGTAGTAAGCTCTGTTCTGCTCCCTTATCTCTGGAGTAAACTCGGTTCTGCTCCCATATGTCTGTAGTAAGCTCTGTTCTGCTCCCACATCTTTCTAGTAAGCTCTGTTCTGCTCCCATATCTCTGTAGTAAGCTCTGTTCTGCTCCCATATCTCTGTAGTAAGCTCTGTTCTGCTCCCATATGTCTGTAGTAAGCTCTGTTCTGCTCCCATATGTCTGTAGTAAGCTCCGTTCTGCTCCCATATCTCTGTAGTAAGCTCTGTTCTGCTCCCATATGTCTGTAGTAAGCTCTGTTCTGCTCCCATATCTCTGTAGTAAGCTCTGTTCTGCTCCCATATGTCTGTAGTAAGCTCTGTTCTGCTCCCATATGTCTAGTAAGCTCCGTTCTGCTCCCATATGTCTGTAGTAAGCTCCGTTCTGCTCCCATATCTCTGTAGTAAGCTCCGTTCTGCTCCCATATGTCTGTAGTAAACTCCGTTCTGCTCCCATATCTCTGTAGTAAGCTCTGTTCTGCTCCCTTATCTCTGGATTAAGATCAGTTCTGCTCCCATATCTCATAGTAAGCTCTGTTCTGCTCCCATATCTCTGTAGTAAGCTCTGTTCTGCTCCCATATCTCTGTAGTAAGCTCTGTTCTGCTCACTTATCTCTGGAGTAAGATCAGTTCTGCTCCCATATCTCATAGTAAGCTCCGTTCTGCTCCCATATGTCTGTAGTAAGCTCCGTTCTGCTCCCATATCTCTGTAGTAAGCTCTGTTCTGCTCCCTTATCTCTGGAGTAAGATCAGTTCTGCTCCCATATCTCATAGTAAGCTCTGTTCTGCTCCCATATCTCTGTAGTAAGCTCTGTTCTGCTCCCATATCTCATAGTAAGCTCTGTTCTGCTCCCATATCTCTGTAGTAACCTCTGTTCTGCTCCCATATCTCTGTAGTAAGCTCCATTCTGCTCCCATATCTCTGTAGTAAGCTCTGTTCTGCTCACTTATCTCTGGAGTAAGATCAGTTCTGCTCCCATATCTCATAGTAAGCTCCGTTCTGCTCCCATATCTCTGTAGTAAGCTCTGTTCTACTCCCATATCTCATAGTAAGCTCTGTTCTGCTCCCATATCTCTGTAGTAACCTCTGTTCTGCTCCCATATCTCTGTAGTAAGCTCCATTCTGCTCCCATATCTCTGTAGTAAGCTCTGTTCTGCTCACTTATCTCTGGAGTAAGATCAGTTCTGCTCCCATATCTCATAGTAAGCTCCGTTCTGCTCCCATATCTCTGTAGTAAGCTCTGTTCTGCTCCCATATGTCTGTAGTAAGCTCTGTTCTGCTCCCATATCTCATAGTAAGCTCTGTTCTGCTCCCATATCTCATAGTAAGCTCTGTTCTGCTCCCATATCTCTGTAGTAAGCTCCGTTCTGCTCCCATATCTCTGTAGTAAGCTCTGTTCTGCTCCCTTATCTCTGGAGTAAGATCAGTTCTGCTCCCATATCTCATAGTAAGCTCCGTTCTGCTCCCATATCTCTGTAGTAAGCTCCGTTCTGCTCCCATATCTCTGTTGTAAGCTCTGTTCTGCTCCCATATGTCTGTAGTAAGCTCCGTTCTGCTCCCATATCTCTGTAGTAAGCTCTGTTCTGCTCCCATATGTCTGTAGTAAGCTCCGTTCTGCTCCCATATCTCTGTAGTTACCTCCGTTCTGCTCCCATATCTCTGTAGTAAGCTCTGTTCTGCTCCCTTATCTCTGGAGAAAGCTCAGTTCTGCTCCCATATCTATGCAGCAAGCTCAGTTCTGTTTCCATATCTCTGTACCAGCATGTTTTTAAAGCCTGTTATGTCTGCTGCTTTAATGCAATGGCCAGAGGTAAGCAGGAAAAAGGAGGGCCACCGCAACTGAAGGGCCACTGCCTTGTGATTGCCCCCCACGCTGAAAAGTACCAGCCAGCCCCTGGACGTTGTCCGTGTGCAGTCCGTGTGCCGTGCAGGAGACAGCGCTACAGTAAGCGCTGTCCCCCCCACGTGGGGCTGAAGCCGCCATTCATATATTCTCTGCAGCAGCGTTTCCTGTAGAGAAGATATGATAAATCCTTTTTTTTTTTCTCGTGCTTAAAATAATGATCCCGGCGATTACACTTATGAATATGCGGCTCCACCTCCTATAGGGGTGGAGCTGCATATTCATTACTGTAATGGGCGGCCCCACGTGACCGCATACAGGAGAAGCTGCGGCGAGGACAGGACACTGCGAGGGAGCCGGGTGAGTATTTTATTAACAGCGGGCGGGCGCACAGGGGTGGGAGGGTGTGGGGACAGGGATCTTTATTTTAACCCCTTTACCCCCAAGGGTGGTTTGCACGTTAATGACCAGGCCAATTTTTACAATTCTGACCACTGTCCCTTTATGAGGTTATAACTCCGAAACGCTTCAACGGATCCTGGTGATTCTGACATTGTTTTCTCGTGACATATTGTACTTCATGATAGTGGTAAAATTTCTTTGATAGTACCTGCGTTTATTTGTGAAAAAAACGGAAATTTGGCGAAAATTTTGAAAATTTCGCAATTTTCAAACTTTGAATTTTTATGCAATTAAATCACAGAGATATGTCACACAAAATACTTAATAAGTAACATTTCCCACATGTCTCCTTTACATCAGCATAATTTTGGAACCAATTTTTTTTTTTGTTAGGGAGTTATAAGGGTTAAAAGTTGACCAGCAATTTCTCATTTTTACAACACCATTTTTTTTTAGGGACCACGTCTCATTTGAAGTCATTTTGAGGGGTCTATATGATAGAAAATGCCCAAGTGTGACACCATTCTAAAAACTGCACCCCTCAAGGTGCTCAAAACCACATTCAAGAAGTTTATTAACCCTTCAGGTGTTTAATAGGAATTTTTGGAATGTTTAAATAAAAATGAACATTTAACTTTTTTACACAAAAAATTTACTTCAGCTCCAATTTGTTTTATTTTACCAAGGGTAACAGGAGAAATTGGACCCAAAAAGTTGTTGTCCAATTTGTCCTGAGTACGCTGATACCCCATATGTGGCAGTAAACCACTGTTTGGGCGCATGGGAGAGCTCGGAAGGGAAGGAGCGCTATTTGACTTTTCAATGCAAACTTGACAGGAATTGAGATGGGACGCCATGTTGCGTTTGGAGAGCCACTGATGTGCCTAAACATTGAAACCCCCCACAAGTGACACCATTTTGGAAAGTAGACCCCCTAAGGAACTTATCTGGATGTGTGGTGAGCACTTTGACCCACCAAGTGCTTCACAGAAGTTTATAATGCAGAACCGTAAAAATAAAAAATCATATTTTTTCACAAAAATTATATTTTTGCCCCCAATTTTTTATTTTTCCAAGGGTAAGAGAAGAAATTGGACCTCAAAAGTTGTTGTCCAATTTGTCCTGAGTACGCTGATACCCCATATGTGGCAGTAAACCACTGTTTGGGCGCATGGGAGAGCTCGGAAGGGAAGGAGCGCAGTTTGACTTTTCAATGCAAAATTGACAGAAATTGAGATGGGACGCCATGTTGCGTTTGGAGAGCCACTGATGTGCCTAAACATTGAAACCCCCCACAAGTGACACCATTTTGGAAAGTAGACCCCCTAAGGAACTTATCTAGAGGTGTGGTGAGCACTTTGACCCACCAAGTGCTTCACAGAAGTTTATAATGCAGAACCGTAAAAATAAAAAATCATATTTTTTCACAAAAATTATATTTTTGCCCCCAATTTTTTATTTTTCCAAGGGTAAGAGAAGAAATTGGACCTCAAAAGTTGTTGTCCAATTTGTCCCGAGTACGCTGATACCCCATATGTGGGGGTAAACCACTGTTTGGGCACACGTCGGGGCTCAGAAGGGAAGTAGTGACTTTTGACTTTTCAATGCAAAATTGACAGGAATTGAGATGGGACGCCATGTTGCGTTTGGAGAGCCACTGATGTGCCTAAACATTGAAACCCCCCACAAGTGACACCATTTTGGAAAGTAGACCCCCTAAGGAACTTATCTGGATGTGTGGTGAGCACTTTGACCCACCAAGGGCTTCACAGAAGTTTATAATGCAGAGCCATAAAAATAAAACAAAATTTTTTTCCCACAAAAATTATTTTTTAGCCCCCAGTTTTGTATTTTCCCTAGGGTAAGAGGAGAAATTGGACCACAAAAGTTGTTGTCCAATTTGTCCTGAGTACGCTGATACCCCATATGTGGGGGGGAACCACCGTTTGGGCGCATGGGAGGGTTCGGAAGGGAAGGAGCGCCATTTGGAATGCAGACTTAGATGGAATGGTCTGCAGGCGTCACATTGCGTTTGCAGAGCCCCTAATGTACCTAAACAGTAGAAACCCCCCACAAGTGACACCATTTTGGAAAGTAGACCCCCTAAGGAACTCATCTTGATGTGTTGTGAGAGCTTTGAACCCCCAAGTATTTCACTACAGTTTATAACGCAGAGCCATGCAAATAAAAAATATTTTTTTTTCCACAAAAATTATATTTTAGCCCCCAGTTTTGTATTTTTCCAAGGTTAGCAGGAGAAATTGGACCCTAAATGTTGTTGTCCAATTTGTCCTGAGTACGCTGATACCCGATATGTGGGGGGGAACCACCGTTTGGGCGCATGGGAGGGCTCGGAAGGGAAGGAGCATCATTTGGAATGCAGACTTAGATGGATTGGTCTGCAGGCGTCACATTGCGTTTGCAGAGCCCCTAATGTACCTAAACAGTAGAAACCCCCCACAAGTGACCCCATATTGGAAACTAGACCCCTCAATGAACTTATCTAGATGTGTTGTGAGAACTTTGAACCCCCAAGTGTTTCACTACAGTTTATAACGCAGAGCCGTGAAAATAAAAAATCTTTTTGTTTTCCCACAAAAATTATTTTTTAGCCCCCAGTTTTGTATTTTCCCAAGGGTAACAGGAGAAATTGGTCCACAAAAGTTGTTGTCCAATTTGTCCTGAGTACGCTGATACCCGATATGTGGGGGGGAACCACCGTTTGGGCGCATGGGAGGGCTCGGAAGGGAAGGAGCATCATTTGGAATGCAGACTTAGATGGATTGGTCTGCAGGCGTCACATTGCGTTTGCAGAGCCCCTAATGTACCTAAACAGTAGAAACCCCCCACAAGTGACCCCATATTGGAAACTAGACCCCTCAATGAACTTATCTAGATGTGTTGTGAGAACTTTGAACCCCCAAGTGTTTCACTACAGTTTATAACGCAGAGCCGTGAAAATAAAAAATCTTTTTGTTTTCCCACAAAAATTATTTTTTAGCCCCCAGTTTTGTATTTTCCCAAGGGTAACAGGAGAAATTGGTCCACAAAAGTTGTTGTCCAATTTGTCCTGAGTACGCTGATACCCCATATGTTGGGGTAAACCCCTGTTTGGGCACACAGGAGAGCTCGGAAGGGAAGGAGCACTGTTTTACTTTTTCAACGCAGAATTGGCTGGAATTGAGATCGGACGCCATGTCGTGTTTGGAGAGCCCCTGATGTGCCGAAACAGTGGAAACCCCCCAATTATAACTGAAACCCTAATCTAAACACACCCCTAACCCTAATTCCAACGGTAACCCTAACCACACCTCTAACCCTGACACACCCCTAACCCTAATCCCAACCCTATTCCCAACTGTAAATGTAATCTAAACCCTAACCCTAACTTTAGCCCCAACCCTAACTGTAGCCCCAACCCTAACCCTAACCCTAATCCTAGCCCTAACCCTAGCCCTAACCCTAACCCTAGCCCTAACCCTAGCCCTAACCCTAGCCCTAACCCTAGCCCTAACCCTAGCCCTAGCCCTAACCCTAGCCCTAACCCTAGCCCTAACCCTAGCCCTAACCCTAGCCCTAACCCTAACCCTAGCCCTAACCCTAGCCCTAACCCTAGCCCTAACCCTAGCCCTAGCCCTAACCCTAGCCCTAACCCTAGCCCTAATGGGAAAATGGAAATAAATACATTTTTTTTTATTTTTCCCTAACTAAGGGGGTGATGAAGGGGGGTTTGATTTACTTTTATAGCGAGTTTTTTAGCGGATTTTTATGATTGGCAGCCGTCACACACTGAAAGACCCTTTTTATTGCAAAAAATATTTTTTGCAATACCACATTTTGAGAGCTATAATTTTTCCATATTTTGGTCCACAGAGTCATGTGAGGTCTTGTTTTTTGCGGGACGAGTTGACGTTTTTATTGAAAACATTTTTGGGCACGTGACATTTTTTTATCGCTTTTTATTCCGATTTTTGTGAGGAAGAATGACCAAAAGCCAGCTATTCATGAATTTCTATTGGGGGAGGCGTTTATACCGTTCCGCGTTTGGTAAAATTGATAAATCAGTTTTATTCTTCGGGTCAGTACGATTACAGCGATACCTCATTTATATCATTTTTTTATGGTTTGGTGCTTTTATACGATAAAAACTATTTTACAGAAAAAATAATTATTTTTGCATCGCTTTATTCTCAGGACTATAACTTTTTTATTTTTTTGCTGATGATGCTGTATGGCGGCTCTTTTTTTGCGGGACAATATGACGCTTTCAGCGGTACCATGGTTATTTATATCTGTCCTTTTGATCGCGTGTTATTCCACTTTTTGTTCGGCGGTATGATAATAAAGCGTTGTTTTTTGCCTCGTTTTTTTTTTTTTTTTTCTTACGGTGTTTACTGAAGGGGTTAACTAGTGGGCCAGTTTTATAGGTCGGGCCGTTACGGACGCGGCGATACTAAATATGTGTACTTTTATTGGTTTTTTTTTTTTATTTAGATGAAGAAATGTATTTATGGGAATAATATTTTTTTTTTTTTTCATTATTTTGGAATATTTTTTTTTATTTTTTTTACACATTTGGAAATTTTTTTTTTTACTTTTTTACTTTGTCCCAGGGGGGGACATCACAGATCAGTGATCTGACAGTTTGCACAGCACTCTGTCAGATCACTGATCTGATAGGAGTGCAGGCTGCTTCACAGTGCCTGCTCTGAGCAGGCTCTGTGAAGCCACCTCCCTCCCTGCAGGACCCGGATCCGCGGCCATCTTGGATCCGGGGCTCGAGCAGGGAGGGAGGTGAGGAGACCCTCGCAGCAACGCGATCACATCGCGTTGCTGCGGGGGGCTCAGGGAAGCCCGCAGGGAGCCCCCTCCCTGCGCGGTGCTTCCCTGTACCGCCGGCACATCGCGATCATCTTTGATCGCGGTGTGCCAGGGGTTAATGTGCCGGGGGCGGTCCGTGACCGCTCCTGGCACATAGTGCCGGATGTCAGCTGCGATAAGCAGCTGACACCCGGCCGCGATCGGCCGCGCTCCCCCCGTGAGCGCGGCCGATCGGCTATGACGTACTATCCCGTCCAGGGTCAGATAAGCCCAGGGCACCTCGACGGGATAGTACGTCTAAGGTCACAGAGGGGTTAAACACGAGAAACAAAAAAAAAAAAAAAAAAAAAAGGATTTATCATATCTTCTCTACAGCAAACACTGCTGCAGAGAAGATATGAATGGCAGCTTCAGCACCAGATGCAGGGGACAGCCCTTATCTCTAGCGCTGTCTCCTGCACGCTCCGTGTGGTACCCAGTCGGCACACGTGTGCCACACTGATGTGCCACAGAAACGCATGGGGACACGGATAATTCCGGTACCGATTTTTCCGGTACCGGAATTATCTGGACGTGTGAGACTGCCCTTATTAGGTATCAGCTGAGATTGCTTCTTTAAGAATGCTGTGATTTAGGATGGGGTTACACAGTGACTTTGCCTGCAACACAGGTTCCCTGGTCAAAGATCAGTATATGATGCTTCCACATTGCTTAGTGTAAGTGAATGGGAACCCATTGTGACCCATGTTATAGTGTAACCATGGCAAACAAGTTACTAAACATCCACCTGGTTCTGTGTTCTTGCAACTTGCTTGTGGTACCTTGAAGATTTTACACTACACATCCGAATAAAGTGTGTCGCTGTGCAGTGACCCTGCATCAGCAGGGTGAGGGATCCAGGTGCCCCACAGCACCCAGGCTGTAAGGCAAAGCCCCCATGGATACAATTCACACCACTCCAAAGGCACAGAGCCACAACAATGGCACCAACACCATGGAATACAAACTCACCTTCCAACATGGTCTCAGACAAAAATCTGAATGTAAAATATCAGGCACCCCTCCTGCAGTCTCTTGCTATTTTAAATGCCTTAACCAAATGTGTGGTACCAAGTGGTTGTACCAACAAACAAAAATAGGGAACAAACCATGATTTAATTAATGGGAATAAGGTTTGGAATTAGAAATTCATTAAAATTTTAATTTGAGTCAATTTCCCTCTTGTATTTTAGTGTTGCACACAGTGATTGATGCTCCTGTCTACTCTGACACATCATTTTCATCCTCTCTATGAGATTGTCTTGAATACTTTATTCTTCACTTTATTTCAGATCTCTGTTACTGTGGTCAGGTAAGTAACAAAATATGTTTGAGCTTCACTTCACTGGATCACAAGGGTCACTCAGCTCCAGGAGAGACATTACTTGACTGATGCTAAAAAAAACTATAAGAACTGATAGTTTTTATGTTGTCTAATTTGTCATTATTAGTATTGTTTTTTTTTTTGCTGGAATAAAAACAAGTGTAAAATAAACAATATGTTCTAATCCTAATGGAAGCAAACACTTAATCAACTCACAGATGTATTTTCAGCTACTTAGCAGAGGTCTTCATTTTTCTGAGGTCTTATGAATAGTGCACAGCATTTATTTTCAGAGGTCAACACAAACAAAACTGTGCAGGTTGCAAAATGTGGTGACAACAATATGTTCCTAAACCACTCTCCTGAACAAACAGAAGACAAAGCCGTATGCTAGGAAATCGCCATACTGCCTCAAAATTACTTTAAAGTTTCCATTCCTGGAAAAGGAAAGTATTCACAATCTCCGCAGGAAATAAGATGAAATAGATTTATTTGTGAGTTTGTGAGCCTTAGTTACAAAAGTACTAGTTCTTTAAGTTTAATAAATAGAGATGTTAAGGAGAACCTGACATAAGATCCATTCTTTCCAAACCATAGGCAGGATAAATCAAACAGTGATTGCGCTATTTCATGTTTTACTCTGAAAGAGAAGACATAATTTGAAAGGCTGACCATGGACTATGCAACTCGATTGACTAGTCTGAGGTCAGTTTATGGTGACTTTTCCCCGCCCCAATCCCATTGACTGACAAGTCTCGTCCTATGTGTAATGTGTTTGAGAGTGGTAGTTGCGACCAAGCTGCTGTTTGGTTGCTCTCTGGCACTTTTACAGACAAGGGGTATTCCAGTCCCAGTGTGCTGAAGGATATGAGGTGCATCACACTCAATTGTAGGCCGCAGACCTCCGCTGCCTCCAGGCTTCCGTCCGAAGAACCCAGTGCCCATAATTCATGGGACACCAGGTTCTTTGCAACAGTCAAACTTTTACTAATCAGTCCAGGTTCATCAGGAGGATACAAGTGGGATAGGGCACAGAAATTCATACTTCCTTCCTCCTTAGTACAACTTCTCTTCTATCTTGCCACCCATTCGTTCTGGACTACCCCTAAGCCTGCTGACTCCACCTTCCTCAGGGATTCGTTGTCCACTCAGGCAGTGCACCTGGAACCAACCATTTGACCCTCCCCCATGTAGTTCCATGTCCACTGAACTTGTGATCTCAGAAAACAAGGCTGACTCAGTGGTACCTGGCCGGAGCCCTAGGCTCCACACACTGTTGAAATGTCCAGCAGGGATCTCCATTTGGCCTCCTACTGCCTCTAATGTTTGGCCCATGCTGCCCCTAGCAACCCACCACCCCACCAGAACTTGAACTCTTCTCCACACTTCACTAGCTGACACTGAATCTCTCTCCAGGCAGTGCCCCATTCTTACCAGCACTAGTGCCCTCCCACTGGGCTAATTCTAACCATTTTCTATCTTACATGCTAACCTATTATCCTTATGCTATATTCTATACTGTTCTAAGCTGATCCTTATGCTTATGGGAAGGACAAACTGGCATGTACGGAGTGACTCACCACCGCAAACATACGTTTTGATGATTTAAATGGTGATTTGAATTCATACAAGGTTTCTAACAATGCACTTGATAAAAATCAAGTTCTTATTGGCGGTAACGCTACCGCGGGTAAGACTGTCAATCAGAGCGCTGTGGGGTAACGCTGTCAAATGTCAGCTTGACCTGCGGTAATGCCACTGCTGGTAGATGTTACTGTCGGTCAGAGCGTTGCGGGGTGATGCTGTCAGATGTCAATGTAACCCCGCAGCTGTGACTGTGACCTGCAGCGGTGATCTGTGTTAAAAATCGGGCTACATCTGTTGTCAGTGATAACAGTGACAGCAGGTGCCAGTGATGGGAGACGTAATATCTGCCGGTACCTGTGCTCACAGTTTAAAAAAAGTTAAATAATTACATACATAATCAAATAAAAATAAAAAAAACATATTACTCACCTAACACCAAATCCCCGATGCCCTCGTCTACTAGAAAAAAAAAATATTATATTAATAAAAATAATAAACCACCATATATTCACCTGTCTGCCATAATCCACATAATCCTGAGTGTCCTATGGTGATTTCACATGTAGAACAGTCACATCGGGAGATGTGACTGCTCTACCCGGCCACCGGCGATACACTGACAGGAGGTAATCGCTCCCGCAGTGTATCACTGAGCTGCCGATAGAGAGTTCACTGGAGTTCATCAGATGATCAGCTCTGGTGCTCTCATTTGCAGCACCGCTGCGTGCGAACCTTTTCATGGCAGCTCAGTGATACATTGCGGGAGTAATTACCTTCTGTCAGTGTATCACCGGTTGTATTTGAGAGTAGTCACATTACAATCACTAGATTTGGCGCATCTTATAGATGCACCTTTTCTGGGGTGGCTGAGAGCTAATGTTTTTAGTCTGGGAGGGGGCCAATACCCATGGCCCCTTCCTAGACTATTAATTTCAGCCAGCAGCTGTCTACCTAGTGTTTACTGGTTGAAAATTTGATAGCAACTAATAGAAATAATAAAATATGAGACACAAGCAAAACACTTTAGATCAGCAGAAGAACAAACACTTGGGCTAACAGACTCACTGCCATTTCATTACTGGCTTTCTACTTACAAAAGATGTAATATCAAAGCATGACAGAAAATGAATGAACCAGCATAATCTTGCTGTCATGGTTCCACCCTCAGGGTGTCTGGGATGCAGTTAGTCACAGCTCGGCCGTCCAATCTGGTTTAGGGGTGTGCTGAAGCTGTCACTACTGTGATTCACAGCTTGGCCATCCAATCTGGTTCAGGGGCGTGCTGGGCTGTCAGTGTGTTGATTGACAGCTCGACTGTCCAATCTGAGACTGTGAGGCGTCAGCTGTGTTCATTATTCCACTTAATGGCCATGCTTCTTAACTGAGCGGAGTTTCCTAGAACACTGCCAGACATACATTCATCTTCTAAGGTTTGTGCTTAGTGCTCTCTGTGCTTTGCATTCTATATGTTTGATCTGTTGCCTGACCTATGACTTTGTTCTGACTACCTGCCTGTTTAACCCCTTTAGCTGACCTCGGAACGTTACCTGACTGCTTTTGTCTCTTCCTTCTGTTCATGATGTACTCTCCTGGCTTCTGACCTTGGACTCCTTGACCACTCTGACTCACAGCTTGGCCTTGAGAAGTGACTAGCGTCACACTTGCTATTTTGTTTTTGTACTGTGACAGAAAACCTAATTTCTCTGATTATATACTGATTAGAACATTAAATAATGTAGATAAATCATTCAATGACAAACAATAAAAAAAAT
The DNA here is from genome assembly GCF_032444005.1 of Ranitomeya imitator. Taxonomy (NCBI): domain Eukaryota; kingdom Metazoa; phylum Chordata; class Amphibia; order Anura; family Dendrobatidae; genus Ranitomeya; species Ranitomeya imitator. Next base: position 572,396,162 of record NC_091284.1, on the reverse strand, counting down.
ACCGCTTAAATAAAAAATAAAAAATGAGTGCAAAAACCCACGTGCCTGATGAAAAATTTCTAACAACATAATTGAATTCAGGAGATGAAATACTACTAGAATCCCCATTAAATATTCTTGTTAAAAAATAATGCTGACCAGTATTACACAGAGTAAATTTTCATCTTTTCCACTCATTAATGAGTAGGCCTTCTCTCTCTATCTTAAAAGAAATAAAATACATCATAAAGTTTGAAAAAAAACAGATCCGGAGACTGATGCCGCCAGATCCATTTTTTTTCGCATAGACTTGTATTAGTGACGGATTGCGACAGATGGCCTCACGTTTCATTCGTTGTTTGTCGGATCCGTCAAAAATTGTTTGTCTGGCGGCCGGAGACAATGGACAAAGTAACTTTTTTGTGTACGTCGAAAAAACGGACAGCAATGGATCCATCGCCGCCCGTCGTTTGCTAGAATGGAAGTGGAGCACCCTGTCAGGGCAAGGGGGTTACTTGGTACCGGGTCCTGCGGTTCACAGGGGGATGTCATGGTGGCTGACCCGGTCCGTGGCCCTGGGACGTCCGTATAAAAGGGAAAGGTCTTTAAAGGGATAATGTTTATGTTTTTGTGACGCCACCTGTGGTATTCGGTCAGGGTGACTGATGCTGCTTTAAGGGGTCCACTGGGGGTGATGTTATGGCAGCTAGATGCTATACCTTCCCACAGATAAAGTATATCCCCAGGGCTTCCCAGTATGTAGATGGTAGAAAGGTGAGAGGTGCAGTGAAGAATGAGAAAACAGGATTGCAGTCTCTTTACCTTGTTTACTGTTGATTTCAGCAGCCACAGTCCAGGGCACCAGATCACAGGGTAGGTAGAGTCCAGACACTTTTGGAGGCAAGTCCAAAGTCCCCTTTGTCCAGGTGGGAATCAATAGCCTTCCCTTGCGCTGTAGTGGTGTAGTCCCTTACTGCATAAGCTTCAAATAAGGTCCTCATAGATGTGGCATTTCTCTCTCTGTCCCCTGTAGTCGGATAGCACAAAACCTGTATGACTGGTGGCTTGAGGGTGTTTATAAGAACTCTAGCATGCCCCTGCCTCTGAGGGGTGCCACCGTGCCTCCTGGGTGTAGGTACGGACGGGTAACATGTAAATAGCTGTCCTGCCGGTCTCTGAAGTAAGGCATAGAGGTCCTTACTACCTCGGTGTTCCGGCTACTGGCGTTCTGCGCCTCAGAAGGAGGCAGCCTGTTCGGGGCTGGTCCCCTTCTGGTATGCTTTCCTTTGCCTTCCTTCACGCTCGCTGCTATACAATTCTGCCTTCAAAATTTCTCTTTCTGGGAGCTGCAGCTCTTAGGGCATGCACAGCTCCGTGGACCCTCTGTCCTCCTCAGACAGATGTTTGGAACTTTCTAACTTTCCCTACAGACTACCAGTTATATATATATGGGGAGTCACCTAGTAAATAGGATCAAAAGCTCCCCCTGTGGCCTGGAGTATGAATGTGTTACATGTTTGTGATACCTGGATGCAGTTATCCTTCCTTGCCTCCAAACATAGCATCACTCTCCCCGGGAGGAAAGCAATACCACTGTGACGACCAGGACCCTGGGGTGCCACAGAGCCTATGGCAGCGTGGCAGCGGATCCTTCAAATGATGGGATCCGGCAGTGTTTTTTTTTTTTTTTAACTGAGCATGCTCCGATCCAATTAGCCAGATCCGCTAGTCGGATCCGTCCAAAAAACGGATCCGTCGCATCAGTTTCTCACAATCTGCAATGGATCCGTCGATCTGTTGAGCCAATGGATTGTGACTGAGGGCAAAAAACTGATGTGTGAAAGGGGCCTAAGTCAACCAGGACCTGACTGTCAATCAGTATAACATCATTCGTGACGACTCATCAAAAGAGCAGCGCTCAAGAGAAGAACTGCTCCAACAGCAAGGACTGTTGTATCCAGGAGTAGTCATGTGAGCACTAATAGCAGGAGGAGATCAGGTGACTTGAGGAGAGGCAGGTAGTTAGCCACTACTTGCCCATTGGTGCACATCTGTATAGGGTGTAAAGCTGCAGTAGCATCGTATGCAGTGAAGAAGCAGTGACCCACAAATTCAAACACAAAAAGTCTCTTTTAATGTGTTTCTTCACAGCATTAAAGTCCAATTCACATAAATGCATATAACTTCAGTGGATATTATCAGTGACCAGTTTACACCAGTTCAAAGCAATACATATCACATGGCTTTAGATTTGCAGTCCCTAAACAGGCCAGACTTCCCTTGTCCAGTTTCCCTGGGCGACCGCACGCCATCTCACAGTCTCTATACGTCTCCATACACACAGCCTCATATATTGCAGACACTACACACGCCTGCCCTCCTTCGACTAGTTCTCGTGGGTGTCCTGCATCGCTGTATCACAGTCTCTTTACAGACTCTTTACTCACACAGTCGTACACAGTTCAGGATATCCTCCGGATAGCAGCCGGGCACCATATCCACCTGTTTGCAATCGTTGCACATGCTAGTCCTCTTTCGGGTACAGGACATCCACCTCCGGGCACAGGACTGTCCACATCCGACTCATTCGGGCACAGGACATCCACCTCCAGGCACAGGACTGTCCACATCCGACTCCTATGGGCACAGGACACCCACCTCCGGGCAGAGGACTGTCCACATCTGACTCCTACGGGCACAGGACATCCACCTCTGGGCACAGGACTGTCCACATCCGAGACCAGTACCATGGACGACTTGCATCTCTGTGTATGCTGTGGGTGCCAGGCTATTCAGCTGCCCTGGGTGCTGGCTCTGCTGGCCTCCATGCACTCTGCAGACCAGCACACACCAGACTGACACTGACGTGCACCTCGCACACCTGGCCAGACACCTGACACACCCATACCCCTTACTGCAGGGTTTTTAAACACACACAAACCTGTGGCCTTCAGCCACCTGGAAAACCCGGACCGGAGATCCGTGACTCTCATGCACACCTATGGACTTCATCCATCTGCATGCACTATCTGGGGAGAACAAACAGCGCCCCCTAGCTGTATCAGAGGCCACAGCCCCACAAGGGGAATATAGTCCATACAACCCCTTCAAATGCTGTGCTAAATATTCCCTCCCCCCAGCCTTTCCATTGTCAGAAACTTAGGAAAAGCAAGTAAAGAATGTACAATTGTCACTGATATGTGTGAGACTCATGCTTTATATTACTAATTTTAATTATTAAAAAGCTGTGTGCATGAAATAAGCACATATGACATTTAGGATGGTTATTGGAGCTCAGAAGGTATTAGTGGTCTCATGAATTAATCTTCTGTTTTATCACTGATTAAGCTTTTCAGACATTCCATGATAGGAAACATTATCCCCTGTATCTCGCTGAGATCCTGCAAATCACAATCTAAGTAATGTAAGTTCAGAAGCTAAATTACCTATATAAACCTATAGCATATTTTCACCCATGAGAGTGCATTTTTGTAAGAACTTTATGCATTCCCATTATTGGATCCATTTTTGAAAACCTCCATGTGTGTTATGTGTATATTTTATACTCGCCAATATTTACATCACTACATAGGAATCAGCACCCGCATAGTTCTGTACTCTGCATGTAAAATCATTTAATTTATGTTGAGACTGTTGATAGAGCACTATTTGTAGAACATTTCAGGCATACGTTCCAATGTGCACTAAATATTTTGTGCTCTTGCCAAAGAAATCCATTGTCCGACAGCAGAAGCTGGGATGGAAATCTGTCCGGACTAAATAAATATTTGTGTTGTCTTTGATTTGCTGCATGCGGTAAACAATACAACATACAAATATAACTCTGATTACATGACTCACAAATTCCACCCACATTGAATGACAGACTTCAATGGTAAATATAGAAAATGTTGCAACTAACAAACTTGGCTGCGACGTCTCTAGTGGCCACTTGACCTTCGGCCCTCTAATCCTTTGGAAATGGAATGCATTCACAACATTTCAAGTACTTTTTGGGCAAGTTGTAGTGCAAACAGGACACGCAGTAATCAGCGGTGATACCTTTGCCTTGAAGTCATAACAGAGCACCAAGGAAGCAAATTGATGTTTCCCTTTTATAGACTTTCTTCTGACACTCTCTGTATAATATTAAGCCCTCCATACACAATGGATATTCGGCCAAACAATGATTTGGCTGATTGTTATGCTGACAACTATCTTCCCCGATTTAGTCAGACTCCTCACACTACGGCTTATGTCTAAGGCCCCTTTCACACATCAGTTTTTTGCCGTCAGTCACAAACCAGTGGCTCGACGGATCGACGGATTCGTCGTAGATTGTGAAAAACGGATAAAACGGATCTGTCGCAATAGGTTTTCATCCGTTTCTTCCATTTTTTTTATCCGTTTTATGATGGATCCGTTTTTAAAAAAATGCCCAATGGGAGGCTACCAAACATTATTGGCTAATGAAAACCTATATGAACAGTGTTTCTACAGCCCATCTTTGACAGGTTGTAGAGCAAGTGGCAAAAATGGAAGATGTGATCGCGAACATTGTGAAGATCTATGTGGATTGTACTTTTGAAGCGAATCGTTTGGAAGCGATTGTTCTTGAGAAAGACAGCGCATCATGCGTCTGCGCTGGTGTCGTTTTTGGATCCACCCAATCACTGCACTGAGAATGACACGTTGGGTGTATTCTACATTATACAAGGAGATCAGAGGAAACCCCGAGAAGTTTTTTAACTATGTTCAGATGAAAGCCGAGAACGTTGATTTTTTTGGTTGCACGTATTGGACACCTCATCCATAGAAATGACACGTATTGCCGCTTCTCAGTTTCACTGGCGGAGTTTTTGATGGTAACTCTTTGGTAAGCCATTTTTATTGTATCTCCTATTGTTAAAGCAGACTTATAACTGTAATGATGTTGCTGGTATTTTCTAGTAATTATTGCCTTGCCTTTTTTCACAGATTCCTTGCAACTAGCGAATCCCTTTCCTCACTCCATTTCCAGTTCCGACATAGGATTTCCACCATATCGGGGATTCTTAACACACCTGACGTGCATTGTGGGACTATTTACATGAGGAATATACAGGTCCTTCTCAAAAAATTAGCATATAGTGTTAAATTTCATTATTTACCATAATGTAATGATTACAATTAAACTTTCATATATTATAGATTCATTATCCACCAACTGAAATTTGTCAGGTCTTTTATTGTTTTAATACTGATGATTTTGGCATACAACTCCTGATAACCCAAAAAACCTGTCTCAATAAATTAGCATATTTCACCCATCCAATCAAATAAAAGTGTTTTTTAATAACAAACAAAAAAACCATCAAATAATAATGTTCAGTTATGCACTCAATACTTGGTTGGGAATCCTTTGGCAGAAATGACTGCTTCAATGCGGCGTGGCATGGAGGCAATCAGCCTGTGACACTGCTGAGATGTTATGGAGGCCCAGGATGCTTCAATAGCGGCCTTAAGCTCATCCAGAGTGTTGGGTCTTGCGTCTCTCAACTTTCTCTTCACAATATCCCACAGATTCTCTATGGGGTTCAGGTCAGGAGAGTTGGCAGGCCAATTGAGCACAGTAATACCATGGTCAGTAAACCATTTACCAGTGGTTTTGGCACTGTGAGCAGGTGCCAGGTCGTGCTGAAAAATGAAATCTTCATCTCCATAAAGCATTTCAGCCGATGGAAGCATGAAGTGCTCCAAAATCTCCTGATAGCTAGCTGCATTGACCCTGCCCTTGATGAAACACAGTGGACCAACACCAGCAGCTGACATGGCACCCCACACCATCACTGACTGTGGGTACTTGACACTGGACTTCAGGCATTTTGGCATTTCCTTCTCCCCAGTCTTCCTCCAGACTCTGGCACCTTGATTTCCGAATGACATGCAAAATTTGCTTTCATCAGAAAAAAGTACTTGGGACCACTTAGCAACAGTCCAGTGCTGCTTCTCTGTAGCCCAGGTCAGGCGCCTCTGCCGCTGTTTATGGTTCAAAAGTGGCTTTACCTGGGGAATGCGGCACCTGTAGCCCATTTCCTGCACACGCCTGTGCACGGTGGCTCTGGATGTTTCCACACCAGACTCAGTCCACAATCTTCCTCAGGGTCCGGTCTCCTCTTCTCGTTGTACAGCGTTTTCTGCCACATTGTTTCCTTCCAACAGACTTACCATTGAGGTGCCTTGATACAGCACTCTGGGAACAGCCTATTTGTTGAGAAATTTCTTTCTGGGTCTTACCCTCTTGCTTGAGGGTGTCAATGATGGCCTTCTTGACATCTGTCAGGTCGCTAGTCTTACCCATGATGGGGGTTTTGAGTAATGAACCAGGCAGGGAGTTTATAAAAGCCTCAGGTATCTTTTGCATGTGTTTAGAGTTAATTAGTTGATTCAGAAGATTAGGGTAATAGGTCGTTTAGAGAACCTTTTCTTGATATGCTAATTTATTGAGACAGGTTTTTTGGGTTATCCGGAGTTGTATGCCAAAATCATCAGTATTAAAACAATAAAAGACCTGACAAATTTCAGTTGGTGGATAATGAATCTATAATATATGAAAGTTTAATTGTAATCATTACATTATGGTAAATAATGAAATTTAACACTATATGCTAATTTTTTGAGAAGGACCTGTATCCCACATCCCACAACGGAGAGTTGGCTGGACATTGCAGTGCAGTGGACGGGAAACATATTCGTATTGGTAAACCTGCTGCATCTGGCTCTGAATATTTCAATTACAATAAATATTTCTCCATCTTGCTCATGGCCATTGCAGATGCACAATACAAGTTTATAGTGGTTGATATTGGGGCCTATGGCCGCTCCAATGACTCTCAGATTTTTAAATTGTCTGCAATGGGGCGTCATTTATATGGAAACAGCTTCCAATTTCCACCACCGCTTCCTGAAACCTCTGTGCCACCAATGCCGTTTGTATATGTTGGAGATGAAAACTTCCAACTCTCGGAACACCTGCTGAAGCCATACGCAAGTAGTGGCTTGACGCCAACAAAAAGAGTTTTTAATTACCGCTTAACATGAGCGCAAAAAATGGTTGAGTGTGCTTTTGGCATCACATTCAAATGGTGAGTTCTGTTGACCGCTATTAACCTGAAGACTGACGCTGTGGATGAGTTGGTGAAAGCTTATGTGGTCCTGCACAATTTCATAATATGCAATGAACAGATTGCCATGGATGACAACTTCATTGAAACCTCCTTGTAAGATTATCATAATATTACTTTTTGAAGTCCTGTGGCAGTTTCAAGAATGAGGAACAAATTTGCAGAGTACTTTATTTCGCCTCAAGGAACAGTAGACTGGCAGGATGAGATTGTTTGATAGCTTTGTCTTTTGATATAATATATGTTTGAGTACTAAAATTATTGCAGTTTTCATATTTGTGATAACACCATGACTTTTTTCTATTAGCCAAAGTATTGGACCTTGTTATCCAAAGTATTGGACCTTGTTACCCAAAGTATTTTACCTTATCGTTAAATAAATGAAAGACAGTAAAGTTTTAAAAAAATATATATATATTTTTATTTCTTACAAAATTATAAATTAACGTAGTGTGGGCTGGAGATAGTACTGGAGGGGCTAACAGATTGGACCACTTCGACAGTGGGAGTATGGAGAGTGGATTGTGGTGTTGACGGATCGGAAACAAGGTGAAGGGGTGGAGAAACCAAGAGGATGGGTGGACAAAAAAACGGGAGTAGGGATGGGATTTCATAAGCTTTGATGGGTGGAGTGGAGGGATTGGGAGACAGAAGAGGTGGTGGGTGGAGAAGAGGGTTGTGTTTGGGGCATGATAGGTGTGGAAGGAGACTGGTGGTAGTGGGTAGGGAGTACATGATGGGCAGGGAGTGGATGCACAGATGCTGTGGTTGGGAACTGGTATGGGGCAGGAAGGTGGAACAGGGCAGGAAGGTAGTATTGTACAGAAGGGAAAGTGGCTGGAGGGGGGGCAGGTGCGGGACGATCTACCAGGGCGGGTGGAGGGGCTTGGGCACTAACCTGCGCTAGAGCTTGCATTACATGCATCTGCTGGCCAGGAGATAGCTTGTCTATGCGCTCCACTACTGCCTGGAAAAAGGAATGATTAGGGGATTTACTTGCATCTAATTGCATCCTATCCAGACGCATGCTCAATTCAAGTATACTGTTGTTCATGAGGTTGAATCCAGCAGTGATTTGCTCAGACAACAGTTCCAGCGAGTTCTGGAAGGATACATTTAGATGCAAGAACTCAGGCGCATAGCTCTTTTCCTGACCCCTCTGGTGCTGCCGCCCAGAACCCAAAGGTGTTCTATTGGCAGCAGCAGTGTCAGAGGGGTGGGGTAAAGGAAAAGCTACCTCCACCAGCAGCTTCATGTAACGAAGCCTGCCAAGATGCTCCAGCGCTGGTGGATGGGACTGAGGGACCAGATGTGAGGGAAGGCAGGGCAGGTGCAGATGGGTCAGGTCTGTCATTGTGGTCCCCGCTGGCGGACTCCTGTGGGATTGCTCCAGAAGGGTTCAACTCTGCAGGCTCCCGAGTACTGCAGATGGTGCTGTGGTACAAAGAAAAAAAAAAAATTAATATATTGCTATTGCTTGGCCCTTGGCTAAGACCAAAAAAAACGGTTGCACATGTAAACATTTTTACTTAGTAAATGGGGTGGGGAATACTTACCTTCTGCTCACCATAGTCGACCGGAGGAAAGACAGAACTTGTACTTCGAGCTCCTGCATTCTCCCAATCCACTCGGGGCATGCATCTCCTTGTTGAACTCCTTCTTGAAGCGATCCCTGAGTGACCACCACCGCTTGATAACTCTGTCCCCTGTAAAGTGAAAGCATAAATTGGTTAGTATACAACACATTATATCCAGTAACATAAGTCACTGAACTGTGAACACTTACACGCTTGATTCTAGGCCCGAACCTCAAGGTCCTCCTAATGTTCCACAAGTTCCTGGCACACTTCCTCCCAGAGCCGATGGGTCACACCAAGATCAGCGTGGCAGCGGTCCCCCATATACCACAGCGGCTCCCGCTCTTGGACTATATCGATGAGGAGGTCGATATCTAGACCGGCTTCCTCACCGTCAGAGTCCGGAGCACGCTGTGAAGCCTAAAGGAGACAAAAAACAAAACCATTACAACATGAAGTGGAAAACTACAAAAAATAAAAATAATAATAATAAATGATGGGGACCTCCCCGACGCTTATGCTGACGACCCTGAGGGGTGCTTTGAGGACCTCCACGTCGAGCCCCAGACTCGGAAATCTAAAAAACAACAAAAACAAACATTATGTGCTTGGATGTATGCTGTTGCTTATGTGTTGTGTGTACTGTGATATCTGTGATGATCTGTTTTTTTATGTGTTGTGTGTACTGTGATGTGTCTGTGATTATCTGTTTCTGCGATGCATGTAAGAAACTTACAAAATGCGAGCCCGCTCTGGGTCTTTCTCCACCCGGTCCGTCTCCTTCTGGAAGCACCTCTGATGCTGCAGCTTCCTGTTAAACAAGAAATAATACATATTGTTATGTGTGCAAAAAATGTTAACATCACCAAAAAGTAAAATAAATATATATATGTATATACCTCAGGTCGATGACGATATGAGGGAGAGACCGGCTGGCCTGGCTGTGTGGCTGGTAGGCTCTGTGGCTGGCTGGCTTGGCTCTGTGGCTGGCTGGCTGGCCTGGCTCTGTGGCTTGCTTGCTTGCTGATACATGAATGAGTGAAGCCCTACCTGGCAGGCTTTATATACCTTTCCTAATTGGGGGCTGGCCAATTGTATCCTAATTAAATAGGAGCATGCGCAGTTAAAAAAAACGGAATTTGGTACTGGATTCTGTCATTTGATCGATCCAGCGCCCATAGGCTTCCATTCGAGCAAACAACAGATGGCACCGGATCTGTCCCTATCTGAATTTTTTTCGACGTACGCAAAAAACGTTACTTTGTCCGTCGTCTCCGGCCGCCGGACAAACAATTTTCAACGGATCCAGCGAACAACAGATGAAACATGAGGCCATCTGTCGCAATCCATCGCTAATACTAGTCTATGAGAAAAAAACGGATCCAGTGGCATCAGTCGATCAATCAATTTTTTTCAAAATTTGACGGATTGTGACTTAGCAAAAAACTGATGTGTGAAAGTGGCTTTGGCTTAGAGAACAAAAGATTTTGGGAGTCTGAAATTTTAACCTTCCCAGATCGTTACCTCACCCTCATTATCTGGGGGAGAATCAGTAGGACCCCATACACATTAAACTGTTGTTTGAACCCGCCGATATTATTGGGTTCAGCCGACATTAGTGAAATGTGAACCAGGGCCTTTCCTTTACACTTGTACAAACTTTTTTTTTCTATTTGTGTTTGCAAGTCATTTCCTTCTGAGAATAACAGGACCCCAGCCGATCAACAAGGTAAGGAATGTAACCTGATGATATTTAAGAATGTGGATGTGAATAGCCTCTTGTGGTTAGATCCTTCTCTCTATCCAATTACTTGAGCAAAGTGATAGATATCATCATATAGTCTCATTAACTTTATAATGTATATTATCTTAAAAATACTGTGTATGCCATGATTACACAATGCTTACACTATCTAATTCAAACGAATATGATATATGACACTTACTAAAACTAAAAGTTATTCTACATCTGCTCCGGTGACACAAATAAACAGAAATATGATTTTTTTCAAAGTATTCACCAGTAAAAAATATCTAAATGGTTTAAATGGTCAAGAGATTTTGCATAATGAAAATAAATATAGGTAACATTGTAATAGAGAAATATGCTTAGTTTTCACTTATGAGACACTTTTTCTCAACTCATTAGTCATTCTGAAAAATTGCTAAAATTCATCTTGGTCAAAGCAAGACAGACACCCAGTTCACTGAGGGATCAGATTACAGCTGCCTAATGAAGTCTAAAGAGACAGGAGAAAGAGGAAGGATCAGAGTAAGAAGCAAAGAGAGGAACAGGCATAAATGGACCTGAAATGCTGCTTTCTAGTAAGTGTTTATTTGACCCCAGAGCTGATTTCACAGCTATTTTATGCTGTATAAAATCCTCCATACTGCTTCTGAACATGTGCTGCATAAATAAAGGCAAAAATCCCTAATGTGTCTATGAACTGGGTGTGGGAGACATAATAGCAGCTAGCCCACTAAATTATACAGTGAAATGTAACAGTTTAGGCACCCCTGGTCAAAATACTGTTATTGTGAACAGTTAAGGTACCTTCACACATAACGATATCGTTAACGATATCGTTGCTTTTTGTGACGTAGCAACGATATCGTTAAGGAAATCGTTATGTGTGACAGCGACCAACGATCAGGCCCCTGCTGGGAGATTGTTGGTCGCTGAGGAAAGTCCAGAACTTTATTTCGTCGCTGGACTTCCCGCTGACATCGCTGGATCGGCGTGTGTGACACCGATCCAGCGATGTCTTCACTGGTAACCAGGGTAAACATAGGGTTACTAAGCGCAGGGCCGCGCTTAGTAACCCGATGTTTACCCTGGTTACCATCGTAAAAGTAAAAAAACAAACACTACATACTTACATTCCGCTGTCTGTCCACTCTGCTTTCCGGCCGCTGTGCTCACAGTCAGTGCAGGAAGCACAGCGCCGGGGGACAGACAGCGGCCCTGCGCTTAGTAACCCGATGTTTACCCTGGTTACCGGCATCGTTGGTCGCTGGAGAGCTGTCTGTGTGACAGCTCTCCAGCGACCAAACAGCGACGCTGCAGCGATCGACATCGTTGTCGGTATCGCTGCAGTGTCGCTTAGTGTGAAGGTACACATCTACAAACAGATACGTATATCCATATGAACACGAAAATAGAAATCTTAGGACCAATAGAAAAGAACTTGTAAATGGTCCTCCGTATTCAGCAATATTTATATGGCCATGTGTTGCAACCATATATACATCAAATAGTAACAATACCGATTACCAATATATAGAAAGGGAACAATCTCACCTCATATTCTTTGTTCATCAAGTAGAGATTTGTATCTCTGTGATATTAGTTAGTAGTTTTTGTTCACTTCGGCTGCACATGTTTTAGTGTAACTACTGAGTCTGTTCCTCAGCTTTTAGGATTATTATTAAAAGTAAAATTTTAACTTATTGGTCCCACCCTGCTTGATTTATACCTCAAAAGGTGCAAGCTGAAGGTTTTACAATGGCATTCACAGTCCCCTGATGTGAACATCATTGAAAATCTGTGGCTAGACCTCAAAATAGCAGTGCATGCAAGACGACACTGGAATCTCAGAAACTGGAAGAATATGCCAAGGCAGAATGGATGAAAATCCCTCAAAAAAGAATTGAAAGTCTCTTGTCTGGCTACAAAAAGCATTTACAAGCTGTGATACTTCCAAAAAGTGATGCTACTAAGTACTAACAATGCAGGGTGCTCAAACTTTTGTATCGGCCCATTTTCATTTTTGTAATTTTTAAAAATGTACAAAATGGCAATATATATGTATTTTTTTGCCTAAAATACAAAGGAAATGTGTCATTTATAACTTTAGCCCTTTTAGAGATCATTTCAACCTACTGAACAGCCGTACAGCCAGCCCTTCCCTCTCCTAGTGTATCCTCACCCACCCCCTGCAGACTGTGAGCCCTCGCGGGCAGGGTCCTCCCTCCTTATGTACTCGTGTGCCTTGTTATCTGCTCATGTTTAATGTATTTGTCTATATTTGCCCCGTATTCACATGTAAAGCGCCATGGAATAAATGGCGCTATAAAAATGTATAATAATAATAATAATAATAATTTCATCTTCAACTTTCTTAACAGTTCACAATAACAGTAATTTTGACCAGGGGTGCCCAAACGTTTACATGCTACTATAGATCACTGAAAATTAGAGTGTACATAGGGGAAAACTGGTGAAAAATACAGGATACAAATCACTTAATACTAGAAAGTTTATTCTTAAAAGTTACCTGAAACGACCTCCCTGAAAAGTACTTTGCTTATCTAACTTTTCATTTTTAGTTTCTCTTCAATATTACCACTTAAAAGGATTGTCCATTATTATGATACTGATGAACTATATGACTGCAAGCACCCCCACTGATTAGCTGTTAGCAGGTCCCAAAACAGCTGAGGAAGACAATGTGTGGATCCCACACCTATAAGTGCTTCTCACTAAATTAGAATATCATCAAAAAGTTATTTTATTTCAGGTCTTCAATATAAAAAGTGAAACCCGTATATTTTATAGAGTCATTACGAACAGAGTGATCTATTTCAAGTGTTCATTTCTGTTAATGTTGATGATTATGGCTTACAGCCAATGAAAATCCAAAAGTTAATATCTCAGTAAATTAGAATGCTTTATAACACCAGCTTGAAAATTTATTTTAAAATTCGAAATGTTGGCCCACTGAAATTGTATTTTCAGTGAAAATACACTCAATACTTGGTTGTGGCTCCATTTTTTCATCAATTACTGCATCAATGCGGCGTGGCATAGAGGCGATCAGCCTGTGGCACTGCTGAGGTGTTATGGAAGCCCAGCAGCCTTCAGCTTGTCTGCATTGTTGGGTCTGGTGTCTCTCATCTTCCTCTTGACAATACCCCATAGATTCTCTGTGGGGTTAGAGTAAGGCGAGTTTTCTGGCCAATCAAGCACAGTGATACTGTTGTTTTTAAACCAGCTATTGGTACTTTTGGCAATGTGGACAGGTACCAAGTCCTGCTGGAGAATGAAATTTCATTCTTAAAAAAGCTTGTCAGCAGAGGAAAGCATGAAGTGCTCTAAAATTTCCAGGTAGACGGCTGCACTGACTTTGGTCTTGATAAAACACAGTGAACCTACACCAGCAGATGACATGGCTCCCCAAACTATCACTGATTGTGGAAAACTCACACTAGACCTCAAGTAGCTTGGATTGTTGCCTCTGAACTCTTCCTCCAGACGCTGGAACCTTGATTTCCAAATGAAACGCAACATTTTCTTTCATCTGAAAACAACACCTTGGACCACTGAGCAACAGACCAGTTCTTTTTCTCCTTGGCCCAGGTAAGACGCTTCTGGCGTTGTCTATTGATCATGAGTGGATTGACACAAGGAATGCGAAACTTGTAGCCCATGTTATGGATACATCTGTGTGTGATGGCTCTTGAAGCATTGACTTCACTCCTTGTGAATCTCCCCCAAATTGTCAATGACTGCCTTTTGGACATCTGTCAAGTCAGCAGTCTTTCCCATGATTGTGGAGCCTACTGAAACAGACTAAACAGAATATGGGACCTTTTTAAACACTTAGGAAGCCTTTGCAGGTGGTTTTTGCTAATTATTCTAATTTACTGAGATAAAGTCTTTTGGGTTTCCATTGGCTGTAAGCCATAATCATTAACAGAAATAAACAGATAGATCACTCTGTTTGTAATGACTCTATATTATTATTATTATTTATTTATATAGCACCATTAATTCCATGGTGCTGTACATGAGAAGGGGTTACATCAAAATACAAATATTACTTACAGTAAACAAAACTAACAATAACAGACTGATACAGAGGGAAGAGAACCCTGCCCTTGCGTGCTTACATTCTACAGGATTATGGGGAAGGAGACAGTAGGTTGAGGGTTGCAGTAGCTCTGATGGTGTTGAGGTGGCCATGTGGTCACTACAGGTTGTAAGCTTCTTTGAAAAGGTGGGTTTTCAGGTTTCTTTTGAAGGATCCATATGTGGTGGATAACCGGATGTGTTGGGTCACATAATTCCAGAGGATGGGGGATATTCGGGAGAAGTCTTGGAGGCGATTGGGTGAGGAGCGAATATGCGTGGAGGAGAGAAGGAGGTCTTGGGAGGACTGGTGATTACGTGAGGGAAGATATTGAGAGATTAGTTTGGAAATATACGGAGGAGAAAGGTTATAGATGGCTTTGTAGGTCAGTGATAGTAGTTTAAACTGGATAAGCTGGGAAATTGGGAGCCAGTGAAGGGATTTGCAAAGAGGGGAAGCAGAAGTATTAATTAGTCGGACAGCAGAGTTAACGACAGACTGGAGGGGTGCGAGAGTATTAGAAGGTAGGCCACAGAGGAGTATGTTGCAGTAGTTGAGGTGGGAGATGATTAGGGCATGCACAAGCATTTTGGTAAAGTGAGGGTGAGGAAAGGACAGATTCTGGAAATATTTTTGAGCTGGAGGTGACAGGAGGTGGCGAGAGCTTGGAAGTGTGGTTTGAAGGACAGGGCAGAATCCAGGGTTACTCCGAGGCAGCGGGTTTTGGGGATAGGGGAAAGTGTGATTTCATTTATTTTGATAGATAGGTCAGGTAGGGAAGATATGCGAGATGGAGGAAAGATAATTAGTTCAGATTTGTCCACATTGAGCTTGAGGAAGCAAGAGGAGAAGAAGGAGGATATGGCTGATAGACACTCTGGGATTCTGGAGAGCAGAGAGGTGACATCTGGGCCGGAGAAGTAGATCTGAGTGTCTCTATATAATATATGAGTTTCACTTTTTGTATTGAAGAACTGAAATGAATTAACTTTTTGGTGATCTAATTTAGTGAGAAGCACTTGTATATACACTGTTTAATAACAGTTCTTGGGTACCACAACTCAGTTTCCATTCACTTTAGTAGGAGCTAAGCTGCTGTACACAAGACTGCCCATTACACAGTGTATTAGTCTGTGTCATTCTGACACCATACACTGTAGACTTTCACCAGTTGTGAGACCTGCTAACAGCTGACCAGTAAAGGTGTTTGCTGTTCAACCTTCACCAATCTGATATTGATATCCTATAGATAGCCCATCAATATTTTCCTGGTAAAGACTTTGCCATAAATATCCACCTTCGTAATAAATACTATTTGTACTCGTACACTTAAATAGTTGGCCCAGTTTTTCACTTGTAGTAGCAGAAATATGTGCTACAGAGCTTCTCTCACAACTGTAGGATGAAAAGTTGCAATGAAAGGACCTTTTAGAATTATGAAGCAGAGTCTTCCATTCATTACACGCACAAAGAATTTGTACTATCTCAAATGCTCTCTCTTTGCTAAACTCTGTTATCCTTCAGAGGATAAGTGCAATACATTTTTGCAGAGTATTTAGAGCTCTGTATTAGAGTTGAGCGAATATGGTCGGAATCGGTCGCTGAATCTGAATTTGTCATATTTGTGCCATATTGGTACCCTATTCGTCCCACGTTTATGTTTGATGATCGGTTCCAGACATATTCTCTCATTTCTACTTCCATTGACTCCAATGGCGTTTGGCGAATTTTACAAATACAATATTCGCCGGCGAACGTATTCTGAACAGAATATTGATTAATTCAATTATTGTTTTTCTCTTTGAGTTTCACTTCTGGTTTTGGCATACAAATACTGATGAAATACTGATCAAAAATACTTATGTGTGAATGAGACCTGAGATCTTATACTAGTAGACTGTTTTATTGTCTTGCCAATTAAAGGGACTCTGTCACCTGAATTTGGCGGGACTGGTTTTGGGTCATATGGGCGGAGTTTTCGGGTGTTTGATTCACCCTTTCCTTACCCGCTGGCGGCATGCTGGCTGCAATATTGGATTGAAGCTCATTCTCTGTCCTCCGTAGTACATGCCTGCACAGTGCAATCTTGCCTTGTGCAGGCGTGTACTATGGAGGACAGAGAATGAACTTCAATCCAATATTGCAGCCAGCATGCAGCCAGCGGGTAAGGAAAGGGTGAATCAAACACCCAAAAACCCCACCCATATGACCCAAAACTGGTCCCGCCAAATTCAGGTGACAGGTTCCCTTTAACTACATATCACAGATCACATTTAGTAAGCTTCACCTCTGAATTCACAAGCAGTAGCAATTGGATGTTTAAACTATGAAAATCCTAAATTATTTAAAGAAAAGCAGATGAGTTCTATAAATAACAGGTATTAAATTTTTTTTAATATAAATTCATATAAGCTGAATAATGTGATGTGTTGTTATTGCTTTTTCTTGACCAATGTGTAGTCTACACTCATTCTCTTTGTTACTAAAAAAGATGCAATGAGGCTGTTTTTCCCCAGATCCAAGGATATTCTTTAAAGCAAATTGATCTTTTCTGGATTCAATCATACCTTTTGTTATTTTGATATTTTACCTTGTATATGGAAACAGATGCTCACAAGTAATCATTACTTATTAGTAACACTTTAACAGAACCACTTTTTGTATTTTACCTTATTATTTCTGCAATGAGATACAAAAACAAATCTCAATCAATTCAACTGAATGTATTAATATTCCACTTACTGTTGTGTCTTCTCTTCTGTTGTGGATCTGCTCGCCCAAAGAACTGTGTAATGCTGGGACTGGATTCCGCAGGTCATTATATACTAGTGACTCCAAAAATAGACACCACTAATAGATGTTATATAGATTCTCATTTTTTACAGACTGGTCATGAAAAGTAGATGGGTGTAATTGGAACTGTCTCATAGCAGAACCTTCTCCAGGATTAGATATAGCTAAGCTTTCATCATTCCAGGGCAGAAATTCAGTTTCTAACACTACCTAAATAACCAGGCCAAGGCAGCATGGCACTATGTTGTCACCACTGGCACCCAGAATTTGTCCATAGATATTCCGTTATTGTATGAAAGAGAAATTATAACATCAGTAAAATAACATTATATCAAGTCTCCCGTTCACATAATAATTAACAATTGTTGAGCCCAAGCTTTAAAGGTTGGGCAGATGGTCCTTTGTGGCCAGGCCAGTAGCGTAGCTACCGGGGGCGAGAGGGTCTGCCTATGGGGGCTTCCTTATACTACAGAGTCTGCCTATGGGGGCTTTCTTATACTACAGAGTCTGCCTATGGGGACTGCCGTATACTACAGAGTCTGCCTATGGGGCCTGCCTTATACTACAGAGTCTGCCTATGGAGGCTTCTTATAATACAGAGTCTGCCTATGGATGCCTCCTTATACTACAGAGTCTGCCTATGGGGGATTCCTTATACTACAGAGTCTGCATATGGGGGCTTTCATTATACCACAAAGTCTGCCTATGGGGGCTGCCTTATACTACAGAGTCTGCCTATGGGGTGCTGCCTTATACGAGAGGGTCTGCCTATGGGGGGCTGCCTTATACTACAGGGTCTCCCTATGGGATACTGCTTTATACTAGAGGGTCTGCCTATGGGGGTGCATTATACAATATAGAGTAGGCCTATGGGGAGTGCGTTATACTATATGAAGGCCTATGGGGAGTGCATTATACTATATTGAGGACTATCTGGTGCATTATACTATGTGAAGGCCTATGGGGAGTGCATTATATTATATGGAGGCCTATGGGGAGTGCATTATCCTATATTGAGGACTATATGGTGCATTATACTATATGGAGGCTATCTAGGGGGCCATCATACATTGTGGAGATTACAGTGAGGGGGCCAGCATATAGTGTTGGAGCCATCAATCAGTTTGGGGATTACTAAGGGGTCAGTATACTGTGTGGGTGTTACTATACAATGAGGGGGCATTATACTATAAGAGAGCATCATACTGTGTATAGGGGAGCTGTACAGGGAGAGACTCGGGACATTATTAAATGTAAAGTGGGCACTTATTGTTATAAGGGAACTCAGGTTACTGTGACTATCAAAGGGGCACACAGAGGTCATTATTACTTTCTAGGGGGCAAAATACTGGTACTGTTTTCTAGGGCACTTGCACCCGGCATTACTATATTATAGAGGGGTGCTTTAGAATTTAGAAGGCACAGAGAACCACACAGCAGGTGCAGTAATAAGGACACATAAGGCAGCAGCAGCTCAGTATTGTGATATCAGCAGGATGAGGAGTTTGTGCAGGTTGGGAATAGATGGTGATGGGCTGGAATATGAGAAGTGAAATATGTCTTTGTTGTATTCTCTGCAGCTAAGTCGTTTCTGGAAGAAGTTGTCATGTCAGTCTGGGCCATATGGAAAAGATGGGAAAAGTGAACGATTCCATCAGAAAGAATGTCAGCAGTAAGTTATTATCTGTAACTGTGCTGTGATCTCTTATATGTTCTGTAGGACTGGAATCTACCACTGACCACATGGTGGTAATATCCATGTTGATCTTTGTATAGAGATTACTTTCAGCAACATCGCTGTCATCTGCAGAGGTTCTCCTCCACTATTAGTGTGCATCACCGAGCTGTAATTAAGGTTACCTGGTTAGGGGCCCACTGAGAAGTTTTGCACCCCTGAAACCAAAACCCAAGCTAGGCCTCTGGGCCAGGCTGGACATTTCCTACAACTATAAGGAGTGGAGGTGGAAGAAACAAGGTATTTAATATACAATGTGCTCACCCCTAATTAGCCCCTGGTCCAGTTACAGACCTGCAAGTTCAATAATACAACCCAGGTTGTCCTAAAAATTTGAGCCCACAACGAGGCATATAAAAGATGGGCTACACAATGGAAAAGTGTTCGCATGTGAGGGTTTGTCGAACTGAATGTGATCCATAAACCCTTTCTACTGCCCTTAAGGAAACAGAAGAAAAACTTTAGAGGGAAACGTTTAGGTATTTCTGTTGTGTCTCCTTTTTTTTTTATTAGATAACTGTTTTACTAATTTATATGTCTCTTTAGTTTTCTCTTTTTATGCATTTTTTTGTAATTTTTTTTGTATTTTTTTTAGATTAAAGCTTAAAACTGTAATATGTTTTGTCCCTTTATGCTGTAAAGAATCAATAGCCTTCCAGAGAGTGTGTGGTTTTTGATTGTCACACTGTAGTATATATTTTGGGGACTCATCGCCCCACGTGTTTGATGAGTGGCGGCAGAATGTTGTGTATCCAATGTGTGCGGACTGTGTTGGGGTGTGATTATGCTTGCTTTGCAGCCTATAGCAGAGATTGGGTGTGAAAAAATAAATTATGTTGCGTAGTAAGAAATGTGTATGTCATATATAGAATTTGTCCCTTGTCAAAATTACTTAGATTCTTCCGTTTGCTCATTTTTCTTGCTTTCAACACATTACCTTCAAGCACTGACTGTTTTCTTGCTGCTTTATCCATCCCACGCCTTGACAGGTGTCATTGTCACAAGATGATGCTAATAATTTAACCTTTCAGCGATTTTAATGCTATGGCTGAATGTTGTGTATGCTTGACTTGCTTAATGGAGACCTCTCTTTTGCTTGTATTTGCTTTACCTGGTGTAAATGCCGCCTTTCTACTGAATCTGATGTTGTTTTTCTTTTGTTTCTGTGCCTCTCCATGACAGACATATGGCCTCGTCTTTCCAGTATATACAGTACCTCTCTTTTTTTTTATCCAAATGGGTGTGGTCCTCAGGAAGACTTCCATCAAGAACATTTGAGTATCATGCCCATTTGTATAAAAAGACTAGCATTACATAGTAGGAAGAGGGAGAATATCTCAGCAATTGAGAGGCGCAGAACACAAGAAAAGCAAAACCAGAATCAGGAGAACATCAACATTTACACCAGGTAAACACATTATTGCAAATTACCAATCTTCTTTAAATTTCTCTGTATGTACATATGAATATTAGAGTGGATCTGAATATTTCACCCCCATGATGACTGGAATACAGATGCTGCATTGGATGTAAAGCAAAGCACAGCAGATGCCTCAGCAGGTCATCATATACCAACAGCTCCCAAAATAGAAACTATTAATAGATGTTATATTTTCATTTTTTTACAGATTGGTCATGCAAAGTAGAAGCATGGAATTGGAATGGTCTTATTCCAGTACCTTCTGCAGACATACATCAAGGGCAAAAATTCAATTTGCCCCTCCAGACCTGTATCTAAATACCCAGGCTAAGGTAGATAAGCATTATGCCCTCTACAGTGCCACCCAACCCTTGTCTCTCTTTTGGTGCATTTGTATGCCTTTTTCCCTTATTTGATGCATTTTGGTGCAGATGTGTTTTTAATGTAATTTTTATCTTACAGAAAAATTTAGATTCTGCTCTTAGAAAAGTAACTGCAGTTTTTTACATTTTTTTTTAGGCTCCACACAGAAGCCTCTAGAGAACAAAAGTACTAAAACCACACATGTGAATGGCATCTTTAACCCCTTAAGCCCCGAGGGTGGTTTGCACGTTAATGACCGGGCCAATATTTACAATTCTGACCACTGTCCCTTTATGAGGTTATAACTCTGGAACGCTTCAACGGATCCAGGTGATTCTGGCACTGTTTTCACAAGACATTTTGTACTTCATGATAATGGTAAAATATCTTTGATACTACCTGCATTTATTTGTGAAAAAAAAAAGAAATTTGGCGAAAATTTTGGAAATTGCACAATTTTCCAACTTTGAATTTTTATGCCCTTAAATCACAGAGATATGTCACACAAAATACTTAATAAGTAACATTCACCACATGTCTACTTTACATCAGCACAATTTTGGAAACAATTTTTTTTTGTTAGGGAGTTATAAGTGTTAAAAGTTGACCAGCAATTTCTCATTTTTACAACAACATTTCTTTTTTAGGGACCACATCACATTTGAAGTCATTTTGAGGGGTCTATGTGATAGAAAATAACCAAGTGTAACACCATTTTAAAAACTGCACCCCTCAAGGTGCTCAAAACCACATTCAAAAATTTTATTAACCCTTCAGGTGTTTCACAGGAATTTTTGGAATGTTTAAAAAAAATAAACATTTAACTTTTTTCACAAAAAAATTAATTTAGCTCCAATTTGTTTTGTTTTACCAAGGGTACCAGAAGAAATTATACCCCAAACATTGTTGTGCAATTTGTCCTGAGTACGCTGATACCCCATATGTGGGGGTAAACCACTGTTTGGGTGCATGGCAGAGCTCGGAAGGGAAGGAGCGCCGTTTGACTTTTCAATGCAAAATTGGCTAGAATTGAGATGGGACACCATGTTGCATTGGGGAGCCCCTGATGTGCCTAAACATTGATTCCCCCCACAAGTGACACCATTTTGAAAAGTAGACTACCTAAGGAACTTATCTAGAAGTGTGGTGAGCACTTTGACCCATCAAGTGCTTCACAGAAGTTTATAATGCAGAGCCGTTAAAATAAAAAATAATATTTTCTCACAAAAATGAACTTTTTGCCCCCAATTTTTTTTCCCAAGGGTACCAGAAGAAATTGTACCCCAAACGTTGTTGTGAAATTTGTCCTGAGTACGCTGATACCCCATATGTGGGGGTAAACCACTGTTTGGGTGCATGGCAGAGCTCGGAAGGGAAGGAGCGCCATTTGACTTTTCAATGCAAAATTGGCTGGAATTGAAATGGGATGCCATGTTGCATTTGGAGAGCCCCTGATATGCCTAAACATTGAAATCCCCCACAAGTGACACCATTTTGGAAAGTATACCCCCTACGGATCTTAACTAGATGTGTTGTGAGAGCTTTGAACCCCCAAGTGTTTCACTACAGTTTATAACGTAGAGCCGTGAAAATAAAAATTCTTTTTTTTCCACAAAAATTATTTTTTAGCCCCCAGTTTTGTATTTTCCCAAGGGTAACAGGAGAAATTGGACCCCAAACGTTGTTGTGCAATTTGTCCTGAATACACTGATACCATATATGTGGGGGGTAACCATCGTTTGGGTGCATGGCAGAGCTTGGAAGGGAAGGAGCGACATTTGGAATGCAGACTTAGATGGATTGGTCTGCAGGCATCACGTTGCATTTGCAGAGCCCCTGATGTACCTAAACAGTAGAAACCCCCCACAAGTGACCCCATATTGGAAACTAGACCCCCCAAGTAACTTATCTAGATGTGTTGTGAGAACTTTGAACCCCCAAGTATATAACTACAGTTTATAACGTACAGCTGTGAAAATAAAAAATCATTTTTTTCCCACAAAAATGGTTTTTTAGCCCCCCAAATTTTTATTTTCCCAAGGGTAACAAGAGAAATAGGACCCCAAAAGTTGTTGTTCAATTTGTCCTGAGTACGCTGATACCTCATATGTTGGGGTAAACCCCTGTTTGGGTGCACAAGAGAGCTCAGAAGGGAAGGAGCACTGTTTTACTTTTTAACGCAGAATTGGCTGGAATTGAGATCGGATGCCATGTCGCGTTTGGAGAGCCCTGATGTGCATAAACAGTGGAAACCCCCAATTCTAACTGAAACCCTAAGCCAAACACACCCCTAATCCCAACCACATGCCAAACCCCAACCCTAACCACACCCCTAACTCCAACGCACCCCTAACTCTAGTCCCAACCATAACCCTAACCACACCCCTCACCCTGACACACCCCTTACCATAATCCCAACTGTAAATGTAATCCAAACCCTATCCCTAACCCTAGCCCCAACCCTAACCCTAGCCCCAACCCTAACCCTAGCCCTAACTCTAGCCCTTACCCTAGCCATATCCCTAGCCACAACCCTAACCCTAATCCTAGCCCTAACCCTAGCCCTAACTCTAATGGGAAAATAAATAAATATGGGAAATAAATACATTTTTTTAAATTTTTTAATTTTTCCCTAACTAAGAGGGTGATGAAGGGGGGTTTGATTTACTTTTATAGCATTTTTTTGGCAGATTTGTATGATTGGCAGCTGTCACACACTAAAAGACTCTTTTTATTGCAAAAAAATATTTTTTTTTGTGTTACCACATTTTGAGAGCTATAATTTTTCCATATTTTGGTCCACAGAGTCATGTGAGGTCTTGTTTTTTGCGGGACGAGTTGACATTTTTATTGGTAACATTTTTGGGCACGTGACATTTTTTGATCGCTTTTTATTCCGATTTTTTGAGGCAGTATGACCAAAAACCAGCTGTTCATGAATTTCTTTGGGGGGGGGGGCGTTTATATGCAGCGCCCCAGAGATCTGGTCGTTGCAGTAACGTCGCTCTGCCACTAAGGGGAGTGATGGTACGTCTGATGACACTAAAGGAATTCTTTGACCACGTATCACCAGCACACATTACACTTCACACTCCGGCCACTAGGGGGAGAAAAAGGCTTTATTTATTGGGCCACTCCTCACACTGGTAAAACTAGGGGTTGGATAGGAAGTTAGATCAGAAGCTGACTGGGTTGGATTCAGGCAGCACCTCGAGGCGGGGGGTTCTGCGGGGAGAAGATTCGGGGGGGTCCCTGTCGGGCGTGGGAGCCTGGCGGGTACCTGGCGAACAGAGCAGAGCGTTGCGGAGCCGCGCCTGCACTTCCTTGCGGTGGTGTCCTAGGAGGGAGACACGAAGCGAGGGATATTGTGGAACAGTGAGAGATGAGATCAGCGCAGAGGGGATCCAGTGGGAGTCGTGCCCCGAGGGCGGCGACATCCTACTGAGGCGCGTGGCCGGTGGCCGCAACGCCGAGGAGGTGTCTGACTCTGTGCCTTGCTTCAGGCTCCGCAGGACAGTTGATTGTAGGTTGGCTGTCTACCTTGGATTTCCTACGAAGACACGGGGGGCAACGCGTGGAGAGGGGCGTCTCTGGGGTCCCGGAGGAGCTCCGAGCCTTCCGGTCGTGCGGGTATGTCCTAGCCATAACATACCTGGGGGACGAGAAACTAGTAACATCTGGAACGAAATAGAAAGAAAGAGAAAGAACTAGAAAGAACGAACTAACTAGAACAGAAGTTGTGAGGACTGTACCGAATGCTCAGCGGGGTGGCACTGCAACACACGGGCGCTATTGGTGGGCAGCGATTTCCACCTGCAGGGGGAGCTCTGCATGTGCCATCGGACCGGCTGGTCTCTGACGGCCCTGTTGATCGTGCTCTGGATTGAGGATCCTGAAGTCTTCAGTAAAGAGGTAAAGAGACTGAAACCCTGTGTCCTCGTTGTTGCCTGCGCCTCGCGCCGTCGCCATCCACCTTACTGGCAGGCCCTGGGGACATGCTTCACCTGTGGGACGTCGCGCCATCTGGCTGCCGTCGCATCGCTCCAGTGGGCCCCGGGCGGCGTCCGTCGCCCTGGCCGAGTGCCACAGGTGGCGTCACGAAACCTTGACAGACTCTTATCACCTTTCATTGGGCGCCCCTTGGCAGGGTCACGGACCGAGTCCAGCCACCGTGGCATCCCCGGAGCTGAGACAGCAGAGGACCGGTGCCGAGTGGCCCATGGCCCTGCATCTGGGGGCGATCCAACTTGGCGTCACGAACAGGATTGTACTTAAGCCTGAAGAATCAGGTCATGTGTGCCTTGGAACTGTGATTGAATTGTGCTTGAACCGTGATTTATTGCAAGGACTGTGTATTACTGATTGTCACAAGATTCCCGCCAAAACCACCACCATTACAGCGCCACGAGGAGCGCAGGAGAAGAAGAAGGGCGTGGAAGTGGGCGTGAAAGAGCTGCAGAGCGCGAAAGATAATTGCCGCCCAGTCTAAGTATTGTTGTGTTCTGAGGGCGTGTCCGTCAGCAGCTGAGATCCGCCTCCTGATTCTCTATGGGGGGCGGAGGCCGAAGAAACGAAACTATGACTCAGACGGAGTGGAGCTGGAAAGCCGGGGAGGCTTACGGAGGAAGATGGCCCAGTCTAGATCTCCATCACCGGAGGATTATACCGGCATGCTACTGCTGGAGAAGATCGAGTTCTGGGAGCTGTTCACAGAGCCCCCGCTGCCTGCACCAGACCAGGTGGTCGCCCCTGACGAATGGTGGGGAGCTGCCAGAGCCCCCACCTGTGAGCGGACTCGATGCCGTGGCCGATCGGGGAACGGTGTTCCGCCAATGTTTGTCTCGACTACCGACGCGGCTGGTGGAGTTCCGGAGTCCGCATCATTCGACCCCGAAACGCGTGAGTGGGACATGGGCTCCTTCCCCTGGAGGGAGTATCGAAAGTACTGTCGGGGTCGTCACGACAATACCCTTCATCCACCAGTCATTCCAAATCAGATTAAGAGCATGTTGGTACCGGATAAGAATGAGTCAGACACAATGCTGGTTCAAACTCATTGCATGCTCGTGTGTAACGTCACAGCAACAACTAACATTATTTTCTAATACACAACATTATATGATCTATTGGGAGAAGGTGTGCAGAGGGCGGGGATAGGCAGGGTTTAAGCAATGTATCTAGTATTCAGTCCTTCTGGTTGGTCTGACGTCACATGATGGATCCTCCTTCCTCCACGTCACTTTAAGTTTCCATTATTCCAGAAATGATACTTTAGCTTCAGAAACGAAAGTAGATTCTTGGCAAGAACAAAAACTAAGGCAAAGGTGAATACTGGCAGCCATCTTAAATACAATTACATTTGCATTAGCAAGCGAAGGGAAAAACTTATTGTTTCACAGCATAAGAATATAAAAGTACAAAAGAGTATAAAGATATATATATTTTTACCTTGACAGTACCTCATAGCTGAGTATGCTAGGGACGTGGAACGGGAGGCCCGCAGTGAGCTGCTGGACGGGTCATTGCCGAAATGGGGAGTGGTGATCGTTTACCAGCCCCAGGGAGGAAGAGGCTTTGTCCAGGAAATAGGATCGACAATAAGGGTCCATATCACCCGGGAGGTGGTGAAGGCTGGCCTGCGGGGCGACAGTAAGGGTCCCGTCCTGCTGCCGGGGGATGCGGTAAGCTACCGCAGATACCAGAAGGGCCACGGCTGGTAGGCTCGGGATATCCAGCGCTGTACCTCCGTCCTCATCGCTGCCAAGTCCCTGGAGGAGGAACTGGCTGAAGCAGCGGCAGCCGCTGCTGCTGTTCCTCAGATCGTTCACTGGACTCCCGCACTGCCAGAAATAGACCGTGATTTAAGGCTTCCCAGACCCCTGAGGCCTGCCTGCCCGGTTAGGCTCCGGCAGAGGCCACCAGAGCAGCAATAAACCTCGGAAACCTGAAAATGTACATAGTTAACTCTTTGCTTTCCCTACTCCTTTCTGCTTAAACCCGTCCAGGTTTAACTCCTAGGGATCCCTTTGTTAACCCGGGATCCCTCTTCCTTTTGTTTGTCCATCATTGTTTTAAAAGACTGCCGGATCATGAACAGCAAATGATTTCAAAATTGTTTTTGTATATAGTTCGCGCCTTATTAAAGGCGCCCTCTACTGGTTTTACATCGAAAGAAGACTTTGCGAAGAGATTACTTTGAACACGGCGCAGAAGGTCTTGCTTTCCTTAGACTTGCAGACAGAGAGAATCTGCACTACCTCAAAGAGAACTTGGTTCCCTCTTAAAGGGAATGTTCACATGTTGCACTAAGTTCTAATGTTGCCTTAAGAAAAGAAAAGTTAAAATGTTAATAATGTTGTGATTCAGAAAAGTTTGATAATGTTGCTAGAAATTGAGGACAGGAAAGATTGAAAGTGAACCCGTAGGGGTTAGAGAGAGAGCCCTCCTGAGAACTGTAGAACGATAGTTGGTTGCTGAAAGAGAGACAATGACAGTAGGCCTGGCCAAGGAGCTAGGCAGTCCTGCATTGGTGAAGCAAGAAAGAAAAGAAAAAGTTGAGTTATCTTATAGTACTTTATAGTAGGCCTTTAGTGGGTTCAGCTATTCGCCCTTATAAGGAAAAGTTAAATTATTGTTCAGAATTTCCACTCAGTAGAATACCCGGAAGGGTACCAGAAGTTTATAGTCAAAAATGTTATTTAAAAATATTTAACCTTGTTTTGTTTGTAATGTTCAAGTGTCCTCACCTCCCATAAAGGGAACCATTGTTATATTTACTTGTTTCAAGCATTTAAAAATGTTGTATGTCTTTGGCTAACATGTATTGTTGTTCTTCTTCCCAGTCCAGGAGTACTGGATTTAACCGGGGGTGGGGGGGGTGGGAGGGGGGTGTGATTGCAGCGCCTCAGAGATCTGGTCGTTGCAGTAACGTTGCTCTGCCACTAAGGGGAGTGATGGTACGGCTGATGGCACTAAAGGAGCTCTTTGACCAGGTATCACCAGCACACATTACACTTCACACTCCGGCCACTAGGGAGAGAAAAAGGCTTTATTTATTGGGCCACTCCTCAAACTAGTAAAACTAGGGGTTGGATAGGACGTTAGATCAGAAGCTGACTGGGTTGGATTCAGGCAGCACCTCGTGGCGGGGGGTGCTGCGGGGAGAAGATTCGGGGGGGTCCCTGTCGGGCGTGGGAGCCTGGCAGGTACCTGGCGAACAGAGTGGAGCGTTACGGAGCCGCGCCTGCACTTCCTTGCGGCAGTGTCCTAGGAGGGAGACACGAAGCAAGGGATATTGTGGAACAGTGAGAGACGAGATCAGCGTGGAGGGGATCCAGTGGGAGACATGCCCCGAGGGCGGCGACATCATACTGAGGCGCGTGGCCGGTGGCCGGAACACCGAGGAGGTGTCTGACTCTGTGCCTTGCTTCAGGCTCCGCAGGACAGTTGATTGTAGGTTGGCTGTCTACCTTGGATTTCCTACGAAGAAATGGGGGGCAACGTGTGGAGAGGGGCATCTCTGGCGTCCCGGAGGAGCTCCGAGCCTTCCCATCGTGCGGGTGCGTCCTAGCCATAACATACCTAAACTAGTAACATCTGGAACGAAATAGAAAGAAAGAGAAAGAACTAGAAAGAACGAACAAACGAACTAGAATAGAAGTTGTGAGGACTGTACCGAATGCTCAGCGGGGTGGCACTGCAAGAAACGGGCGCTATTGGTGGGCAGCGATTTCCACCTGCGGGGGGAGCTCTGGATGTGCCATCGGACCGGCCGGTCTCTGACGGCCCTGTTGATCGTGCTCTGGATTGAGGATCCTGAAGTCTTCAGTAAAGAGGTAAAGAGACTGCAACCCTGTGTCCTCGTTGTTGCCTGCGCCTCGCGATGTCGTCATCCACCTTACTGGGAGGCCCTGGGGACATGCTCCAACTGTGGGAGGTCGCGCCATCTGGCTGCTGTCGCATCGCTCCAGTGGGCCACGGGCGGCGTCGGTCGCCCTGGCCAAGTGCCACAGGTGGCGTCACGAAACCTTGACAGACTCTTATCACGTTTCATTGGGCGCCCCTTGGCGGGGTCACGGACCGGGTCCAGCCACCGTAGCATCCCCGGAGTTGAGACAGCAGAGGACCGGTGCCGAGTGGCCCGCGGCCCTGCGTCTGGGGGCGATCCATATATCGTTCTGGGTTTGGTAAAATGGATAAAGCAGTTTTATTCTTTGGGTCAGTACAATTACAGCGATACCTCATTTATATCATTTCTTTATGTTTTGGCGCTTTTATACGATAAAAACTATTTTATAGAAAAAAGAATTATTTTTACATCGCTTTATTCTGAGGACTATAACTTTTCTTAACTTAACTATTCTGCTCCTATTTATTGAGACACTCCCCATTTATATATATATAGCTGGTAGTCTGTAGGGAAAGTTAGTCAGTTCCAGACAGGAGTCAGTTCCTGACAGAGCTCCAGACAGGAGTTCTGGAGGGAGTTCCAGACCAGAGTCTGAGGAGGATAGAGGGTCAAAGGAGCTGTGCATGCCCTCAGAGCTGCAGCTCCCAGAAAGAGACATTGAAAGACAGAATTGTATTGCAGCGAGCATGAAGGAAGTCAAGAAGAGGATACTAGAAGGGGATCAGCCCCGCTCAGGCTGCCTCCTTCTGAGGCGCAAAATTCCGGTAGCCGGAACACCGAGGGAGTAAGGACCTCTACGCCTTATTTCAGAGACCGGCAGGACAGCTAATTGCAGGTTACCTGTCTGCACCTACACCCAGGAGGCACGGTGACACCTACAAAGTCAAAGTCCTATCACATTGCATAGGCTCAGGTCTAAGCTCAGATAATACCGCCAAATGGTGCACAGCTTTACGCTCACGCAAGCGTCAATCGATCTGAATGGCCAAAGATATAGACTCATTCAGACCAGCAGGCATGGGAAATCCCACCATGACATCCTTAAGGGCTTCAGAGAGACCCTTTCTGAAAATTGCTGCCAGGGCACATTCATTCCACTGAGTGAGTACAGACCACTTCCTAAACTTCTGACAATATATCTCTACCTCATCCTGACCCTGACACAGAGCCAGCAAGATTTTCTCTGCCTGATCCACTGAATTTGGTTCATCATAAAACAATCCAAGCGCCAGAAAAAACGCATCAACATCACGCAATGCCGGATCTCCTGGCGCAAGGGAAAATGCCCAGTCTTGAGGGTCGCCACGTAACAAAGAAATAATGATTTTCACTTGTTGAACAGGGTCACCTGAGGAGCGAGGTTTCAAAGCAAGAAACAAGTTACAATTATTTTTGAAACTCAGAAACTTAGATCTATCCCCAAAAAACAAATCAGGAATTGGAATCCTAGGCTCTGACATCGGATTCTGAATCACAAAATCTTGAATGTTTTGTACCCTTGCAGTGAGATTATCCATCCAAGAGGACAGACCTTGAATGTCCATATCCACACCCGTATCCTGAACCACCCAGGGGTCTAGGGGAAAAGAAAGGCAAAACACAGTGCAAAGAAGAAAAAAATGGTCTCAGAACTTCTCTTATCCCTCTATTGAGATGCATTAATACTTTGGGCCACCTGTACTGTTATGACCTGGTGGTTAGGACAATAATGGACCAGGTGGTAAAGAGCACACGGAAAGACCTGATAGTTAATAATAATACAGGACAAGCACTGGGAGGTGGGAACTCTGCTGACCGCAATCCCTAATCCTTTCACACACACTAGAAATAGCCGTGGATTGCTCCTAACGCTCCCTATGCAACTCGTCACAGCCTAAGGAACTAGCTAGCCCTAAAGATAGAAAAATAAGCCTACCTTGCCTCAGAGAAATTCCCCAAAGGAAAAGGCAGCCCCCCAGATATAATGACTGTGAGTTAAGATGTAAATCACAAACACAGAGATGAAATAGATTTAGCAAAGAGAGGCCCGACTTACTGAACAGACAGAGGATAGGAAAGGTGACTTTGCGGTCAGCACAAAAACTACAAAAAAAAAACACGCAGAGGGCGCAAAAGACCCTCCGCACCGACTCACGGTGTGGAGGCGCTCCCTCTGCGTCCCAGAGCTTCCAGCAAGGAAGACAAAAATCAAAATAGCAAGCTGGACAGAAAAATAGCAAACAAGAGAAAAACAAGCAGGAACTTAGCTTCTGCTGGAGAAGACAGGTCACAAGAACGATCCAGGAGCGAACAGACCAATACTGGAACATTGACAGGTGGCATGGAGCAATGATCTAAGTGGAGTTAAATAGAGCAGCCAGCTAACGAATTAACCTCGTCACCTGTGGAAGGAAACTCAGAAGCCGCAGCCCCACTCACAACCACCAGAGGAAGCCCATGGACAGAACCAGCCGAAGTACCATTCATGACCACAGGAGGGAGCTTGACAACAGAATTCACAACAACTTTTGTCCTGCCCCTCGACTAGCTATAGAACAAGAAGGCATGGTTTACTACCCTTATTAATCATTGCCGCCAAGCACTTGATATCTTTGCATTGGAGACAAACCACCCCTCCTTCATTAAAGGAATGAATTGAAAAAGTACGCTTGATTTATAGATTAGAAGAACTTTCCAGCTGGGAACTGTACGGTCATCCGCTTTTTTTAAAGGTATGGGCCCCTAGATACACAAATTTGAGAGTATTTTGGTTAATTAGTGGTGCCGTCCTTCTATCTTACCTTAGCTTAGTTGCTTTCTTTGCTCTTCTGTTCTGGATCTGTCGATAACTAAAGAATTGTTTGAAAAAACCTGCAGATAAAAAACGAATTTAACACAAAAATGGCCTCGCATAAATTAGTTATGGACAAGAGAACTCAAAAACATTACAATAACACTAAACCTCTTGGGGGAAGAAAACTACCACCAAGAGTATAATCCAAAAAGTGCAATCTTTATTAAAGTATACAATATTAAAAGTGGGTGTGCAATGAAGTGATGTCATCTCGCACCCGCAGTGTCATAGGCAGGGGAGAATGATGGAAGAGGGAGCATCATATGACGCTTTCTCCATCATTGCGTTGAACTGTACTGGCATCATAGATGCTGGCATAGTTGAATGCAGCGGCGACGGGGGGAGTCAGTGTTGGCGGCAGGTGGGGGCCCCCCTTACTCACGGGCCCCATAGCCACTGGCTGTGGGCCCCTGGGGGCCTGGTCTGCTTGCCGCTAACGCTGGCTCTGACCCAGTGAATTAGGCAGGCCCTCATTGCTACAGAAATGCCAAACGTGTGGACGCTAAATGTGGTTTAAGCACACTGCGAAGCTTAGAAGGGAGAGGTGATTGCTTTTGCCATAGTGCTTTTACTAGAAGCCTTTATGCTTCTAGTAATGTGGAAGCCCCCTATATTTCCATTATCAGATAACAGACCTGAGTGGAGACTTTCTTTTTTTGTAGATTAAAGCTTTTGTTGGGGACATTTTACATAACATTTTGGATCACGTTTATCCTGTGCTCTACGCTGAGCACTTACACGGAATTTCCCATCTAAATCTGCAAATGATGTGATTCAGATGAAATCCCCAAGGAATCCTTTTACTACAATGAGGCAGTGTGGAAGCTAAATGTGGTTTAAGAACACTGAAGCTTAGAAATGAGAGGGGATTTCTTTTGCCGTTGAGCTTTTTCAGGGCCTTTATGCTTCTATTAATGTGGAAGCCCTCTATATTTCCATTAACAGATGACCGGCCTGAGTGGGGACTTGCTTTTTTTTTGTAGATTAAAGCTTTTGTTGGGGACATTTTACATAACATTTTGGATCACGATTATCCTGTGCTCTATGTTGAGCACTTACACCGGATTTCCCATCTAAATCTCCGAATGATGTGATTCGGATGAAATCCCCAAGGATTCCTTTCACTACAATGAGGCAGCGTAGTTGCTCTACACTCCCCTGGCCTCTGTTCAGTGGCATCTTTCTTTTCAGAGGAGCACAAAACTGTGGCCGACCATTCTTTTATGCACGCTTAAAAAGATGGACACCACCGGACCACAGGCCAGATAGAGTCCACAGTGTCTCCTTCTGACTCATTATAGGGAATCTTTCTCCAGAGGTTCCATCTGAATCAAATATTTTAGAGATTTACATGGAAATTCAGGTGTAAGTGCTCAGCTCAGAGCACAGTATTAATGTGAGCCGAGACTTACTGTGATCTTTGGAAGGCAGAACACCACTATGGCTAAATAGAGCCATAATAAGGGGCAATAAATGACACCAAGAACGCGTTTAGAAAATTAAAGCAATTGTAGGCTATAAAGAATTTAGTGATATAAAATGTATAATTGGTGGAGAAAGGTTGAACTTTATGGACCAAAGTCTTTTTTCAACCTATGTAACTATGAAACTGTGTAAGAGGGTAGTGGCGAGGCATTAAATAATTATAGAAAAAAAATGTTTAAAAACAAATCAAGCCAATAAAGATTAAGACAGAGAGACTCATTGCCAAACTAAGTAAAAATAATCTAAAAATATTCTATATTTACATAAACAGTAAAAATTATTTGGGAACAATGGAGGAAGAGGATTAAGGAAAGACAAATCTATCAACTATCTTTTTCTCTATAGTATTTGTATAAGAAGATCCCATGACAGTTGAAATGTTCAGGGATAACATAAAATATCCACTAAACGTCTCCTTAACCCAGCAGGAAGTACGGTGTAGCATTAAAAACACTAAAGGAGACAAATCACTAGTGCCAGAATGCATACAACCCCGAGTGCTGCAGGAATTAAGTACTTTGATAAACCGACCATTATTTCTAATATTTAAAGAGAATCTCTCAGCAGGTTTTTGCTGTGTAATCTGAGTACAACATAAATTAGACAGGATGGCAAAGTAAAAAAAAAACTGCTGACAGATTACCTTTAAGGAGTCCATAATATTAGGGTCTGTATCAAAGGACTGGCGTTTATTAATTGAGGTGACAATATTCAAGAAGGGTACAAAACCTGAGCCTAGAAATTATCGGCCGGTAAGTTTAACCTCTACCGTGGGCAAAATCCTTGAGGCTTTCCTAAAGTATGTCAATAAAAATAACTACATGACCCAAAATCGACATGGGTTTCTGAGGGATCGGCCCTGTCAAACTAATCTGATCAGTATCTATGAAGAGGTAAGTTCCAGAATGAGAAATCCTGTGGATGGTGTCTATCTGGACACCTTTACTTAAACAATATCTCCCACATCTACAAACACTTCAATTTTGACACCATAAAAACATTTATCCAGGTCATAATTGTTTCTTGTCTCAGCTTACTGATCGGTATTCCATTAAAGAGTTATTTCCAAAATACTAGGTGATCTTCTATCCATAGGAAAAGGGACAACCTAATGATTCAATTCACCAACAATGTGGCCACCAGGTTGGTCTTTATGTCCAATGTGAAATGTAAAACTAGATCATCATTACTGTATGATCAGAATGTAAAACTGCTTCAGCGGTAAACCAAGGATAAACTAAACAAATCTAGAGTGGAATTCTGCATTTTGCATTCGGTTACCTTAGATTTGAGCTTTAGTCTAATACTGGCAATTGTCATTCCAACATACTGGATACCAGATACATATGTATAAGGATAACAATGTGCTATGATATGTATTACAAATCGTTCTTAAATCTTCAGCTGTGTGGAGTGATCCTCTTAAAAAAAAACATTGGTGTTGTAACTGGAGGTACAGATTAGTTAGCTTCTGTGTCCTTGCTTCTTAATTTAGCCTAGCGGCTCCACATGTACATTTGTACCTCAAATGTATATATATTTATCAGGTTTTCATATTGTGTTCCTACCTAAACAATAGTATAATTCTGAACAGACTTAAGAGCTTAGTATTTCTTAGTATGGCAGAATGATACCACAGCAAACAGAAGACATAGGCAAACTAATATTCCGAGGGCTGAAATGTATGAATGTATCTGTAGTGTAGAGCATGTTACACACATACAGTAGCAGTAAATGTTTGGCTACCAATGGTCAAAATTACTGTTATTGTGAACAGTTATGCGAGTGTCAAATTAAATTATGTCTAAAAGGTCTAAAGTTAAAAATGAAACATTTCCTTTCTATTTTAGGCACAAAAAATATATATTGCCATTTTTTTTCCATTTCAAAAATCACAAAAAGTAAAATGGACCGATGCTAAAGTTTGGGCACCCATGGAGATTTGTATGCTCAGATAACTTAAGGTTAAGTTTCAGACCTTAATTAGTCAGGGTTAAGGCTTGTTCACTATCATTGTTAGGAAAGGCGAGGTGATGCAAATTTCCCAGCTTTATAACATCCTAGCATCCTCTAACTTTGTGCCAAAAAACAGCAGCCTTGGGTTCTTCTAAGCAGCTGCCTAGCACTCTGAAAATGAAAATGCTGGAGGCCCACAAAGCAGGAGAAGACTATAAGAATATAGAAAAGCGTTTTCAAGTTGCCCTTTCCTCAGTTCAAAATGTAACTAAGAAATGGCAGTTACAGTAAAAGAAACAGTGGAGGTCAATATAAGGTCTGGAAGACCAAACAAAATTTCCGTGAGAGCTGCTTGCAGGATTGCTAGATAGGCAAATCAAAACCCCTGCCTGACTGCAAAAGACCTTCAGAAAGATTTAGCAGACTCTGGAGTTGTGATATATTGTTCTATTGTTTATAGATACCTGCACGAATATGGCCTTCATGGAAGAGTCAACAGAAGAAAAGCTCTCCTGCATCCTCACCATAAAATTCATCATCAGAAGTATGCAAAAGAGAATCTAAACAAACCTAATGGATTTTGGAAATAAGTCCTGTGGATTGATGAGGTTAAAATAAAACTATTTGCCACAATGATCAAAGGTATGTGTGGAGATAAAAGGGCACAAAATTGCAGGAAAAGATCATCTCAACAACCATTGGTGGATCAATCATGCTTTGAGGTTGTGTAGCAGCCAATGGCATGGGGAAAATTTCACTGGTAGAGGGAAGAGTGGATTCAATGAAATTTCAACAAATTCTTGATGCTAACATAACATCATCTGTAAAAAAAAAAAGCTTTAATTGAAAAGAGGATGGCTTCTACAAATGGGTAATGATCCTAAACAAACGTCAAAATCCACAATAGACTACCTCAAAAGGCACAAGCTCAATTTACAATGGCCGTTACAGTCCCCTGATCTGAAAATCTGCGTCTAGACATCAAAATAGCAGTGCATGCAAAACGACCCAGGGATCTCCCAGAACTGGAAGAATTTTCCAAGCAAGAATGATTAAAAGTCCCACAAACAAAAATTAAAAGACTCTTGTCTGCATACAAAAAGTGTTTACAAGCTGTGATACTTTTAAAAGGGGGTGCTACTAAGTAGAGATGAATGAACTTGTTGGGAAAAAGTCAGTCTCAAATTCAGAATGAGCGTAGCTCATTTGGATTCGTATTCAAATTCCCAAGCATTTTTCCTCAAAGCCGGCCCAATATTCTAATCAAAATAATTTGGGCTAATATTGTTGTGCAAGTACCAGGCCCCATTTCCTAATCAAAATCGCTTGGGCTAATACTGTGTTGCAGGAAGGAGAAATTCACATTTCTTAATCAAAATTGTTTGGGCTAATATTGGGGTGCAGGCACTAGGCCCCATTTCCTAATCAATATCGTTTGGGCTAATACTGTGTTGCAGTCAGGTGAAGTTCACATTTCCTAATCAAAATAGCTTGCGCTAATAGTGGGGTGCAGGCACTAGGCCCCATTTCCTATTCATAATTTTTTGAGCTAATATTGTTGTGCAGGCACCAGTCCCCAGTTCCTAATCAAAATCATTTGGGTTAATGTTGGGGTGCAGGCACAAGGAAGATTTCGTAATCAAAATCGCTTGGGCTGATATTGTTGTGCAGATACCAGACCCCATTTCCTAATCAAAATTGCTTGAGCTAATATTGGGGTGCAGGTGCAGGGCCCCATTTCCTAATCAAAATAGTTTGGACTAATGTTATTATGCGGGACCAGGCCCCATTTCCTAATCAAAATCATTTGGGCTAATATTGGGGTTCAACACCAGGCTTTATTTCCTAATCAAAATAATTTGGAATAATATCATAGTGCAGGCAGGAGTCTACATTGCCTAATCAAAATTGTTTGTACTAATACTATGCTTCCGTCAAGAGGTCACATTTCCTAATCAAAATAGTTTGGGCTAATATTGGGGTGCAGGCACACTATCTCAACAAGTAAATCCTGATTTTTAATTGCACTACAGGTGACTGACAGGTCTTGTCCCAGCTGGTTAAAAGAGGGGGAAGGATACTTCCAGCATGAGTGTGAAAAAGCGATGTCGTGATGGAAGCGGGAATAGGCTTGGTGTTTGACGTGTACTTGGGTTAGGTGGTAATGCTCTACTGAACAAACATAATCTCTTCCTATCCAAAGACATCTAACAACATGTGTTATTGGAAGGGCTATTCGACTCGACTTTTTTGGCAGCCATACTGCAGTACGCTTTGTAGATGAGGGACAGAAAGAGCATGTGCTTCAGTGGATGACAAACGCTGCATCAAGTGGCCTTTCCTCCTCTTTCTCTACCTTAACATCACACACACAATACAATCCTCAGAGTTGGCACTCCAATTACCCTTGTTTCTCCCCTTCCCGCCCATCACAACTCTCTAACCTGCCAACTGACTGTGGTGAACCACAGATGGGTGAATCCACTTCCCTGTTCACACATTCTATTCCATGAGCATCAGAGGACTGTTCCAAAGATTCACAGAATCCAGAGAAAGAAAGCATCTGAACCATGGCTAAAAATTTTTCCTGTTGGATCCAGGGCCGGACGAAGTAGGGTCCGAGCACAGTGGAGGTGATCCTGATGAGACTGTACTGTGCTGTCAGAGCGGGAAGAGAAGGAGGGTCACTCTCAAGGTGAGGAGTTGGAGAACAGCAAGGATGAAGAGGTTGTAATTTACCATACGGAGTGTTAGTTGGTGCAGCATTCTGGGCCTCTAGGATGCTACTCTCCAACTCAGAACCCAATGCTGCCACCACCACCCCTCTCTGCAAAATACATTCCTCCTCAGTATTAACTGCTGGAGAGAAACTACGAGACAAAGCATCCACTTTAACATTCTTCGTCCCAAGGATATATGTGATGGAGAAATTAAATCGGGCAAAAAACAGTGCCCACCTAGCTTGACGGGCATTCAAACGTTTAGCAGCATGCAGATATATCAGATTCTTATGATCAGTAAAAACCTGTATCGGATGTCTAGCCACCTCCAAAAAATGTTGCCAATGCTCAAATGCAAGTTCAATAGCCATCAATTCTCTGTTCCCAACATCATAGTTGAGCTCAGTCTCTGAAATTTTTTTAGAAAAGAAAGCACCCCATCTTCTCCCTCTTGGGACAGAACTGCCCCACCCCTACCGAAGAGGCATCAACCTCTACCAGAAATGGCTTCGTCTCATCTGTCTGGATCAAAACAGGAGCAGAGCTAAACCTCTACTTGAGATACTCAAAAGCCTTAACAGCCTCAGAGGACCATTGGACAGTATTGGAGCCCTTTTTGGTGAGATCAGTTATAGGTAGTGTTGAGCATTCCGATACCGCAAGTATCGGGTATCGGCCGATATTTGCGGTATCGGAATTCCGATACTGAATTCCGATACTTCCCGCGTATCGGATACCGGAATCGGAAGTTCCCAGAATTCAAATTGAACGCAGCAGCCAATGAGGAATGAATGAAAGTGTGGGCACATCCTGTTTAGCATGGTGGGCATGTAAGTACTGGCAAGGCTGGGATTGGCTGCTGAAATGATGTCACTCTGCACTATAAAAAAGCGCTGCCGCCATTTTGCGCTCACTCTGCTGTGATTTCAGTTAGGGACAGGACGCTGTGTTCTAACTGAGGGCCAGTCGAGCTAGCTAATTGCTTTATTTTCCTTTCCAAAGGCTAATTTAGCAAAACGCTGTGTGTTCTTCACTGTTCACCTTGCTCTTGCCT
This sequence comes from Ranitomeya imitator, assembly GCF_032444005.1. NCBI lineage: Eukaryota > Metazoa > Chordata > Amphibia > Anura > Dendrobatidae > Ranitomeya > Ranitomeya imitator. The sequence continues at coordinate 572,357,323 of NC_091284.1, read as the reverse complement.
TGCAGCGCTGTTTTAACAGCGTTCTGCAAGGTCTCTGTGTGTGTGTGTGTGTGCAGCTCACTCTGTAGTCTGTGTGCAGCCATATACCCGGTTGTATTCAGCTCAGGGGGGGTTCACACTGCCTCACACAGTTGTTCTTTTTTGCTCTTAGTGCAGCCTGCTGCACATTTTTTCTCAAATTTCCTATTAGTGTTTTTCCACCAGTCTCCAGCTCTATTGTGGAAAAACACTACATAGGATAACCTAGAGGGGGGTTTTTGGGCCTTGCAGCGCCGTTTACGGCTGTCTGCACGGTCTCCGTGTGAGCCCAGCTCGCCCTGTAGTCTGTGTGCAGCCATAGCCGGTTGGATTCAGCTCAGGGTTCGTTACTGGCTCATACCTTGAGAAAAATTTTCCTTTTTTTCAAATAGTGCAGCCTGTTTAAAATTTGAAAAAAAAAATTCCTATTAGTGTCTTTCCACTCGTATCCAGCTAAATAGTGGAAAAACACTATATAGGATAACCTAGAGGAGGGTTTTTTGGCCTTGCAGCGCCGTTTACGGCTGTCTGCACGGTCTCCGTGTGAGCCCAGCTCGCCCTGTAGTCTGTGTGCAGCCATAGCCGGTTGGATTCAGCTCAGGGTTCGTTACTGGCTCATACCTTGAGAAAAATTTTCCTTTTTTTCAAATAGTGCAGCCTGTTTAAAATTTGAAAAAAAAAAAAATTCCTATTAGTGTCTTTCCACCAGTCTCCAGCTCAATTGTGGAAAAACACTACATAGGATAACCTAGAGGTTTTTTTGGGGGCCTTGCAGCGCCGTTTACGGCTGTCTGCACGGTCTCTGTGTGAGCGCAGCTCGCCCTGTAGTCTGTGTGCAGCCATAGCCGGTTGGATTCAGCTCAGGGTGCGTTACTGCCTCATACCTTGAAAAACAATTTCCTTTTTTTCAAATAGTGCAGCCAGTTTAAAATTTGAAAAAAAAAATTCCTATTAGTGTCTTTCCACTTGTATCCAGCTAAATAGTGGAAAAACACTATATAGGATAACCTAGAGGAGGGTTTCTTGGCCTTGCAGCGCCGTTTACGGCTGTCTGCACGGTCTCCGTGTGATTTAAACTAGCTCTGTAGCCCGATCTGCACCAAAAAAAAGGTTAAGTTCACCAAACACAACTTACACTTGTGTAGGCCACATTTGAAAAATAATAAAGTTTAGTCCACAATTTACAACATTAGTGTTTCTTACACCTGTTAGGAGGAGCATTACAGGAATAAGCACACTAAGGCCTTAGTACTTTTCTGCTTATCTTTATCTGTCAACCAAGATGAAGAGGGCAGGGAGTAAGGCACGTGGGCGTGGGCGCGGAGCAGGGAGAGGAGCAGGGAGAGGACGTGGTGATTCTGTGCCTGCTGCGGGCGCCGGTGACTCGTCGTCACTCAGTTTCAGCAGGGAACAGTCCTTCATGCGCAGCTTTGTCGGAGAGCGCCGTGCACCGCTGCTGCGTGAAGACCAAATTGAAGCCGTTGTCGGGTGGATGGCAGCTAACGCCTCGGCATCGACTTCAGTTAGTGCCACATCCTCTCAGGCACAGAGCACTGGAGAGCAGCCATCTGTCTCTTCACCACCTGCCAAATTGGCCAGGCAGTCAGAGAGCCCAGGACAGGAGCCGTCTCTACTTCTGTTCTCTGAATCTCTTGGCTTGGAAACAGGGGGCCAGCCAAGCAGCATTGGAGAAATGGAAGAAGAGGCAGTGTGCAGTGATGCCCAACACCTTTTTCTCTCTGACTCTGAAGAGGCAGGTGGGCCAGTGCCTCCGGTGACCACAGCGCAGTACGCATCTGATGATGAAACTCAGGTGCCGCTTTCTCGTGCGTACTGTGCTGCTGAGACTACCCAGGAGGAGCAGTTGGTGGCAGAGGGTAGTGGAGATGATGAGGTCCTTGACCCATCGTGGCGTGAGGAACAGGAAGGTGGTGGGAGCAGCTCAGAGGAAGAGCTTCCTCTTACGGGCCAAAGAGGGAGAGGGAGGGGGAAGACTGCGGAGCCTGTAGCCTCCACTTTGGCACCCGTTAGGAGCCTGTCTCTTTCCAAAGCCAAAAAGGGCGCTCCCAAGACTTGCAGTGCCTGGTCCTTTTTTGACACAGTTGCAGATGACATTTGTTTTGTCAAATGCAAGCTGTGTCATCATAAAGTAAAAAGAGGGAAAAATGTCAGCAACCTCAATACCACAAATATGTGGAAACATGTGCGGACCAGGCACGCGGTGGAGTTACAGAAACACACTGAAGATGTAGGCCAACCAACAGCGGCAGCTACCACCTCTTCAGCTCGTGTTGCCTCTTCCTCCAGCTCACGCACAGCTGGTTTGGCTTCCTCCCAGAGACCTTGTGTAATTCCACCCACAGCACCACCTTCCCAGTCATCCTCACACTCCCAGTCTACTCTACAGCCATCGGTAGTACAGGCATGGGAGAAAAGGCGGGCATTCTCGGCCAACCACCCCCGAGCACAGGCTCTGAATGCAGGCATTGCCAAACTGTTGTCCCTGGAAATGCTCTCGTTCAGGCTGGTGGAGACTGACAGCTTCCGTGACTTGATGGCATTGGCAGTCCCACAGTACAAGGTGCCCAGCCGCTTTTACTTCAGCAGGCAGGCTGTCCCTGCCCTGCACAGGCATGTTGAGGCAAACATAAAACATGCGCTACTGAACGCCGTCAGTAGCAAGGTCCACCTCACCACCGATGCGTGGACCAGTCAGCATGGACAGGGGCGATATGTTTCCCTCACTGCCCATTGGGTTAATGTTGTTGAGCCAGGTACAGATCGTGCGAGTGGCGCAGGACGTGTCCTGCCCACTCCAAGGATTGCAGGAATCCAGTCTGTACGCATCGACTCCTCCTCTTACACCAGTTCCTCTGATTCCTCTCTGCAGGATCCGTCACAGTCCACCCCCACATGGACCCGTGAACGTTTACCTATGACCGACATGAGCACAGCCGTGGCCAAACGTCAGCAGGCCGTCTTGAAACTAGTTTCATTGGGGCATCGAAGCCACACAGCGCAGGAGCTCTGGAATGCCATAAAGCAGGAGAGCGATGTGTGGTTACTGCCAGCGAATCTCCAGCCAGGCATGGTAGTGTGTGACAATGGCCGAAATCTGGTGGCAGCTTTGGCCCTTGGCAACCTCACTCACATCCCATGTCTGGCACATGTGCTCAATTTGGTTGTGCAGAGTTTTCTGAGGGACTATCCGGATCTTGATGCCCTGCTGCACAAGGTCCGCCTAGAGTGTGCTCACTTGCGGCGTTCCAGCTTGGCCAGATCCCGCATTGCTGCTCTGCAGCGCCGATTCCGCCTTCCGGAACACCGCATCATATGTGACCTACCTACCCGGTGGAATTCCACGTTACATATGTTGGAGCGGTTGTGTGAGCAGCAGCAAGCAGTTATGGAGTACCAGCTGCATCAGGCGCAAAGAAGTCGCAGTCAGCGCCGATCAGACTTCACAACCACAGAGTGGGCCACTATGAAGGACGTCTGCCAGGTTTTGCGTCCTTTTGATTATTCCACGCGGATGGCAAGTGCAGATGATGCACTAGTCAGCATGACTGTCCCCCTTATCTGCCTGCTTCAGCAAACTTTGCAAGGGTTAAGGGATGATGTGGTGGAAGAGGTGGAGGATGAGGAGTCACCTTTTCCATCAGCTTCTGGAGAGTCAGCGCCACGTGGTTCCTCACAAAGGGGTACGCAGGGGCCAATTTGTGAGGAGGATGAGGAGGAGTCAATGGAGGAGGAAGAGCTCCGTCCAGAGGAGGGAGCGACACAATTGTCCAGTGGTCAGTGTGTACAGCGAGGGTGGGGTGATGACGAGCGGGCAGAGATCATGTCTCAAGCAGGGGACAGCGTTTCTGGGCCGGTTGGCACTCTGCAGCACATGGTGGATTTCATGCTGCAGTGCCTGAGAAACGACCGCCGCATCGACCACATTCTCAACATGCCTGATTATTGGGTGTTCACCCTCCTCGATCCTCGCTACCGGGACAACGTCCAAAACCTCATCCCTGCGTTGACCCGGGAGCGTAAATTGCGGGAGTACCACGACACACTGGTGAATTCCATCATCTTCTCCTGTCCAACTGAGAGGAGTGCTGCTAGTGCTTTACAAAGCAGCTCAGTGCGTCGAGGCAGTGGGGGAGGCTCTGCCCAAAGAGGGAGCAGAAGCAGTGCCTCTGCCCAAGGCAAGCCCAGTATGGCACAACTCTGGCACACTTTTGTGTGCCCGCCCCAAATGTCTACACCATCACCGGCGGCTCCAGTCAGCAGGAGGCAACGGTTCCGTCAGATGGTGACAGACTACATGGCTTGCCCTCTTACTGTACTCCCAGACGGCTCTTCCCCGTTCAAGTTTTGGGTCTCTAAGCTGGATACATGGCCAGAGCTAAGCCAGTATGCATTGGAGGTGCTGGCTTGCCCTGCGGCTAGTGTCTTATCGGAACGTGTCTTTAGTTCCGCAGGTGGTGTACTAACAGACCGTCGCATGCGACTATCCTCCGATAACGTTGACCGGCTTACTTTCCTGAAAATGAACCAGGCCTGGATCTCGCAGGAATTTGCCACTCCTCTGCCTGATTAAGTAATTGGGTGTCATCCAGGTCTCCTGCTGTGTTCATCTTTCTACCACCTGAACTGCTATTCCTGGGCTCCAACACCGCCAGTTGCGGCTCAGAAGTGCAGGCTGCACAGTAAAAACATACGACCCAGTGTTATTGGGTTTCAGTAACGTCAGCTGATCCCCAGCTGTGTAGCCGGCAATGTGTCCTGCGACCGCCACGCTGGCACAACAACCTAAATGTAAGGGAACCTGTCCCCCCCCCCCCCCCCGTCGTTTGTTACTGAAAGAGCCATCTTGTGCAGCAGTAATGCTGCACAAGGAAAAGGTAGCTCTTTTTTTTTAGCTCTTTGCACACGCAGAACTTAACACTTATAAAATGTGTTCACTGATACCGTTATACCGTCCCGGAGCTGGGACTTTCCTTCGTAATGTGACGCAGCACAGCCGTCATTCCTACCCCCTTGGTGCCATGCGCTGCCTCCTCAGCGTTGTTTTAAGCTGTCACGGAGCCTGCGCTGTTCTGTTATCCCTTGGGCATGCCCTATTTGCGCTGCCTGTCTTCTGACATAATTTGGTGTCAGGCTGGCTGCGCCTGTGCGGCCGCGGTGCCCGAGATCCCGCCTCGCAGTGTCTTCTGATTGAGTCACACTGCGGGCCTGGGATCCATGGGCATGCGCAGTGCATATCTTCCCCTCGGGCTCTCGCTCATTTCCCTCCGCCTTCTTTAGACTGTGCGCCGTCAGCTGATCCCTAGCATGCCACGGCCGTGACACCGCACAGTCTGAAGAAGAGGGAAGGAGGGGAGTGAGAGTCGAGGTTATGCACTGTGCATGCCCATGGTTCCAAGGCCCGCAGTGGGATTACGTTAGATGAGACTGCGAGGTGGGATCTGGAGCAGCGTGGACGCACAGGCACTGACAGCCTGACACCAAATTATGTCAGAAGACAGGCAGCGCTAATTGGGCATGGCCAAGGGCTAACAGAACAGCGCAGGCTCCGTGGCAGCTTAAAACAACGCTGAGGAGGCAGCGCACGGCATCAAGGGGATAGGAATGACAGCTGTGCTGTGTCCCATTACGAAGGAAATTCGCACCTCCGGAACGGTTTAACGGTATAAAGGGACACATTTTTAGTGTTTACTTCGGTGTTTGCAAGGAGCATAATTAAAAGAGCAACCTTTTCCTTTTGCATCCTTAGTGCTGCACAACATGGCTCTTTCAGCTACAAACGTCTTGGGGGGGGGGGTTAAAGGTTTCCTTTCAACTTGCTCCAATCAGGCTTCGGCCTACACTCTGTTCCTCTGCTCCTCCTGCTGTCCCTGGGCTCTAACACCGCCAGTTGGTGCCTGGAAGTGCTGTGTGCACAGTCAACAGTCGCTCCTCTGTTATTGGGGTTCAGTAACGTCAGCTGATCCCCAGCTGTGTGTGCGGCAATACCTCCAATCTGCTCCTCCTGCTGTCCCTGGGCTCTAACACCGCCAGTTGGTGCCTGGAAGTGCTGTGTGCACAGTCAACAGTCGCTCCTCTGTTATTGGGGTTCAGTAACGTCAGCTGATCCCCAGCTGTGTGTGCGGCAATACCTCCAATCTGCTCCTCCTGCTGTCCCTGGGCTCTAACACCGCCAGTTGGTGCCTGGAAGTGCTGTGTGCACAGTCAACAGTCGCTCCTCTGTTATTGGGGTTCAGTAACGTCAGCTGATCCCCAGCTGTGTATCCGGCAACGTGTCATGCGACCGCCACGCTGGCACAACTAAAATGTAAGGGGACCTGTCCCCCCCCCCCTAGGCGTTTGTTACTGAAAGAGCCACCATGTGCAGCACTAATACTGCACAAGGGAAAGGTCGCTCTTGAAATTATGCTCCTTGCAAACGCTGAACTACACACTCATGTAATGTGTCCCCTCACACCGTCCAACCGTCCCGGAGGTGGGACTTTCCTTTGTAATGTGACGCAGCACAGCCGTCATTGCTACCCCCTTGGCACCGTGCGCTGCCTCCTTAGCGTTGTTTGATTCCGTCATGGACCCTGCGCTGTTATGTTATCCCTTGGCCATGCACAGTTTGCGCTGCCCGTCCTCTGACATCATTTGTTGTCGTCCTGGCTGCGCCTGTGCGTCCACGCTGCCCGAAATCACACCTCGCAGTGTCGTCTAATGTGATCCCACAGTGGGCCTGGTATCCATGGCCATGCGCAGTGCATATACTAGCCTCTCACTCCCCTTCTTCACGCTTCTTCAGACTAGGCGGCGTCAGCTGATCCCTAATAGCATGCCACGGCCGTGACGCCGCACAGTCTGAAGAAGCAGGAAGGAGGTGAGTGAGAGGCGATGATATGCACTGCGCATGCCCATGGATCCCTGGCCCGCAGTGGGACTACATTAGATGACACTGCAAGGTTGGATCTCGGGCAGCTTGGACGCACAGGCACTGCCAGCCTGACACCTACATGATGTCAGAAGACGGGCACCGCTAACTGTGCATGGCCAAGGGATAACATTACAGTGCGGGCTCCGTGACAGAACCAAACAACGTTGAGGAGGTGGTGCCCGGCACCAAGGGGGTTGGAATGACGGCTGTGCTGTGTCACATTACAAAGGAAAGTCCCACTTCCGGGATGGTTTGACGGTGTGAGGGGACACATTATATGAGTGTGTACTTCAGCGTTTGCAAGGAGCATAATTTTCGGAGCCACCATTTTCCATGTGCAGTATTACTGCTGTACAAGATGGCTCTTTCAGCAACAAATGCCTGGGGGGGGGGGTTAAAGGTTCCCTTTCAACTTGCTCCACTGCAAGCTTCGGCCTACACTCTGCTCCTCTTTGATTCCCTGGGTTTCAACACTGTCAGTTGCCACCTGGAAGTGTTGTCTACACAGAAAAAAACACTAGGTGATGTGTCAGTGGGGTTCAGCACCGCCAGCTGTTCCCCTGCTGTGTAGTCGGCAACGTGTCCAGCACAAGCCACGCTGGCACAACAGAACAAAAACTGCCACCAGTGCAGGCTTCGGCCTACACTCTGCTCCTCTCCTCCTCCTGCTGACCCTGGGCTCAAACACCGCTAGTTTTTGCCCGGAAGTGCTAGCTGCACAGAGAAAAACACCAGCCAATGTGTTAGTGGGGTTCAGCAACGCCAGCTGTTCCCCTGCTGTGTAGCCGGCAACGTGACCTGCAAACGCCATGCAGGCACAGGAACTGAAATTAAAAGGGAACCTGGCCCCACCCCCCCAGGTGTTTCTATGTATAACAGCCACCTAGTACAGCAGTACTGCTGCATTTGTACAAGGTGGCTGACTTTTTCTCCTTGCCCACGTGGAACTCAACACGTACAAAATGTGTCTCATTGAGACCATTCCACTGTCCCTGAGGTGTGACTTTCCTTTGTAATGATACGCAGCACCCCCCTTGGTAGCGTTTCCCGTCTTTTGTCATCATGGTTAGCTGGCTGCGCCTGTGCATCCGCCCTGCTAGAAACAACGCCCCTCGTTGTCATATTTATTTTGTCAGCGAGGGTGTGGTTTATGGGCACGAGCAGTGCATATGTTCGCCTGTCTTAACTCATCTCCTTCCGCCTTCTTCAGACTGTGCGGCCTCCTGGCCGTGGTAGGCGATAAGGGATCAGCTGAGGCCGCCCAGTCTGGAGCAGGTGTAAGGACATGTGTAAGCGGCAAACCTATTTACTGCACAAGGCCACGAATCCCAGCCACGCAGTGTGATTTTTTGAAAACACACTGTGGGTCTGGGATTCATGTCCATCGCTAACCGCAACGGCCGACATGAAATGAGGTCAGAAGACAGGAAGCGCTCACAGCGCATGGCCAAGGGATCACAATAGCGCAGACTCCTGTACAGCAAATAACAACGCTCAGGAATCTGCGCCCAGTACCTAGGTGCAAATTTTGACACCTGTGCTGCGTCTCGTTAAAAAGACAAGTCACGCCTCCACAACTGTTTGACAGTATAATGGGCTAAATAGTGTACGTGTTTTAGTCAGCGTGTGCAAGGAGCAAAACAAATAGAGCAACCTTTTACTTGTGCAGCATTAATGCTGCACAAGGTGTGGCTCTTGTACCTTGCAACACCTGAGGGGGGGGTTAAAGGTAACCTTTGAAATTGGTTCAACTAGGCTTCGGCCTACACTCTGCTCCTCTACTCCTCCTGCTGACCCTGGGCTCAAACACCGCTAGTTTTTGCCCGGAAATGCTAGCTGCACAGAGAAAAACACCAGCCAATGTGTTAGTGGGGTTCAGCACCGCCAGCTGTTCCCCTGCTGTGTAGTCGGCAACGTGTCCAGCACAAGCCACGCTGGCACAACAGAACAAAAGCTGCCACCAGTGCAGGCTTCGGCCTACACTTTGCTCCTCTCCTCCTCCTGCTGACCCTGGGCTCAAACAACGCCAGTTTCTGCCCGGACATGCTAGCTGCACAGAGAAAAACACCAGCCAATGTGTTAGTGGGGTTCAGCACCGCCTGCTGTTCCCCCGCTGTGTAGCCGGCATCGTGTCCAGCACAAGCCACGCTGGCACAACCGACCAAAAGCTGCCACCAGTGCAGGCTTCGGCCTACACTTTGCTCCTCTCCTCCTCCTCCTGCTGACCCTGGGCTCTAACACCGCTAGTTTTTGCCCGGACATGCAATCTGCACAGAGAAAAACACCAGTCAATGTGTCAGTGGGGTTCAGCAACGCCAGCTGTTCCCCTGCTGTGTAGCTTGCAACGTGACCTGCAAACGCCACGCAGGCACATGAACTGAAATTGAAGGGAGCCTGCCCCCCACCCACAGGTGTTTCTATGTATATCAGCCACCTTGTACAGCAGTACTGCTGCATTTGTACGAGGTGGCTGACTTTTTCTCCTTGCCCACGTGGAACTCAACACGTACAAAATGTGTCTCATTAGAGACCATTACAATGTCCCTGAGGTGTGACTTTCCTTTGTAATGACACGCAGCACCACCCTTGTTAGCGCTGCCCGTCTTTTGACATCATTGGTTAGCTGGCTGCGCCTGTGCATCTCCCCTGCTCGAAACAACGGCCCTCGGTGTCTTATTTTTTTGGACAGCGAGGGTGTGATTGATGGGCATGTGCAGTGCATATGTTTGCCTGTGTTCACTCATCTCCTTCCGCCTTCTTCAGACTGGGTGTCCTCATGGCCGCGGCAGGCGATAAGGGATCAGATGAGGCCGCCCAGTCTGAAGCAGGTGTAAGGACATGTGTGAGCGGCAAACATATTTAGTGCACCAGGGCACGAATCCCAGCACCGCAGTGTGATTTTTTAAAAACACACTGTGGGTCTGGGATTCATGTCCATCGCTAACCGCAACGGCCGACATGAAATGAGGTCAGAAGACAGGAAGCGCTCACAGCGCATGGCCAAGGGATCACAATAGCGCAGACTCCTGTACAGCAAATAACAACGCTCAGGAATCTGCGCCCAGTACCTAGGTGCAAATTTTGACACCTGTGCTGCGTCTCGTTAAAAAGACAAGTCACGCCTCCACAACTGTTTGACAGTATAATGGGCTAAATAGTGTACGTGTTTTAGTCAGCGTGTGCAAGGAGCAAAACAAATAGAGCAACCTTTTACTTGTGCAGCATTAATGCTGCACAAGGTGTGGCTCTTGTACCTTGCAACACCTGAGGGGGGGGTTAAAGGTAACCTTTGAAATTGGTTCAACTAGGCTTCGGCCTACACTCTGCTCCTCTACTCCTCCTGCTGACCCTGGGCTCAAACACCGCTAGTTTTTGCCCGGAAATGCTAGCTGCACAGAGAAAAACACCAGCCAATGTGTTAGTGGGGTTCAGCACCGCCAGCTGTTCCCCTGCTGTGTAGTCGGCAACGTGTCCAGCACAAGCCACGCTGGCACAACAGAACAAAAGCTGCCACCAGTGCAGGCTTCGGCCTACACTTTGCTCCTCTCCTCCTCCTGCTGACCCTGGGCTCAAACAACGCCAGTTTCTGCCCGGACATGCTAGCTGCACAGAGAAAAACACCAGCCAATGTGTTAGTGGGGTTCAGCACCGCCAGCTGTTCCCCCGCTGTGTAGCCGGCATCGTGTCCAGCACAAGCCACGCTGGCACAACCGACCAAAAGCTGCCACCAGTGCAGGCTTCGGCCTACACTTTGCTCCTCTCCTCCTCCTCCTGCTGACCCTGGGCTCTAACACCGCTAGTTTTTGCCCGGACATGCAATCTGCACAGAGAAAAACACCAGTCAATGTGTCAGTGGGGTTCAGCAACGCCAGCTGTTCCCCTGCTGTGTAGCTTGCAACGTGACCTGCAAACGCCACGCAGGCACATGAACTGAAATTGAAGGGAGCCTGCCCCCCACCCCCCCAGGTGTTTCTATGTATAACAGCCACCTTGTACAGCAGTACTGCTGCATTTGTACAAGGTGGCTGACTTTTTCTCCTTGCACACGTGGAACTCAACAAGTACAAAATGTGTCTCATTACAGACCATTACAATGTCCCTGAGGTGTGACTTTCCTTTTTAATGACACGCAGCACCCCCATTGTTAGCGCTGCCCGTCTCCTGACATCATTGGTTGGCTGGCTGTGCCTGTGCGTCCCCCCTGCCCGACACAACGCCCCCCGTTGTCTCATATATTTTGACTGCGAGGGTGTGATTGATGGGCACGAGCAGTGCATATGTTCCCCTGTTTTCACTCCCCTCCTTCCGCCTTCTTCTGACTGTGCGGCCTCATGGCCGCGGCATGCGATAAGGGATCAGCTGAGGCCGCCCAGTCTGAAGCAGGTGTAAGGACATGTGTGAGCGGCGAACATATTTACTGCACAAGGCCACGAATCCCAGCACCGCAGTGTGACTTTAGGAAAAGCCACTGTGGGTCTGGGATTTATGGCCATCGTTAACCGCACCGGCCAACATGAAATGAGGTCATGAGACGGCCTGCACTAACAGGGTATTGCCAAGGGATAACACAAGAGCGCAGACTCCTGTACAGCAAATAACAACGCTCAGGAATCTGCGCCCAGTACCTAGGTGCAAATTTTGACACCTGTGCTGCGTCTCGTTAAAAAGACAAGTCACGCCTCCACAACTGTTTGACAGTATAATGGGCTAAATAGTGTACGTGTTTAATTCAGCGTGTGCAAGGAGCAAAATTAAATAGAGCAACCTTTGACTTGTGCATCATTAATGCTGTTCAAGGTGTGGCTCTTGTACCTTGCAACACCTGAGGGGGGGGTTAAAGGTAACCTTTGAAATTGGTTCAACTAGGCTTCGGCCTACACTCTGCTCCTCTACTCCTCCTGCTGACCCTGGGCTCAAACACCGCTATTTTTTGCCCGGAAATGCTAGCTGCACAGAGAAAAACACCAGCCAATGTGTTAGTGGGGTTCAGCACCGCCAGCTGTTCCCCTGCTGTGTAGTCGGCAACGTGTCCAGCACAAGCCACGCTGGCACAACAGAACAAAAGCTGCCACCAGTGCAGGCTTCGGCCTACACTTTGCTCCTCTCCTCCTCCTGCTGACCCTGGGCTCAAACAACGCCAGTTTCTGCCCGGACATGCTAGCTGCACAGAGAAAAACACCAGCCAATGTGTTAGTGGGGTTCAGCACCGCCAGCTGTTCCCCCGCTGTGTAGCCGGCAACGTGTCCAGCACAAGCCACGCTGGCACAACAGAACAAAAGCTGCCACCAGTGCAGGCTTCGGCCTACACTTTGCTCCTCTCCTCCTCCTGCTGACCCTGGGCTCAAACAACGCCAGTTTCTGCCCGGACATGCTAGCTGCACAGAGAAAAACACCAGCCAATGTGTTAGTGGGGTTCAGCACCGCCAGCTGTTCCCCTGCTGTGCAGCTTGCAACGTGACCTGCAAACGCCACGCAGGCACATGAACTGAAATTGAAGGGAGCCTGGCCACCACCCCCAGGTGTTTCTATGTATAACAGCCACCTTGTACAGCAGTACTGCTGCATTTGTACAAGGTGGCTGACGTTTTCTCCTTGCCCACGTGGAACTCAACACGTACAAAATGTGTCTCTTTGAGACCATTCCACTGTCCCTGAGGTGTGACTTTCCTTTCTAATGATACGCAGCACCCCCCTTGGTAGCGCTTCCCGTCTTCTGACATCATTGGTTGGCTACTTGCGCCTGTTCGTCCGCCCTGCCTGAATAAAATGCTCCTCGTTGTCTTAATTATTTTGACTGCGAGGGTGTGATTGATGGGCACGAGCAGTGCATATCTTCGCCTGTCTTAACTCATCTCCTTCCGCCTTCTTCAGACTGTGCAGCCTCATGGCCGCGGCATGCGAGAAGGGATCAGCAGAGGCCGCCCAGTCTGAAGCAGGTGTAAGGACGTGTGTGAGCGGCCAAAATATTTACTGCTCAAGGCCACGAATCCCAGCACCGCAGTGTGGCTTTATGAAAAGACACTGTGGGTCTGGGATTTATGGCCATCGTTAACCGCACCGGCCAACATGAAATGAGGTCATAAGATGGGCAGCGCTAACAGGGCATTGCCAAGGGATAACACAAGAGCGCAGACTCCTGTACAGCAAATAACAACGCTCAGGAAGCTGCGCCAAGCACCAAGGCGTTATTTTGGACACCTGTGCTGCGTCTCATCAAAAAACCAAGTCACGCATCCACTACAGTTTGACTGTAGAATGGGGTAAATTGTGTATGTCTTTCATTCAGCGTGTGCAAGTAGACAAATTAATAGAGCAACCTTTCACTTGTGCAGCATTAATACTGCACAAGGTGTGTCTCTTGTACTTTGTAACACCTGAGGGGGGGGTTAAAGGTTTCCTTTGAAATTGGTTCAACTAGGCTTCGGCCTACACTCTGCTCCTCTCCTCCTCCTCCTGCTTCAACACGGGCTCTAACATCGCAAGTTTTTGCCCGCAAGTGCTAGCTGCACAGATAAAAACACACGCCATTGTGTTAGTGGGGTTCAGCAACGCCAGCTGTTCCCCCAGTGTGTAGCCGGCAAAGTGTCCTGCAAACGCAACGCAGACACAAAGCTGCCTCCAGTGCAGGCTTCGGCCTACACTCATCTCCCCCTGCTTACCCTTTGCTCCAACACCGCTAGTTGGGGCTCTAGGAAGACAATCTTTAATAGGCAAGGCAACGCATCCGGGTTCCAGCACCGCCAGCTGGTTCTCGGCAGTGTTCTTGTCACAGGTACTCCCTCGTGCCAAGCCTGGTTTCAGCACCGTCAGCTGTTTCCGGGTTGTGTCAACTTCACTGAGACGCCTATGCTTGCCCCGTCGTGGGGCGGTCGAGTTAGCCAACTCCAGGGTGCCTCCAGTTTAGGAGCTTCCTATGTGGGCTGCGTGAACTGGTAGTCAAGGCTGGTTCTGTAGTGCCAGTAGGCCCAGCTCCCCCTGTAGGACTGTTGGGGTTCGGTAACTGCGGCTGCCTCGCGGCCTAGCTGTTCTCTCCTCTCCTGTGGGCCTTGGGGTCCACCACCTGGTTCCAGCACCGTCAGCTGGTTCCGGGCCGAGCCTTTGGCTAAGGTGCCTCCTCCTGGGTATCCGAGTTCCGCCAACGCCAGGCGGTCCTTGGTAGTGCTTTTAAGCGCGGGCACCTACAGCTTAGTAACCGGGTTCCAGCACCGTCAGCTGGTCCTCGGTCGTGCCATTGGCTCTTGCACACTGGGGCAACGCATCCGGGTTCCAGCACCGCCAGCTGGTTCTCGGCAGTGTTCTTGTCACAGGTACTCCCTCGTGCCAAGCCTGGTTTCAGCACCGTCAGCTGTTTCCGGGTTGTGTCAACTTCACTGAGACGCCTATGCTTGCCCCGTCGTGGGGCGGTCGAGTTAGCCAACTCCAGGGTGCCTCCAGTTTAGGAGCTTCCTATGTGGGCTGCGTGAACTGGTAGTCAAGGCTGGTTCTGTAGTGCCAGTAGGCCCAGCTCCCCCTGTAGGACTGTTGGGGTTCGGTAACTGCGGCTGCCTCGCGGCCTAGCTGTTCTCTCCTCTCCTGTGGGCCTTCGGGTCCACCACCTGGTTCCAGCACCGTCAGCTGGTTCCGGGCCGAGCCTTTGGCTTAGGTGCCTCCTCCTGGGTATCCGAGTTCCGCCAACGCCAGGCGGTCCTTGGTAGTGCTTTTAAGCGCGGGCACCTACAGCTTAGTAACCGGGTTCCAGCACCGTCAGCTGGTCCTCGGTCGTGCCATTGGCTCTTGCACACTGGGGCAACGCATCCGGGTTCCAGCACCGCCAGCTGGTTCTCGGCAGTGTTCTTGTCACAGGTACTCCCTCGTGCCAAGCCTGGTTTCAGCACCGTCAGCTGTTTCCGGGTTGTGTCAACTTCACTGAGACGCCTATGCTTGCCCCGTCGTGGGGCGGTCGAGTTAGCCAACTCCAGGGTGCCTCCAGTTTAGGAGCTTCCTATGTGGGCTGCGTGAACTGGTAGTCAAGGCTGGTTCTGTAGTGCCAGTAGGCCCAGCTCCCCCTGTAGGACTGTTGGGGTTCGGTAACTGCGGCTGCCTCGCGGCCTAGCTGTTCTCTCCTCTCCTGTGGGCCTTGGGGTCCACCACCTGGTTCCAGCACCGTCAGCTGGTTCCGGGCCGAGCCTTTGGCTTAGGTGCCTCCTCCTGGGTATCCGAGTTCCGCCAACGCCAGGCGGTCCTTGGTAGTGCTTTTAAGCGCGGGCACCTACAGCTTAGTAACCGGGTTCCAGCACCGTCAGCTGGTCCTCGGTCGTGCCATTGGCTCTTGCACACTGGGGCAACGCATCCGGGTTCCAGCACCGCCAGCTGGTTCTCGGCAGTGTTCTTGTCACAGGTACTCCCTCGTGCCAAGCCTGGTTTCAGCACCGTCAGCTGTTTCCGGGTTGTGTCAACTTCACTGAGACGCCTATGCTTGCCCCGTCGTGGGGCGGTCGAGTTAGCCAACTCCAGGGTGCCTCCAGTTTAGGAGCTTCCTATGTGGGCTGCGTGAACTGGTAGTCAAGGCTGGTTCTGTAGTGCCAGTAGGCCCAGCTCCCCCTGTAGGACTGTTGGGGTTCGGTAACTGCGGCTGCCTCGCGGCCTAGCTGTTCTCTCCTCTCCTGTGGGCCTTGGGGTCCACCACCTGGTTCCAGCACCGTCAGCTGGTTCCGGGCCGAGCCTTTGGCTTAGGTGCCTCCTCCTGGGTATCCGAGTTCCGCCAACGCCAGGCGGTCCTTGGTAGTGCTTTTAAGCGCGGGCACCTACAGCTTAGTAACCGGGTTCCAGCACCGTCAGCTGGTCCTCGGTCGTGCCATTGGCTCTTGCACACTGGGGCAACGCATCCGGGTTCCAGCACCGCCAGCTGGTTCTCGGCAGTGTTCTTGTCACAGGTACTCCCTCGTGCCAAGCCTGGTTTCAGCACCGTCAGCTGTTTCCGGGTTGTGTCAACTTCACTGAGACGCCTATGCTTGCCCCGTCGTGGGGCGGTCGAGTTAGCCAACTCCAGGGTGCCTCCAGTTTAGGAGCTTCCTATGTGGGCTGCGTGAACTGGTAGTCAAGGCTGGTTCTGTAGTGCCAGTAGGCCCAGCTCCCCCTGTAGGACTGTTGGGGTTCGGTAACTGCGGCTGCCTCGCGGCCTAGCTGTTCTCTCCTCTCCTGTGGGCCTTGGGGTCCACCACCTGGTTCCAGCACCGTCAGCTGGTTCCGGGCCGAGCCTTTGGCTTAGGTGCCTCCTCCTGGGTATCCGAGTTCCGCCAACGCCAGGCGGTCCTTGGTAGTGCTTTTAAGCGCGGGCACCTACAGCTTAGTAACCGGGTTCCAGCACCGTCAGCTGGTCCTCGGTCGTGCCATTGGCTCTTGCACACTGGGGCAACGCATCCGGGTTCCAGCACCGCCAGCTGGTTCTCGGCAGTGTTCTTGTCACAGGTACTCCCTCGTGCCAAGCCTGGTTTCAGCACCGTCAGCTGTTTCCGGGTTGTGTCAACTTAACTGAGGCGCCTATGCTTGCCCCGTCGTGGGGCGGTCGAGTTAGCCAACTCCAGGGTGCCTCCAGTTTAGGAGCTTCCTATGTGGGCTGCGTGAACTGGTAGTCAAGGCTGGTTCTGTAGTGCCAGTAGGCCCAGCTCCCCCTGTAGGACTGTTGGGGTTCGGTAACTGCGGCTGCCTCGCGGCCTAGCTGTTCTCTCCTCTCCTGTGGGCCTTCGGGTCCACCACCTGGTTCCAGCACCGTCAGCTGGTTCCGGGCCGAGCCTTTGGCTTAGGTGCCTCCTCCTGGGTATCCGAGTTCCGCCAACGCCAGGCGGTCCTTGGTAGTGCTTTTAAGCGCGGGCACCTACAGCTTAGTAACCGGGTTCCAGCACCGTCAGCTGGTCCTCGGTCGTGCCATTGGCTCTTGCACACTGGGGCAACGCATCCGGGTTCCAGCACCGCCAGCTGGTTCTCGGCAGTGTTCTTGTCACAGGTACTCCCTCGTGCCAAGCCTGGTTTCAGCACCGTCAGCTGTTTCCGGGTTGTGTCAACTTCACTGAGACGCCTATGCTTGCCCCGTCGTGGGGCGGTCGAGTTAGCCAACTCCAGGGTGCCTCCAGTTTAGGAGCTTCCTATGTGGGCTGCGTGAACTGGTAGTCAAGGCTGGTTCTGTAGTGCCAGTAGGCCCAGCTCCCCCTGTAGGACTGTTGGGGTTCGGTAACTGCGGCTGCCTCGCGGCCTAGCTGTTCTCTCCTCTCCTGTGGGCCTTGGGGTCCACCACCTGGTTCCAGCACCGTCAGCTGGTTCCGGGCCGAGCCTTTGGCTTAGGTGCCTCCTCCTGGGTATCCGAGTTCCGCCAATGCCAGGCGGTCCTTGGTAGTGCTTTTAAGCGCAGGCACCTACAGCTTAGTAACCGGGTTCCAGCACCGTCAGCTGGTCCTCGGTCGTGCCATTGGCTCTTGCACACTGGGGCAACGCATCCGGGTTCCAGCACCGCCAGCTGGTTCTCGGCAGTGTTCTTGTCACAGGTACTCCCTCGTGCCAAGCCTGGTTTCAGCACCGTCAGCTGTTTCCGGGTTGTGTCAACTTAACTGAGACGCCTATGCTTGCCCCGTCGTGGGGCGGTCGAGTTAGCCAACTCCAGGGTGCCTCCAGTTTAGGAGCTTCCTATGTGGGCTGCGTGAACTGGTAGTCAAGGCTGGTTCTGTAGTGCCAGTAGGCCCAGCTCCCCCTGTAGGACTGTTGGGGTTCGGTAACTGCGGCTGCCTCGCGGCCTAGCTGTTCTCTCCTCTCCTGTGGGCCTTCGGGTCCACCACCTGGTTCCAGCACCGTCAGCTGGTTCCGGGCCGAGCCTTTGGCTTAGGTGCCTCCTCCTGGGTATCCGAGTTCCGCCAACGCCAGGCGGTCCTTGGTAGTGCTTTTAAGCGCGGGCACCTACAGCTTAGTAACCGGGTTCCAGCACCGTCAGCTGGTCCTCGGTCGTGCCATTGGCTCTTGCACACTGGGGCAACGCATCCGGGTTCCAGCACCGCCAGCTGGTTCTCGGCAGTGTTCTTGTCACAGGTACTCCCTCGTGCCAAGCCTGGTTTCAGCACCGTCAGCTGTTTCCGGGTTGTGTCAACTTCACTGAGACGCCTATGCTTGCCCCGTCGTGGGGCGGTCGAGTTAGCCAACTCCAGGGTGCCTCCAGTTTAGGAGCTTCCTATGTGGGCTGCGTGAACTGGTAGTCAAGGCTGGTTCTGTAGTGCCAGTAGGCCCAGCTCCCCCTGTAGGACTGTTGGGGTTCGGTAACTGCGGCTGCCTCGCGGCCTAGCTGTTCTCTCCTCTCCTGTGGGCCTTGGGGTCCACCACCTGGTTCCAGCACCGTCAGCTGGTTCCGGGCCGAGCCTTTGGCTTAGGTGCCTCCTCCTGGGTATCCGAGTTCCGCCAACGCCAGGCGGTCCTTGGTAGTGCTTTTAAGCGCGGGCACCTACAGCTTAGTAACCGGGTTCCAGCACCGTCAGCTGGTCCTCGGTCGTGCCATTGGCTCTTGCACACTGGGGCAACGCATCCGGGTTCCAGCACCGCCAGCTGGTTCTCGGCAGTGTTCTTGTCACAGGTACTCCCTCGTGCCAAGCCTGGTTTCAGCACCGTCAGCTGTTTCCGGGTTGTGTCAACTTCACTGAGACGCCTATGCTTGCCCCGTCGTGGGGCGGTCGAGTTAGCCAACTCCAGGGTGCCTCCAGTTTAGGAGCTTTCTATGTGGGCTGCGTGAACTGGTAGTCAAGGCTGGTTCTGTAGTGCCAGTAGGCCCAGCTCCCCCTGTAGGACTGTTGGGGTTCGGTAACTGCGGCTGCCTCGCGGCCTAGCTGTTCTCTCCTCTCCTGTGGGCCTTGGGGTCCACCACCTGGTTCCAGCACCGTCAGCTGGTTCCGGGCCGAGCCTTTGGCTAAGGTGCCTCCTCCTGGGTATCCGAGTTCCGCCAACGCCAGGCGGTCCTTGGTAGTGCTTTTAAGCGCGGGCACCTACAGCTTAGTAACCGGGTTCCAGCACCGTCAGCTGGTCCTCGGTCGTGCCATTGGCTCTTGCACACTGGGGCAACGCATCCGGGTTCCAGCACCGCCAGCTGGTTCTCGGCAGTGTTCTTGTCACAGGTACTCCCTCGTGCCAAGCCTGGTTTCAGCACCGTCAGCTGTTTCCGGGTTGTGTCAACTTCACTGAGACGCCTATGCTTGCCCCGTCGTGGGGCGGTCGAGTTAGCCAACTCCAGGGTGCCTCCAGTTTAGGAGCTTCCTATGTGGGCTGCGTGAACTGGTAGTCAAGGCTGGTTCTGTAGTGCCAGTAGGCCCAGCTCCCCCTGTAGGACTGTTGGGGTTCGGTAACTGCGGCTGCCTCGCGGCCTAGCTGTTCTCTCCTCTCCTGTGGGCCTTGGGGTCCACCACCTGGTTCCAGCACCGTCAGCTGGTTCTCGGCAGTGTCTTTTGCTCTTGTACCTTCTGCTCCCCATCCTGGTTCCAGTACCGTCAGCTGGTTCCGGGCAGAGCCTTTGGCTTAGGTGCCTCCTTCTGGGTATCCAAGTTCCACCAATGTCAGGTGGTCCTTGGTAGTGCTTTCAGGCACGGGTACCTCCTGCTTAGTAACCGGGTTCCAGTAACGTCAGCTGGTCCTTGGTAGTTCCATTGGCTCTTGGACATTCGGCTACCCATCCGGGTTCCAGTACCGTCAGCTGGTTCTCGGCAGTGTCTTTTGCTCTTGTACCTTCTGCTCCCCATCCTGGTTCCAGTAACGTCATCTGGTTCCGGGCAGAGCCTTTGGCTTAGGTGCCTCCTTCTGGGTATCCGAGTTCCGCCAACGTCAGGCGGTCCTTGGTAGTGCTTTTTAGCACGGGTACCTCCTGCTTAGTAACCGGGTTCCAGTAACGTCAGCTGGTCCTCGGTAGTTCCATAGGCTCTTGAACCTTCGGGTAGCCATCCGAGTTCCAGTTCCATCAGCTGGTTCTTGGCATTTTCTCAGCCTTCTTGTACCTTCTGCTACATTTCCAAGTTGAAGACCCTAACGTCGACAACCCGGAAGACCACCCCGATGACGACGACCCGGAAGACCACCCCGATGACGACGACGACGACGACGGCGGAGATGACGACGGCTGAGACGACGACGGCGGAGATGACGACACTGGAGACGAAGACCCTGGAGACGACAACATGGAAGACCGAGAAGCAGAAGAACAAGAGGCTGCAGAACAAAGAGCAGAAGAACATTAAGCATAAGACTTAATATCAGAGCAAAAGATATTATCTAAATTATATGCAGAAGAAGACTAAGCAGTGTATGGGGGTGAGTCCGTTCCTCCTCGTGGTGCCCCTGGATAAAGCCTGATGCTGCAGGCCAAACTGAACGCGGACAAATGTAACTTTTGTGACTGGCAGAACGGAAGGTGTAATCTTCCAACTTTTATAGATAACAACTACGGGAATGCCTGTCACAAATGAGAATATGATGAAGAAGTAGAATAGGAAGAATAATAACAGTGGAATAAAAAGAATATGTAGAATAGGAAGAATAATAATAGTTGAAGAAAATGAATATGAAGAATGTAATAAAAAAAAAAATAGGTAGAAGATGAAGAAGAAGATGAATAAGGTGAAGAAGTTGATGTCAAGGATGCTGATGATGATGAAGATGAAAGTGTGGGAAAAGAAAAAAAAAAAAAAGAAAAAAAAGAAGGGGAAGGGCGTGGAATAGTGAAACATCAATATCTGACAAAATAAAAAAAATTTACATACTCAATATCTTTTTCAATCCGAACTTCTTTAAAAAAAAAAAAAAAACATGCTATTCTATTTGATTGGACTAATCCTCATTGCCTTTAATGTCTCCGCCACCTCCCCCATACATCCTACATTATTCTTAGTTGTTTTCCTTCAGGTAGAATGAACCTACAAGGAAAGAAAGGGTTTATTTTAATTCCGATATTTTGGTCCCATTGACTTGCATTGGGATCGGGTATCGGTATCGGCGATATCCGATATTTTTTGAATATCGGCCGATCCAAACCGATACCGATACTTTCCGATATCGGAAGGTATCGCTCAACACTAGTTATAGGTTTAGCGATCACAGAAAAATTCTTTATGAATTTTCTGTAATAATTAGCAAACCCTAAAAATCTCTGAACCGACTTCAAACATTCAGACCTACAGCCACTCCAGCACTGCCTGAACGTTCACCGGGTCCATCTCAAACCCATCACTGGAGACAAAGTACCCCAAAAAACTAATTTTCTGTACCTCAAATTAGCACTTCTCCAATTTAGCAAAGAGTGAGTTTTCACTCAAAATCTGTAGAACTTCGCGGACTCTCTGCCAATGCGACTCCAGATCAGATGAATAGATCAAAATATCATCCAAATAAACAATAACACTCCTGCCGATCAACGACCTCAGAATGTCATTAATGAAATTTTGAAAAAATGCAGGCGCATTAGTAAGGCCAAAAGGCATCACCAGACACTCAAAATGACCTTCTGGGCTGTCTTCCATTCGTCGCCCTCCTTCACCCGCAGCAAATTATATGCCCCACGAAGGCCAATCTTAGAGAACCACTTCGCTCCGGTTAGTTGGCTAATCAAATCCGGAATCAGCGGTAACGGCTAAGGATTGCGCACAGTGATCTTATTAATCTCCAAAAAATCCAGACACGGCCTAAGGCCCCCATCCTTCTTTTTGACAAAAAAGAATCCTACAGCCACAGGGAACTTAAAGGGTGTTATATGACCTGCAGCTAAACTAGTCTGTAGGTATTCCTTTAAGGCCTCCCTCTCGAGAATTGTCAGATTAAATAAACAACGGAAGTGTGGCACCTGCGACGAACTCAATAGCGCAGTCATAATCGCTATGGGGTGATAGAGCTTGCGACTCAACCTCCGAAAATACCCTCCAGAAATCCTGAATGGCTTCAGGTAGTTCCTTCTTCACAACAGCACCAATGTGAACATTATGACAATTACCATAACACCCCTGAACCCAGGACCTTATAGTACTAGATGACCAGTCCAGCAAAGGATTGTGCATTTTTAACCAGGGTAAACCTAGGACGACTGGGCAAGGTAATTTAGCAAGGACAAACAAGTTTATACACTCCTAATGTTCCATATTCACAATAAGTGGGAACGCGGTAACCTTTGGAGAAATACACCCATGTTCCAGAGGAGTGTTATCAATAGCCACAACAGGAATACGAGATGACAATGGTTCAGAATCAAACTTATATTTGTCTAGGAATTGTTAATCAATCAAATTAAGTGCAGCACCACAATCCACCATTACCTGAAAATCAATGGAATGACCATGATATGTGGTATTACCAGAAAAAAAAAACTCCTGCAGACCGTAAAAACGCAATACGAACTAGAATGTTACTCCTACTGTTTTCCTTTCCTTATGCGAACCTCACATTGCTTAATAAAATGGTCAGCCTTACCGCAATACAAGCATAGCCCTTCAGAAAACCTCTTCTCCCTCTCCTGGGAATGAGAGGACATTGCCCCAAGTTGCATCGGTTCCCTGCAGTTGACGAGGCTATTCTGAGAGACGGGGTTCAGCATTATAAGAGCCTTCTCTTCATTCTGTCTGCCTCTCAATCTTCTATCCACAAGGATAGCTAACTGCATAGAAGTTTCCAAAGTATCAAGTGCAGGATATACAATGAGCAAATCTTTAACTATATCACTCAAACCTGCTAAAAACTGACTTTTGAGCGCTGGGTCATTCCACCTGACCTCTGCGGACCATCGTCTGAACTGGGTGCAATACCTCTCAGTATCAACAGAACCCTGTTTAAGCCGTCTGCGCTCTGTCTCAGCTGATGTGACCCAATCAGGATCATCATATGGCAATCCCATAGCAGAAAAAAATGCTTCTACTGATGTCAAAAAAGGATCATCAGGATGTAATAAAAATGCCCAGATTTGGGGTTCTTTTCACAATAAATACATAATCACCCCCACACGCTGTAATTCACTCCATGATGATCTGGGTCTAAGCCAAAAATATAGTAAACATGCATTTTTAAACATAAAAAATTCCTGCCGTTTACCAGAAAAAAACTCAGGTAATCCTACCTTAGGTTCTTCAGAGCGTGCTCCAGAGTAATTACTCACGTGCTGTTGCAAGTCAGCTACTTCCAAAGTTAACTTTTGCAAGCGTTGAGAAAGTTCTTGGACGCGGCACATATTGAAGGAATCCGGGAGAGAATTTTTTTTTTATATATGTGTGGCTGGACAAACTGTTATGGAACTGCAACACAGAACTAGGATAGAAGGGGGAAAACTGATCCTGCACTGAGACTAGCCTGATACCCTACGATGGAGTGGGAAAACCATTCCTTGTGAATAGACCCACCAACGATCCTAGGTTAATCTCAGCAAAGACCTATAGATAGGGGGAAGGAGGTCCCTAAAATATCTAAGGACTGGGTATAAAAAACAGGTCACCTCCTAATAGAAAACACAGAGATGGCTGCAGACACCAACTGAAAACAGAAACTAAGGATAGCAGAACCAGAGATCCCAGAACTGCACAATATCAAACACAGAAAGCTATCAAAGCACCTAGCCAGAACTCTATCAGATTAACACTGTTGTCCAGCAAGGAATGGGAGGCAGGTGCTGGGTAATAAAGGGTGATACAATCACCTGACCTAAGACAACCCAGCACCAGGGGAAAAAGACCACCAGCCAGAAAGCCACAACAAGATGGCGGATGGTCAAAAACAAAACAGATTCTAACACCAGTCACTCATCTACCTGTTACTGATCAATGTTTCAGTTAGAAATGCTGCTCCAAGCCCAGTCCTATGCATCTGAGTCACCCTAGCAGGGCAGTGGGGTACTCGGCACTGGGTCCAGTCACTCTTAAAGGGGATGTCACGGTGGCTGCGACCTGGTCTGTGGCCCTGGGACTCAACTAAAAGGGGAAAGGTCTTTTAAAGGGTATTGCAAAAGTCTATTTTCGTGACGCCACCGGTGGTTCTCGGTCAGTAGGGACCAACACCGCTTAAAGGGGTCCTCTGGGGTGATGGTATGGCGGCTAGATGGTGGTGCTTCCCACAGGTGAAGCAGGGTCCCCAGGGCTCCCAAGGTGTGTGGCAGGAATGGGGTATGCCAAAGAATAAGTGGAGGACACAAGTTGGAAAGTCTTTACCTGGTTTACTGGTGGTAGTAGTCCACAGTCCAGGGTACCAGGCACAGGTCCGGCCGGCTTGGAGGCAAAGCTGATCTTTCTCCCAGGTGAGGTCCATAAGTCTTCCTACTGCACTAGTATGCGATGTCCCTGCTGCCTGAAGCTTGCTGGCAAAGTCTTCTCACTCCTGTCCTAGGACAGGCACCTGTATGATGGGCAGCTTGAGCTGTTTACAGGGTCTCTATCACAACCCGGGTGCCTACGGTGCTGCTTCACCTCCAGGTGTGGTGCGGGCAAATTACATACAGTTCTAAGCACTCCTGCTCTGTTATGTGTCTTAGAGTCCCACAAAAGCCTCGGGCTTCTGGTACCCGGTTTCTGCGCTTCGGCTCTGAGGATACTCGATTACAGTTCCCCTCTGAGCCCTTTTCCACTCCTGTGCTCCTTCCCTCAATGGCTTCACTGCATACAACAACCCCTAAGGTTCTTTTCCTTCCCAGGAGCCGCAGCTCAGTCCTGGCTGCACGGCTCCGCTGTCTGCCCTCTGTTCCAGACTTCCTTCTGTCTCAGTGTCTCTCTCAGACTAGCCAACTCCTCCTCCAGGCCAGAACACTTAAACCTGGGGAAGCTCCCCTGAATCCAGGTCCTGAGCTCCCCCTCCTGGCCTGGATTCAGAATGTTTTGCATGTGTGTGCTTACCTGGTAAAGAGAATCCTCCCTGCCTCCAAGCATGATATCACCCTCCCTGAAAGGAAGGCAACATCACTCTAACAACCGGTTACCTATGGTGTTACACATCCATGCTGCCTATTTATACTATTTGTACTCTGGGTCAAGTGATGCCACTTCTCCTGGTGTCTGCCTCTAATTTGAGCTGTTTTGGCAGCTTTTTTTGCTCCCCTGAAGGTGTTGTGCACGCGTTTGGCTTTGCCTGCAATTGAATTCAAACATCGGGGCGCTCTCCGAACCGAACTTTGAAAGATTCGCTCATTTCTACTACTGAGTACTAACCATGCAAACTTTTACATTGGCCCATTTTCATTTTTGTAATTTTTACAATTTAAGAGACGAATATATATGTACAACACAAATACAAAGGAAATGTGTCATTATTATTATTATTATCTTTAAGCCTTTTAAGGTACCGTCACATTTAGCGACGCTGCAGCGATCTAGACAACGATGCCGATCGCTGCAGCGTCGCTGTGTGGTCGCTGGAGAGCTGTCACACAGACAGCTCTCCAGCGACCAACTATGCGAAGTCCCCTGGTAACCAGGGTAAACATCGGGTTACTAAGCGCAGGGCTGCGCTTAGTAACCCGATGTTTACCCTGGTTACCAGTGTACGTAAAAAAAACAAACAGTACATACTTACATTCCGGTGTCTGTCCACCGGCGCTCTGCTTCCCTGCACTGTGAGCGCCGGCCGGACGTAAAGCAGAGCGATGACATCACCGCTGTAATCTGCTTTACGGCTGGCCGGCGCTCACAGTTAGTGCAGGGAAGCAGAGCGCCGGGGGACAGACACCGGAATGTAAGTATGTACTGTTTGTTTTTTTTTACATTTACACTGGTAACCAGGGTAAACATCGGGTTACTAAGCACGGCCCTGCACTTAGTAACCCGATGTTTACCCTGGTTACCAGTGAAGACATCGCTGAATCGGCGTCACACACGCCGATTCAGCGATGTCTGCGGGAGATCCATCGACGAAATAAAGTTCTGGCCTTTCTGCTCCAACCTACGATGTCACAGTAGGATCCAGATCGCTGCTGCATGTCAAACATAACGATATCGCTATCCAGGACGCTGCAACGTCACGGATCGCTAGCGATATCGTTGTTAAATTGTTCAGTGTGAAGGTACCTTTAGAAATCATTTAATCTTCAACTTGCCTAACTTTTCATAATAACAGTAATCTTGACCAGGGGTGCCCAAACGTTTACATGCCACTGTATATGCAGAATATTACCTACCATTTAGAAAATACTATTTGTGGAACAGTATTTGTGCTAATGTCTCCAAATCCAAACAAGGATGCAAATCTCCACCTTTTTTCTTAACAAAGAAAAATTCCACAGTGACTGGTGAGGTGGAAGGCCTTTTTTGACCCTTTGAGAGACTATTTTGAATGTACTCTTTAAAGGCATCTCTTTAAGGAAGAGAGAGGGTAAATTCGATAGCACAATCATATGACCTATGCAGGAGAAAAACTTCACATTTAGTCTCAGAAAAAAACAACCTCAAAATCCTGAATAAAATCTGAAAGAAGAGATCTTGATGTCAGGAATTTAGATAAACAACTGGAAAAACTAAAATTCCTCCAGGACTAAAGGCCCCGTCACACATAGCGAGATCGCTAGCGAGATCGCTGCTGAGTCACAAGCTTTGTGACGCAACAGCGATCTCAGTAGCGATCTCGCTATGTGTGGCACGTACCAGCGATCAGGCCCCTGCTGTGAGATCGCTGGTCGTGTCGGAATGGCCTGGGCCATTTTTTGATCGTTGAGGCCCCGCTGACATCGCTGAATCGGCGTGTGTGACGCCGATTCAGCGATGTCTTCGCTGGTAACCAGGGTAAACATCGGGTTACTAAGCGCAGGGCCGCGCTTAGTAACCCGATGTTTACCCTGGTTACCATCGTTAAAGTAAAAAAACAAACGCTACATACTTACCCACCGCTGTCTGTCCCCGGCGCTGTGCTCTGCACTCCTCCTGCACTGGCTGTGAGCGTCGGTCAGCCGGAAAGCAGAGCGGTGACGTCACCGCTCTGCTTTCCGGCCGCTGTGCTCACAGTCAGTGCAGGAAGCAGAGCGACGAGGACAGACAGCGGTAGGTAAGTATGTAGCGTTTGTTTTTTTACTTTAACGATGGTAACCAGGGTAAACATCGGGTTACTAAGCGCGTCCCTGCGCTTAGTAACCCGATGTTTACCCTGGTTACCCGGGGACTTTGGCATCGTTGAAGACAGTTTCAACGATGCCGAAGTCTTTCCCCTGATCGTTGGTCGCTGGAGAGAGCTGTCTGTGTGACAGCTCTCCAGCGACCAAACAGCGACGCTGCAGCGATCCGGATCGTTGTCGGTATCGCTGCAGCGTCGCTAAGTGTGACGGGGCCTTTAACCTCACCAGTCTCCAAATTGATGGTAGGATTGTGTTTCACCAACCAGGGCAACACAACTTTACAGTAGATGGTAAGGAAAGAAACACCATAAATTAAATAGATTCAGTGTAAAGGTACCGTCACACTGAACGATATCGCTAGTGATCCGTGACGTTGCAGCGTCCTGGCTAGCGATATCGTTCAGTTTGACACACAGCAGCGATCAGAATCCTGCTGTGTTGTCGTTGGTCGCTGCAGAAAGTCCAGCACTTTATTTTGTCGCTGGACTCCCTGCAGACATCGCTGAATCGGCGTGTGTGACGCCGATTCAGCGATGTCTTCACTGGTAACCAGGGTAAACATCGGGTTACTAAGCGCAGGGCCGCGCTTAGTAACCCGATGTTTACCCTGGTTACCAGCGTAAAAGTAAAAAAAAAAAAAAACACTTCATACTTACCTTCCGCTGTCTGTCCCTCGGCGCTCTGCTTCTCTGCCCTGTGTAAGCCCAGCGGCCGGAAAGCAGAGCGGTGACGTCACTGCTCTGCTTTCCGGCCACTGGGCTTACACAGGGCAGAGAAGCAGAGCGCCGAGGGACAGACAGCGGAAGGTAAGTATGAAGTGTTTGTTTTTTTTTTACTTTTACGCTGGTAACCAGGGTAAACATCGGGTTACTAAGCGCGGCCCTGCGCTTAGTAACCCGATGTTTACCCTGGTTACCGGCATCGTTGGTCGCTGGAGAGCTGTCTGTGTGACAGCTCTCCAGCGACCAAACCGAGACGCTGCAGCGATCCGGATCGTTGTCGGTATCGCTGCAGCGTCGCTCAGTGTGACGGTACCTTAAGGGCTAGCTCACGCTGGCAATGTTATAAAAGGAGTCAGTGCTCATCTGCATGTTTTTCCTCAGCTCAAATCGAACTGAGAAAAAATGACTTGCTAATGCATGTCAAGGGGTGTGAGAAAGAAATCACATGGCACACAGGCCATCCGTAAGCCACCCAATTGTTACACACACATCTCAAAGGCAGGTCCGAACCATCAGAAAAGAATAGATACAGTATATAGAATAGATAGATAGAATAGATGTCCTGTAGATATTTAATGTCACAATCCCCCTACATATAATAAACTAGCACCCTTAATGCCTTTTTTGTGGGACTAATGGGTTGTTAGCCTTGTTAAAGCTATTAAATAAATAAATAAATAAATTACTTGTGGCCCCCCCTATTTTTCAGAACCAACCAAGATAAAGCAGACAGCTGGGGGCTTACAATATTACGCTGGGAAACTACCTGATCATTGGGCCCTTCCCAGCATAAAAATAGTCCACAGCCACCCCAGAATTGGTACATCACATGAGATGCGCCAGTTCTAGTGCTTGGCCTGGCTCTTCCCGATTGTCCATGGAGCGATGGCAATCGGGATAATGGTTTATGGGGTTGATGTCAGCTTTGTAATGTTCATGTAATGGAAATCACCGCACACTCAGAACCGGTATGATGCAAAATATTACACAAGTTTATTGTGTTCACAGTCAATGTTGCCACAAAAAGAAAACGTGCTGATAGAAACCCAACATTTCGACCCTCCCGGGTCTTATTCATGGGGTTGCTTGTTTAACGATTTGACACATATAATAGTGGCAGACGTAGAGTAGGAGCAAAGATCCCTTGGCGTATGAATTGTCACTTGTGCAAGGATTGGAACGGGGACAGGTGGATTCCCAGTGGGAGACTGTCACGTCCTGGATGGGTCTGTTGTGTCTGGTTGTCGCATGTGAGCGGCGCTCCCACGCCCTGCTGGCTGTGGCCTGCTTTGTAATGTTAGCTGGCATCAAGCCCAGAGGTTAGTAATTGAGAGGCATCTATCAGACACCCTCATTACTAATCTTGTAAAAGAAAACTAAAGGTACCGTCACACTCAGCGATGCTGCAGCGATATAGACAACGAGCCGATCGCTGCAGCGTCGCTGTTTAGGTCGCTGTAGAGACGTCAAACACAGCAGCTCCAGAACGATGCAGGAGCGATCCAGTGACGTAACGGCGACTCACTTATCGTTCTTGCAGGTCGTTAGCTCCATGTAAAACATTGCTGGCATCGTTGCTTTTGCTGTCAAACACGACGATAGACGCCGACCTGATGACCAAATAAAGTTCTGGACTTCTAGCTCTGACCAGCGATGGCACAGCGGAATCCAGATCGCTGCTGCGTGTCAAACACAACGAGATCGCTATCCAGGACGCAGCAACGTTACAGATCGTTGTCGTTCTCGTTGTAAAGTTACTGAGTGTGAAGGTACCTTAACCTAAATTAACCCCTTAAGCCCCAAGGGTGGTTTTTACAATTCTAACCACTGTCCCTTTATGAGGTTGCAAAGGTAGAGTGCAGCCGTTCACCTTTTCTGCATCGCATAAAGACACGGTGGTTGGAACCAAAGATCTCAAATTTGGACTCATCAGACCAAAGCACAGATTTCCACTAGTCTAATGTCCATTCCTTGTGTTCTTTAGCCCAAACAAGTCTCTTCTGCTTGTTGCCTGTCCTTAGCAGTGGTTTCCTAGCAGCTATTTTACCATGAAGGCCTGCTGCACAAAGTCTCCTCTTAATAGTTGTTGTCGAGATGTGTCTGCTGCTAGAACTCTGTGTGGCATTGACCTGGTCTCTAATCTGAGCTGCTGTTAACCTTCGATTTCTGAGGGTGGTGACTCGAATAAACTTATCCTCAGACGCAGAGGTGACTCTTGGTCTTCCTTTCCTGTGGCGGTCCTCATGTGAGCCAGTTTCTTTGTAGCGCATGATGGTTTTTGCCACTGCACTTGGGGACACGTTCAAAGTTTTCCCAATTTTTCGGACTGACTGACATTAATTTCTTAAAGTAATGATGGCCACTCGATTTTCTTTGCTTAGCTGCTTTTTTCTTGCCATAATACAAATTCTAACAGTCTATTCAGTAGGACTATCAGCTGTGTATCCACCAGACTTCTGCACAACACAACTGATGGTCCCAACACCATTTATAAAGCAAGAAATCCCACTTATTAAACCTGACAGGGCACACCTGTGAAGTGAAAACCATTCCCGGTGACTGCCTCTTGAAGCTCATCAAGAGAATGCCAAGAGTGTGCAAAGCAGTCATCAAAGCAAAAGGTGGCTACTTTGAAGAACCTAGAATATAAGACATAATTTCAGTTGTTTCACACTTTTTTGTTAAGTATATAATTCCACATATATTAATTCATAATTTTTTGATAAAAACAGTAGATGCCGCGCTGGAGGAAGCTAAAAACAAACGCCAACTGCCTACACTATCTGGTGAAAATGGATCCACCAGAATCCTAACCGCATAGCTAATAGCAGAAGAATCCCGGGAACGGTACCACACGAACAGGTAGACACCACCACCCCACACTAATGGAAAATAGCGTTCGGACACCAATGTCCCTCTGCTTACCTTATCGCAGGTAAATGCTG
The DNA here is from genome assembly GCF_032444005.1 of Ranitomeya imitator. Taxonomy (NCBI): domain Eukaryota; kingdom Metazoa; phylum Chordata; class Amphibia; order Anura; family Dendrobatidae; genus Ranitomeya; species Ranitomeya imitator. The sequence goes on along the minus strand of NC_091284.1, from coordinate 572,326,651 downwards.
CTGAGTGTGGACCTGTGCTGCGGAAATCTTCACCCGCCCGGTCAGTACCCCTGGGGCTATGGTGCAGCGTGTATCAGGTGGCGGGGTGCGGTGTAGGGAAGCCCCGGCCGGTAGCGTTCCCTAGTTACCGCATGTAACAAAAAGATGGCCGATAGGCTCCTCCTACCTAGTGACGTCACCTGGAGTACGGAGCGCAAGATCGCTCAAAAAAGGGGATAGGAAACAACCAACGCGTTTCGAAGAGTGAACCCTGATACACGCTGCAGCATAGCCCCAGGGGTACTGACCGGGCGGGTGAAGATTTCCGCAGCACAGGTCCACACTCAGCAGCATTTACCTGCGATAAGGTAAGCGGAGGGACATTGGTGTCCGAACGCTATTTTCCATTAGTGTGGGGTGGTGGAGGATCTGTCTACCTGTTCGTGTGGTACCGTTCCCGGGATTCTTCTGCTATTAGCTATGCGGTAAGGATTCTGGTGGATCCCTTTTCACCAGATAGTGTACGCAGTTGGCGTTTGTTCTTAGCTTCCTCCAGCGCGGCATCTACTGTTTTTATTTGGTTTATAGTGATACAGGGGGGCACCACCCTGACTGATTCCAGCGGCTGAGGACCGACAGCTTTGTGGGTGAGCGCCAGTGTTATTGTTTTATTATAATTTTTTGATGCCTTCATTGTGAATGTACAATTTTCATAGTCATAAAAATGCAGAAAAACCTTTAAATGAGAAGGTGTGTCCAAACTTTTCGTCTGTACGATATGTCACATAAAATACTTAATAAGTAACATTTCCCACATGTTTACTTTACATCAACACAATTTTGGAACCAAAATTTTTTTTGTTAGGGAGTTATAAGGGTTAAAAGTTGACCAGCAATTTCTCATTTTTGCAACACCGTTTTTTTTAGGGACCACATCACATTTGAAGTCATTTTGAGGGGTCTATATGATAGAAAATAACCAAGTGTAACACCATTTTAAAAACTGCACCCCTCAAGGTGCTCAAAACCACATTCAAAAAGTTTATTAACCCTTCAGGTGTTTCACAGGAATTTTTGGAATGTTTAAAAAAAATGAACATTTAACTTTTTTCACAAAAAAATTAATTTAGCTCCAATTTGTTTTGTTTTACCAAGGGTAACAGGAGAAAATGGACCCCAAAAGATGTTGTACAATTTGTCCTGAGTACACCGATACCCCATATGTGGGGGTACACCACTGTTTGGGCTTATGGCAGAGCTTGGAAGGGAAGGAGCGCCGTTTGACTTTTCAATGCAAAATTGACTGGAATTGAGATGGGACACCATGTTGCGTTTGGAGAGCCCCTAATGTGCCTAAACATTGAAACCCCCCACACATGACACCATTTTGGAAAGTAGACCCCCTAAGGAACTTATCTAGATGTGTGGTGAGCACTTTGACCCACCAAGTGCTTCACAGAAGTTTATAATGAAGAGCCATAAAAATAAAAAATCATATTTTTTCACAAAAATGATATTTTTGCCCCAAATTTTTTATTTTTCCAAGGGTAAGAGAAGAAATTGGACCCCAAAAGTTGTTGTGCAATTTGTCCTGAGTACACTGATACCCCATATGTGGGGGTAAACCACTGTTTGGGTGCATGACAGAGCTCGGAAGGGAAGGAGCACCGTTTTACTTTCAATGCAAAATTGACTAGAATTGAGATAGGACACCATGTCGCCTTTGGAGAGTCCCTGATGTGCCTAAACATTGAAACCTCCCACAAGAGACACCATTTTGGAAAGTAAACCCCCTAAAGAACTTATCTAGATGTGTTGTGAGAGCTTTGAACGCCTAAGTGTTTCACTACAGTTTATAACGCAGAGCCGTGAAAATAATTTTTTTTTTATCACAAAAATTATTTTTTAGCCCCCAGTTTTGTATTTTCCCAAGGGTAACAGGAGAAATTGGACCCCAAAAGTTGTTGTCCAATTTGTCCTGAGTACGCTGATACCCCATATGTGGGAGGGAACCACCGTGTGGGCGCATGGCAGAGCTCAGAAGGGAAGTAGCACTGTTTGGAATGCAGACTTAGATGGAATGGTCTGCAGGCGTCACATTGCGTCTGCAGAGCCCCTAATGTACCTAAACAGTAGAAACTCCCCACAAGTGACCCCATATTAGAAACTAGACCCCCCAAGGAACTTATCTAGATGTGTGGTGAGAACTTTGAACCCCTAAGTGTTTCACTACAGTTTATAACGCAGAGCCGTGAAAATAAAAAATAATTTTTTTTCCACATAAATTATTTTTAGCCCCCAGTTTTGTATTTTCCCAAGGGTAACAGGAGAAATTGGCCCCCAATAGTTGTTGTCCAATTTGTACCAAGTATGCTGATACCCCATATGTGGGGGGAACCACCATTTGGGTGCATGGCTGAGCTCGGAAGGGAAGTACCACTGTTTGGAATGCAGACTTAGATAGAATGGTCTGCAGGCGTCACATTGCGTCTGCAGAGCCCCTAATGTACCAAAACAGTAAAAACTCCCCACAAGTGACCCCATATTAGAAACTAGACCCCCAAGGAACTTATATAGATGTGTGGTGAGAACTTTGAAACCCTAAGTGTTTTACTACAGTTTATAACACAGAGCCGTGAAAATAAAAAATCATTTTTTTTCCACATACCGTATATACTCGAGTATAAGCCGACCAGAGTATAAGCCGACCCCCGTAATTTTGCCACAAAAAACTGGGAAAACCTATTGACTCGAGTATAAGCCTAGGGTGGAAATGCAGCATTTACCGGTGAATTTCAAAAATAAAAATAGATCATTATTTCCCCATAGCTGTGCCATATAGTGCTCAGCACCGTTCATTATTTCCACATAGCTGTGCCATATAGTGCTCTGCACCGTTCATTATTGCCCCATAGCTGTGCCATATAGTGCTCTGCACCGTTCATATTTCCCCATAGCTCTGCCATATAGTAACATAGTAACATAGTTAGTAACATAGTAACATAGTTAGTAAGGCCGAAAAAAGACATTTGTCCATCCAGTTCAGCCTATATTCCATCATAATAAATACCCAGATCTACGTCCTTCTACAGAACCTAATAATTGTATGATACAATATTGTTCTGCTCCAGGAAGACATCCAGGCCTCTCTTGAACCCCTCGACTGAGTTCGCCATCACCACCTCCTCAGGCAAGCAATTCCAGATTCTCACTGCCCTAACAGTAAAGAATCCTCTTCTATGTTGGTGGAAAAACCTTCTCTCCTCCAGACGCAAAGAATGCCCCCTTGTGCCCGTCACCTTCCTTGGTATAAACAGATCCTCAGCGAGATATTTGTATTGTCCCCTTATATACTTATACATGGTTATTAGATCGCCCCTCAGTCGTCTTTTTTCTAGACTAAATAATCCTAATTTCGCTAATCTATCTGGGTATTGTAGTTCTCCCATCCCCTTTATTAATTTTGTTGCCCTCCTTTGTACTCTCTCTAGTTCCATTATATCCTTCCTGAGCACCGGTGCCCAAAACTGGACACAGTACTCCATGTGCGGTCTAACTAGGGATTTGTACAGAGGCAATATAATGCTCTCATCATGTGTATCCAGACCTCTTTTAATGCACCCCATGATCCTGTTTGCCTTGGCAGCTGCTGCCTGGCACTGGCTGCTCCAGGTAAGTTTTTCATTAACTAGGATCCCCAAGTCCTTCTCCCTGTCAGATTTACCCAGTGGTTTCCCGTTCAGTGTGTAATGGTGATATTGATTCCCTCTTCCCATGTGTATAACCTTACATTTATCATTGTTAAACCTCATCTGCCACCTTTCAGCCCAAGTTTCCAACTTATCCAGATCCATCTGTAGCAGAATACTATCTTCTCTTGTATTAACTGCTTTACATAGTTTTGTATCATCTGCAAATATCGATATTTTACTGTGTAAACCTTCTACCAGATCATTAATGAATATGTTGAAGAGAACAGGTCCCAATACCGACCCCTGCGGTACCCCACTGGTCACAGCGACCCAGTTAGAGACTATACCATTTATAACCACCCTCTGCTTTCTATCACTAAGCCAGTTACTAACCCATTTACACACATTTTCCCCCAGACCAAGCATTCTCATTTTGTGTACCAACCTCTTGTGCGGCACGGTATCAAACGCTTTGGAAAAATCGAGATATACCACGTCCAATGACTCACCGTGGTCCAGCCTATAGCTTACCTCTTCATAAAAACTGATTAGATTGGTTTGACAGGAGCGATTTCTCATAAACCCATGCTGATATGGAGTTAAACAGTTATTCTCATTGAGATAATCCAGAATAACATCCCTCAGAAACCCTTCAAATATTTTACCAACAATAGAGGTTAGACTTACTGGCCTATAATTTCCAGGTTCACTTTTAGAGCCCTTTTTGAATATTGGCACCACATTTGCTATGCGCCAGTCCTGCGGAACAGACCCTGTCGCTATAGAGTCACTAAAAATAAGAAATAATGGTTTATCTATTACATTACTTAGTTCTCTTAGTACTCGTGGGTGTATGCCATCCGGACCCGGAGATTTATCTATTTTAATCTTATTTAGCCGGTTTCGCACCTCTTCTTGGGTTAGATTGGTGACCCTTAATATAGGGTTTTCATTGTTTCTTGGGATTTCACCTAGCATTTCATTTTCCACCGTGAATACCGTGGAGAAGAAGGTGTTTAATATGTTAGCTTTTTCCTCGTCATCTACAACCATTCTTTCCTCACTATTTTTTAAGGGGCCTACATTTTCAGTTTTTATTCTTTTACTATTGATATAGTTGAAGAACAGTTTGGGATTAGTTTTACTCTCCTTAGCAATGTGCTTCTCTGTTTCCTTTTTGGCAGCTTTAATTAGTTTTTTAGATAAAGTATTTTTCTCCCTATAGTTTTTTAGAGCTTCAATGGTGCCATCCTGCTTTAGTAGTGCAAATGCTTTCTTTTTACTGTTAATTGCCTGTCTTACTTCTTTGTTTAGCCACATTGGGTTTTTCCTATTTCTAGTCCTTTTATTCCCACAAGGTATAAACCGCTTACACTGCCTATTTAGGATGTTCTTAAACATTTCCCATTTATTATCTGTATTCTTATTTCTGAGGATATTGTCCCAGTCTACCAGATTAAGGGCATCTCTAAGCTGGTCAAACTTTGCCTTCCTAAAGTTCAATGTTTTTGTGACTCCCTGACAAGTCCCCCTAGTGAAAGACAGGTGAAACTGCACAATATTGTGGTCGCTATTTCCTAAATGCCCAACCACCTGCAGATTTGTTATTCTGTCAGGTCTATTAGATAGTATTAGGTCTAAAAGTGCTGCTCCTCTGGTTGGATTCTGCACCAATTGTGAAAGATAATTTTTCTTGGTTATTAGCAGAAACCTGTTGCCTTTATGGGTTTCACAGGTTTCTGTTTCCCAGTTAATATCCGGGTAGTTAAAGTCCCCCATAACCAGGACCTCATTATGGGTTGCAGCTTCATCTATCTGCTTTAGAAGTAGACTTTCCATGGTTTCTGTTATATTTGGGGGTTTGTAACAGACCCCAATGAGAATTTTGTTACCATTTTTCCCTCCATGAATTTCAACCCATATGGACTCGACATCCTCATTCCCTTCGCTAATATCCTCCCTTAAAGTGGACTTTAGACAAGACTTTACATAGAGACAAACCCCTCCTCCTCTCCGATTTTTACGATCCTTTCTAAACAGACTGTAACCCTGTAAGTTAACTGCCCAGTCATAGCTTTCATCTAACCATGTCTCGGTTATTCCCACTATGTCAAAGTTACCTGTAGATATTTCTGCTTCTAGTTCTTCCATCTTGTTTGTCAGGCTTCTGGCGTTTGCGAGCATGCAGTTTAGAGGATTTTGTTTTGTTCCAATCTCCTCACTGTGGATTGTTTTAGAAATGTTCTTACCTCCCTTCTGAGTATGTTTTCCTGGGTCGTCTTTGTTCGAGTCTAATGTTTTTCTTCCCGTCCCCTCTTCTTCTAGTTTAACGCCCTCCTGATGAGTGTAGCGAGTCTTCTGGCGAATGTGTGTTTCCCAGGTTTGTTGAGGTGTAGTCCGTCTCTGGCGAGGAGTCCATCATACCAGTAATTCACACCGTGGTCCAGGAATCCAAATCCTTGTTGTCTGCACCATCGTCTTAGCCAGTTGTTTGCATCAAGGATCCTGTTCCATCTCCTGGTGCCATGCCCGTCTACTGGAAGGATAGAAGAAAAAACTACCTGTGCATCCAGTTCCTTTACTTTCTTCCCCAACTCTTCAAAGTCCTTGCAGATTGTCGGTAGGTCCTTCCTTGCCGTGTCATTGGTGCCAACATGTATCAGAAGAAATGGGTGGACGTCCTTGGAGCTGAAGAGCTTTGGTATCCTATCGGTCACATCCTTGATCATCGCACCTGGAAGGCAGCATACTTCTCTTGCAGTTATGTCCGGTCTGCAGATGGCTGCTTCTGTGCCTCTCAGTAGTGAGTCTCCCACCACCACCACTCTTCGTTGCTTCTTGGCTGTACTTTTTGCTGTCACTTGTTGCTGTGTGCCCTTTTCTTTTTTGCTTGCTGGTATTGCTTCATTCTTAGGTGTGCCATCTTCATCCTCTACAAAGATTTGATATCGGTTCTTCAGTTGTGTGGTTGGTGATTTCTCCATGGTCTTCTTGCTTCTTTTGGTCACATGCTTCCACTCATCTGCTTTTGGAGGTTCTCTGACACTTTTTTCACATTCTGTGACCAGTAGAGATGCTTCTGTTCTGTCTAGAAAGTCTTCATTCTCTTTGATGAGTTTCAAAGTTGCTATTCTTTCTTCCAGACCCCGCACCTTTTCTTCTAAAAGGGCCACTAGTCTACACTTCTGACAGGTGAAATTGGATTCTTCTTCTGGTCGATCTGTGAACATGTAGCACATGCTGCAGCTCACCATGTAGGTTGTCACATCTGCCATGTTGCTCCTAGATCCTGCTGACTTGCTGTGTGTTTTCCTTCTTGTGTAATCTACTCAGCCAAGCTCTCTTGCAATAATGTCCTACAGGCAAAAATTTGGTGATGCTTTCGAAGCAGCTGGTCCCGGCTGTACCCAACGATCTTCTAGCTTAGGGAGACTTCGCTTCTCCCAGAAGGCACCTGGAATATGCAAATTAGCCTCCTAAAGCTTGAATCCCTGGTTTGGTGATGCTTTCGAAGCAGCTGGTCCCGGCTGTACCCAACGATCTTCTAGCTTAGGGAGACTTCGCTTCTCCCAGAAGGCACCTGGAATATGCAAATTAGCCTCCTAAAGCTTGAATCCCTGGTTTGGTGATGCTTTCGAAGCAGCTGGTCCCGGCTGTACCCAACGATCTTCTAGCTTAGGGAGACTTCGCTTCTCCCAGAAGGCACCTGGAATATGCAAATTAGCCTCCTAAAGCTTGAATCCCTGGTTTGTTGATGCTTTCGTAGTGCTCTGCACCGTTCATATTGCCCCATATCTGTGCCCTATATGCTCTGCACCGTTCATACTGCCCCATATCTGTGCCCCATATAGTGCTCTGCACCGTTCATACCTGTGCCCCATATAGTGCTCTGCACCGTTCATACTGCCCCCATATCTGTGCCCCATACAGTGCTCTGCACCGTTCATATTGTCCCATAGTAGTGCCCCATATAGTGCTCTGCGCCGTTCATATTGTCCCATAGTAGTGCCCCATATAGTGCTGTGCACCGTTCATATTGTCCCATAGTAGTGCCCCATATAGTGCTGTGCACCGTTCATACTGCCCCATATCTGTGCCCCATACAGTGCTCTGCACCGTTCATATTGTCCCATAGTAGTGCCCCATATAGTGCTCTGCGCCGTTCATATTGTCCCATAGTAGTGCCCCATATAGTGCTCTGCGCCGTTCAGATTGTCCCATAGTAGTGCCCCATATAGTGCTCGGCACCGTTCATACTGCCCCAGAGATGCTCCACATAAATCTGTGCCGCTGCTGCAATAAAAAAAAACCAACACATACTCACCTCTCTTGATTGCAGCTCCCGGCGTCTCGTTCCGGCGTCCGGTCCCGGCGTCTCCTGTTGTGAATTCTGTTGTCAAGCTCCCTCCTGTGGTCGTGAATGGTACTTCGGCGAGTTCCGTCTATGGGCTCCCTCTGGTGGCTATGAGTGAAGCTGCGGCTTCTGAGGTTCCTTACACAGGTGACGTGGTTTATCCTTTGGTTGGCTGTTCTATTTAACTCCTCTCAGATCGTTACTCTAGGCCAGCTGTCAATGTTTTTGCATTCGTTCAGTTCGCTCCTGGATCTCTCTGGTGACCTGCCTTCTCCTGCAGAAGCTAAGTTCCTTATAGACTTATTTTGTTCTCTGTTTTCTTGTCCAGCTGGTTTTCATGATTTTGTCTTGCTAGCTGGAAGCTCTGGGATGCAGGGTGGCCCCTCCGCACCGACTCACGTCTTTTTTGCACACTCTGCGTGGTCTTTGTAGGTTTTTGTGCTGATCGCAAAGTTACCTTTCCTATCCTCTGTCTATTTAGTTAGTCTGGCCTCCCTTTGCTGAAAACCTGTTTTCATTTCTGCGTTTGTGACTTTCATCTTTACTCACAATCAATATATGTGGGGGGCTTCCTTTACCTTTGGGGAATTTCTCTGAGGCAAGGTAGGCTTTATTTTCCTTCTCTAGGGCTAGATAGCCCTTAGGCTGTGACGAGGCGCCTAGGTCTGGTCAGGAGCGCTCCACGGCTATTTCTATTTCAGGTCATTCTGGGTGGTCCTAACCACCAGGTCATAACAGTACAGCTATCCCGTAAGTATTAATGCATCTCAATAGAGGGATAAGAGAACTTCTGAGACCATTTTTTTTTCCTTTGCACTGTGTTTTGTCTTTCTTATCCCCTAGACCTTTGGGTGGTTCAGGACACAGGTGTAGTTATGGACATTCAAGGTTTGTCCTCTTGTGTGGATCATCTCACTGCAAGAGTACAAAACATTCAAGATTTTGTGGTTCAGAATCCTATGTTAGAGCCTAGAATTCCTATTCCTGACTTATTTTCTGGGGATAGATCTAGGTTCTTGAATTTCAAAAACAATTGTAAACTGTTTCTAGCTTTGAAACCCCGCTCCTCTGGTGACCCCGCTCAACAAGTAAAAATCATTATTTCTTTGTTACGTGGTGACCCTCAAGACTGGGCATTTTCCCTTGCGCCAGGAGATGCGGCATTGCGTGATGTTGATGCGTTTTTTTCTGGCGCTTGGATTGCTTTATGATGAACCAAATTCAGTGGATCAGGCAGAGAAAATCTTGCTGGCTTTGTGTCAGGGTCAGGATGAAGCGGAGGTGTACTGTCAGAGGTTTAGAAAGTGGTCTGTGCTTACTCAGTGGAATGAATGTGCCCTTAAGGGTCTTTCTGAAGCCCTTAAGGATGTCATGGTGGGATTTCCCACACCTGCTGGTCTGAATGAGTCTATGTCTTTGGCCATTCAGATCGATCGGCGCATGCGTGAGCGCAAAGCTGTGCACCATCTGGCGGTGTTCTCTGAGCATAGGCCAGAGCCTATGCAGTGTGATAGGACTTTGACCAGAGCTGAATGGCAGGAACACAGACGTCAGAATGGGCTGTGTTTTTACTGTGGTGAATCCACTCATGCTATCTCCGATTGTCCTAAGCGCACTAAGCGGTTCGCTAGGTCTGCCACCATTGGTACGGTACAGTCTAAATTTCTTATGTCTGTTACTCTGATTTGCTCTCTGTCGTCCTTTTCTGTAATGGCATTTGTGGATTCAGGCGCTGCCCTGAATTTGATGGACTTGGAGTTTGCCAGGCGCTGTGGTTTTTTCTTGGAGCCCTTGCAGTATCCTATTCCATTGAGAGGAATTGATGCTACGCCTTTGGCCAAGAATAAGCTGGACTGGACTCAATTGACCATGTGCATGGCTCCTGCACATCAGGAGGATATTCGTTTTTTGGTCTTGCATAATCTGCATGATGTGGTCGTTTTGGGGTTGCCATGGCTACAGGTCCATAATCCAGTGTTGGATTGGAAATCTATGTCGGTGTTCAGCTGGGGTTGTCAGGGGGTACATGGTGATGTTCCATTGCTGTCAATTTCGCCTTCCACTCCTTCTGAAGTCCCTGAGTTTTTATCAGATTACCGGGATGTATTTGAAGAGCCCAAATCCGGTGCCCTACCTCCTCATAGGGATTGCGACTGTGCTATTAATTTGATTCCTGGTAGTAAGTTTCCTAAGGGCCGTCTGTTTAATTTATCTATGCCAGAGCACGCCGCTATGCGGAGTTATGTAAAGGAATCCTTGGAGAAGGGTCATATTCGTCCGTCGTCATCACCGTTGTGAGCAGGGTTCTTTTTTGTGGCCAAGAAGGATGGTTCGTTGAGACCTTGTATTGATTACTGCCTTCTTAATAAGATCACAGTCAAATTTCAGTATCCTTTGCCGCTGCTGTCTGATTTATTTGCTCGGATTAAGGGGGCTAGTTTGTTCACCAAGATAGATCTGCGTGGTGCGTATAATCTTGTGCGAATTAAACAGGGTGATGAATGGAAAACGGCATTTAATACGCCCGAGGGCCATTTTGAGTACCTGGTTATGCCATTCGGGCTTTCTAATGCTCCATCTGTGTTTCAGTCCTTTATGCATGACATCTTCCGAGAGTACCTGGATAGATTCATGATTGTATATTTGGATGACATTTTGGTCTTTTCGGATGATTGGGAGTCTCATTTGAAGCAGGTCAGAATGGTGTTCCAGGTCCTTCGTGCGAATTCCTTGTTTGTGAAGGGGTCAAAGTGTCTCTTTGGAGTTCAGAAGGTTTCATTTTTGGGTTTCATTTTTTCCCCTTCTACTATCGAGATGGACCCTGTTAAAGTTCAGGCCATTTACGATTGGACTCAGCCGACATCTGTGAAGAGCTTGCAGAAGTTTCTGGGCTTTGCTAATTTTTATCGTCGCTTCATCGCTAATTTTTCCAGTATTGCTAAACCGTTGACTGATTTGACCAAGAAAGGTGCTGATGTTGTCAATTGGTCCTCTGCGGCTGTAGAGGCTTTTCAGGAGTTGAAGCGATGTTTTGCTTCTGCCCCTGTGTTGTGCCAGCCAGATGTTTCGCTCCCTTTTCAGGTTGAGGTTGATGCTTAAGAAATTGGAGCAGGGGCTGTGTTGTCGCAAAGAAGTTCTGATGGCTCGGTGATGAAACCCTGTGCCTTCTTTTCTAGAAAATTCTCGCCTGCTGAGCGCAATTATGATGTGGGCAATCGGGAGTTGTTGGCCATGAAGTGGGCATTCGAGGAGTGGCGACATTGGCTTGAAGGAGCTAAACATCGCGTGGTGGTCTTGACTGATCACAAGAATTTAACTTATCTCGAGTCTGCCAAACGGTTGAATCCTAGACAGGCTCGATGGTCACTCTTTTTCTCCCGTTTTGATTTTGTGGTTTCATACCTTCCGGGATCTAAGAATGTGAAGGCTGACGCCCTGTCAAGGAGTTTTGTGCCTGACTCTCTGGGTGTTCCGGAGCCGACAGGTATTCTTAAAGAAGGGGTAATTTTGTCTGCCATTTCCCCTGATTTGCGGCGTGTGCTGCAAAAGTTTCAGGCTGATAGACCGGACCGTTGTCCTACGGAGAAACTGTTTGTCCCTGATAGATGGACTAGTAGAGTTATCTCTGAGATTCATTGTTCAGTGTTGGCTGGTCATCCTGGAATCTTTGGTACCAGAGATTTGGTGGCTAGATCCTTTTGGTGGCCTTCTTTGTCACGGGATGTGCGTTCTTTTGTGCAGTCCTGTGGGACTTGTGCTCGGGCTAAGCCCTGCTGTTCTCATGCCAGTGGGTTGCTTTTGCCCTTGCCGATTCCGAAGAGGCCCTGGACGCATATTTCCATGGATTTTATTTCTGATCTCCCTGTTTCTCAAAGGATGTCGGTCATTTGGGTGGTTTGTGATCGCTTCTCTAAGATGGTCCATTTGGTACCCTTGCCTAAATTGCCTTCCTCCTCTGATTTGGTGCCATTGTTTTTCCAGCATGTGGTTCGTTTGCATGGCATTCCAGAGAACATCGTCTCGGACAGGGGTTCCCAGTTTGTTTCGAGGTTTTGGCGGTCCTTTGGCGCTAAGATGGGCATTGATTTGTCTTTTTCTTCGGCTTTCCATCCTCGGACTAATGGCCAAACCGAACGAAATAATCAGACTTTGGAGACATATCTGAGTGTTTTGTCTCTGCTGATCAGGATGATTGGGTGTCCTTCTTGCCTTTGGCTGAGTTCGCCCTTAATAATCGGGCCAGCTCGGCTACTTTAGTTTCTCCGTTTTTCTGTAATTCTGGTTTCCATCCTCGTTTCTCTTCAGGGCAGGTTGAGCCTTCGGACTGTCCTGGTGTGGATGCGGTGGTGGACAGGTTGCAGCAGATTTGGACTCATGTGGTGGACAATTTGACATTGTCCCAGGAGAAGGCTCAACGTTTCGCTAACCGCCGGCGTTGTGTTGGTCCCCGACTTCGTGTTGGGGATTTGGTTTGGTTGTCATCTCGTCACGTTCCTATGAAGGTTTCCTCTCCTAAGTTTAAGCCTCGGTTCATTGGGCCATATAAGATTTCTGAAGTTCTTAATCCTGTGTCATTTCGTTTGGACCTTCCAACTTCTTTTGCCATCCATAATGTGTTCCATAGGTCATTGTTGCGGAGATACGTGGCGCCTATGTTTCCCTCCGTTGATCCTCCTGCCCCGGTGTTGGTCGAGGGGGAGTTGGAGTATGTGGTGGAGAAGATTTTGGATTCTCGTGTTTCGAGACGGAAACTCCAGTACCTGGTCAAGTGGAAGGGTTATGGTCAGGAAGATAATTCCTGGGTTTTTGCCTCTGATGTTCATGCTGCCGATCTTGTTCGTGCCTTTCATTTGGTTCATCCTGGTCGGCCTGGGGGCTCTGGTGAGGGTTCGGTGACCCCTCCTCAAGGGGGGGGTGCTGTTGTGAATTCTGTTGTCAAGCTCCCTCCTGTGGTCGTGAATGGTACTTCGGCGAGTTCCGTCTATGGGCTCCCTCTGGTGGCAATGAGTGAAGCTGCGGCTTCTGAGGTTCCTTACACAGGTGACGTGGTTTATCCTTTGGTTGGCTGTTCTATTTAACTCCTCTCAGATCGTTACTCTAGGCCAGCTGTCAATGTTTTTGCATTCGTTCAGTTTGCTCCTGGATCTCTCTGGTGACCTGCCTTCTCCTGCAGAAGCTAAGTTCCTTATAGTCTTATTTTGTTCTCTGTTTTCTTGTCCAGCTGGTTTTCATGATTTTGTCTTGCTAGCTGGAAGCTCTGGGATGCAGGGTGGCCCCTCCGCACCGTGAGTCGGTGCGGAGGTCTTTTTTGCACACTCTGCGTGATCTTTGTAGGTTTTTGTGCTGATCGCAAAGTTACCTTTCCTATCCTCTGTCTATTTAGTTAGTCTGGCCTCCCTTTGCTGAAAACCTGTTTTCATTTCTGCGTTTGTGACTTTCATCTTTACTCACAGTCAATATATGTGGGGGGCTTCCTTTACCTTTGGGGAATTTCTCTGAGGCAAGGTAGGCTTTATTTTCCTTCTCTAGGGCTAGATAGCCCTTAGGCTGTGACGAGGCGCCTAGGTCTGGTCAGGAGCGCTCCACGGCTATTTCTAGTGTGTGTGATAGGATTAGGGCTTGTGGTCAGCAGAGTTCCCACATCCCAGAGTTCGTCCTGTATGTGGTTTAACTATCAGGTCATTCCGGGTGCTCCTAACCACCAGGTCATAACAGTCTCTGCACTGACTGATCAGGCAGAGGGCGCCGCGCACACTATATGCGTCATCGTGCCCTCTGACCTGAACAGTCAGAGCGGAGCGGAGCGACTCCGGGAAGATGGAGCGGCGCCCGGCGGCTGGAACAGGGACAGGTAAATATGACATACTTACCTGGTCCCGACGTCCGGCTCCCTCTGCCTGTCCCACGGTCTCCGGGTCCTGCAGCTTCTTTCTCTATCAGCGGTCACCGTTACCGCTGATTAGAGAAATGAATAGGCGGCTCCACCCCTATGGGAGGTGGAGCCGCCTATTCATTTCTCTAATGAGCGGTCCCACATGACCGCTGAAGAGGGGAAGAGCTGCAGCACAGAAGACCCGTGGGACGGCAGGGGGAGCGCCAGGATCGCTGGAAGCAGGTAAGTATGCCTCAGCGCCCTCACCCCCTCAATCGCCGACCCTGCCACCCACCTTGACTCGAGTATAAGCCGAGAGGGGCACTTTCAGCCCAAAAATTTTGGCTGAAAAACTCGGCTTATTCTCGAGTATATACGGTAAATTATTTTTTAGCCCCCAGTTTTGCATTTTCCCAAGGGTAACAGGAGAAATTGAACCCCAATAGTTGCTGTCCAATTTGTCCCAAGTATGCTGATACCCCATATGTGGGGGAAACCACCGTTTGGGCGCATGGCAGAGCTCGGAAGGGAAGTAGCACTGTTTGGAATGCAGACTTAGATGGATTGGTCTGCAGGCGTCACATTGTGTCTGCAGAGCCCCTAATGTACCTAAACAGTAGAAACTCCCCACATGTGACCCCATATTAGAAACTAGACCCCCAAGGAACTTATCTAGATGTGTGGTAAGAACTTTGAACCCCTAAGTGTTTCACTACAGTTTATAACGCATAGCCGTGAAAATAAAAAATCATTTTTTTTCCACAAAAATTATTTTCTAGCCCCCAGTTTTGTATTTTCCCAAGGGTAATAGGAGAAATTGGACCAAAAGTTGTTGTCCAATTTGTCCTGAGTACGCTGATACCCCATATGTGGGGGGAACCACCATTTGGGCGCGTGGCAGAACTCGGAAGGGAAGGAGCGCCGTTTAGAATGCAGACTTAGATGGAATGGTCTGCAGGCGTCACATTGCGTCTGCAGAGCCCCTAATGTACCTTAACAGTAGAAACCCCCCACAGTGACCCCATATTGGAAACTAGACCCCCCAAGGAACTTATCTAGATGTGTGGTGAGAACTTTGAACCCCTAAGTGTTTCACTACAGTTTATAACGCAGAGCCGTGAAAAAAAAAATCATTTTTTTCCCATAAAAATGTGTTTAGCCCCCCAATTTTTTATTTTCCCAAGGATAACAAGAGAAACTGGACCCCAAAAGTTGTTGTCCAATTTGTCCTGAGTACGCTGATACCCCATATATTGGGGTAAACCCCTGTGTGGGCGCAAGGGGGAGCTCGGAAGGGAAGGAGCACTGTTTTACTTTTTCAACGCAGAATTGGCTGGAATTGAGATCGGATGCCATGTCACGTTTAGAGAGCCCTTGATGTGCCTTAACAGTGGAAACCCCCAATTCTAACTGAAACCCTAACCCAAACACACCCCTAACCCTAATCCCAACTCTAACCATAACCCTAACCACACCCCTAACCCGAACATGCCCCTAACCCTAATCCCAACCACAAATCTAATCCCAACCACACCCATAAGCCAAACACCCGTAACCCCAAAACAACCCTAATCCCAACAATCCCAACCCTAACTTTAACCCCCACCCTAACCCTAACTTTAGTCCCAACCCTAACTGTAACTTTAGCCCCAACCCTAACTGTAGCCTTAACCCCAACCCTAACCCTAGCCCCAACCCTAACCCTAATGCTAGCCCCAAACCTAACCCCAAGCTTAACCTTAGCCCCAACCCTAACCCTAGCCCTAACCCTAAGCTTAACCCTAGCCCTAACCTTAACCCTAGCCCCAACCCTAACCCTAATGGGAAAATTGAAATAAATACATTTTTTTAATTTTTTTATTTTTCCCTAACTAAGGGGGTGATGAAGGGGGTTTGATTTACTTTTATAGCGGGTTTTTTAGCTAATTTTTATGATTGGCAGCTGTCAACCACTAAAAGACGCATTTTATTGCAAAAAATAGTTTTTGCGTCTCCACATTTTGAGAGCCATAATTTTTCCATATTTTGGTCCACAGAGTCATGTAAGGTCTTGTTTTTAGCGGGACGAGTTGATGTTTTTATTGGTACCATTTTCGGGCACGTGACATTTTTTGATCGCTCTTTATTCCGATTTTTGTGAGGCAGAATGACCAAAAACCAGCTATTCATGAATTTCTTTTTTTTTTGGGGGGGGGGAAGGGGCGTTTATACCTTTCCACATTTGGTAAAATTGATAAAGTAGTTTTATTCTTCGGGTCAGAACGATTACAGCGATATCTCATTTATTTTTTTTATGTTTTGGCGCTTTTATACGATAAAAACTATTTTATAGAAAAAATTATTATTTTTGCATCGCTTTATTCTGAGGACTATAACTTTTTTTTTTCGGCTGATGATGATATATGGCAGCTCGTTTTTTGCGGGACAAGATGATGTTTTCAGATGTACCATGGTTATTTATATCCGTGTTTTTGATCGCGTGTTATTCCACTTTTTGCTCGACGGTATGATAATAAAGCGTTGGTTTGTCTCGTTTATTTATCTACGGTGTTCACTTAATATGTGTACTTTTTTTTTTTTTTTAGATAAAGTAGTGTATTTATGGGAACAATATATATATATTTTTTTTGTTTATTTAGGATTTTTTTTTTTACATATGAGAATATTTTTTTTTATTTTAAAACATTGCCCCGGGGATCTGACGTGCACTGCTGGAGGCTTGCAGGCACCTGCTCTGAGCAGGCGCTTGCAAGCCACCTCCCTGCAGGACCCGGAAGCAGGCCCCTGGCGGCCATATTGGATCCGGGGCCTGCAGGGAGAAGGAGGTAGGAGACCGTCGGAGCAACGCGATCACATCGTGTTGCTCCGAGGGTCTCAGGGAAGCACGCAGGGAGCCCCCTCCCTACGTGATGCTTCCCTGTACCGCCAGAACACTGCGATCATCTTTGATCACAGTGTGCCGGGGGTTAATGTGCCAGGGGCGGTCCGTGACCGCTCCTGGCACATAGTGCCGGATGTCAGCTGCGATAGTCAGCTGACACCCTGCCAGCCCCCAATCCACTATGACGTACTATCCCGTCACTGAGAATTAAGTCCCAGGTCACCTCGACGGGATAATACGTCATATGGGATTATTAAGGGGTTAAAAGAAAAAAACACTATAAAATATTATTTTAAAAAAACACCATGCTGGACTCTGAGATTTGACAACTCTGATAAGTGGTGTAGTTAAAGATGTCACCGCTGTTCAGATCCACTGGGACTCGCAGGATCCGGCTGCTCTGATTCTGTACAGCATCTGTAGGTCACTCCCGGCCATGTCTCATGAGCAATGATGTTACTGAGTTACTGATGTCATCGCTCATGTGTCATGACCAGGAGTGACCTAGGTTGGAGTACGGGAATCGATGGATGACATGGGAAAGCCATGGATTACTTCAGAACTACGAGGATTTTTTAAAATAATAAATTGGTGAATCAGAGAGGTCACCATGGCAACAATCGACCCCTCGCGATGAAAGAGTGCTGACATCGCTCTGGGCGGTGAGAGCACCCGGCGGGGATCACGCATGAGCAGAGTCTGTGCACGCAAAATTGCCAGGACATATTCATACATCCAAGGTTGGGAAATCCTTCCCAACCTTTACATATGGATACGTCTAAGGTCATGAAGGGGTTAATTAAAGTATAATATCTTATTACATTTACTAGACAAACATTTCTGATTTAATGTTAGTTTCTGACCACCCCTTTAATGGTCACTATTTCTCTTAAAGTAAATATATGAGAGCCTCATTCTGAGTCTTATAGACGTGCAGTACATTCTGGTCAGCAAACACAGGAGCGATTCAGCTAGGCACAACTCCGGTAACGTGATGCCAAACAGGACTGGCGCGGCGACATGAACCGCAGAAGATGTCGACCGGTAAGTATTTTACTACACACAGGGAGCATATCTTACTGATACCTGTCCGGTGGTGAAATAAAGAAACAACCCCAGAGTGGTGCTTTAAATCAAAGCGGATGTAAACTTTATGTGGCACAAGACGATAATTTACCCAACAATGACAAAGAATACAGTCTGATATTAGTTAGTAACATCTAATAATGCAGTCTGAAGTACAATAACTTGCTCTGGATGATTTTCATCTAGGACTTCAGGGTCACGTAAAAATAAAGCATAAACTGTGAAAAAATCAGTAATTCTTTGAGTAATTTGTTGTATCCTATAAATATAAGTGGTGAAATAGTTATCTAAAGGTGATGAATAATAAGGAACGCTGAGAAATCCAGAATTAGACGCAATCCACACCGGACAATTATCCCTTTCAGCGCTCTGTAAAATCCCAGGCTGATCTGGTATTAGAGGGAATTTTGACACAATATGAATGTGCTGTAAAGGTCATTGACCTCAGAGTCCGTAGACATAAAATCATCCTGTTTATGTGTCTGATGAGTCTGCTGAGCATCTGTAACTGGAGCTGCTGTACGTAAACTGTTCAAGTGACACACTTCCAGGGGGTTAGAGCCTTCAATCCTCATGGTAGAATTTCACACTGGTATTTACCCCACATTACAGTCTGAACAATTGGCAAACAGTTTGTATAGTTGTACTTTAAACAATTGGCAAACAGTTTGTATAGTTGTACTTTACAAGGGAGCTTATCAATTCCATTCTATTTATACTATTTTGGGATCGTCACACAAAAGGGGAATATTTTTTGCTGTAATTTATATTGTGCATTATATACAGCAACCGTCTAACCAACTAGTAACCAGTAATAATTACGAACAATTCAGTCATTTTTGGTTATAAATTTTCAATATAAAATTTTGATTCAGATTCTCCAATTCTGCTGCTAAACCTGCGCATGAAGAACTACCACAAACGTTGCTTCCATTGTGATATACCGCAGGATTTCCATCTGCAGCTCCAAAAGAAATCTGCGTATTCGCCTCCTATGAATATACCCTTGGAGTTCAATAAAAAAAATCAGGGGAAAAAAAATGTAAATAAAATAAATAAATAAAAAATGTTGATGTGTATGGGAAAAATTAGAACATTAGATTAGAAAGTATATACATTTTTACAACTATATTTTTAATCTTTCCAATGCATCTATGCAACTAAAGCAACTTTATAATCGTCTTAGAATTAAATTAAGAAGATTGATCTTGTACAAACCTAGAGAGGTGCAACAGGGTTTTCTCCACAGTTATTTGGACAGTATGGTTCTCTTCGCCCTTATGCTGCTATTAATCCTCATTTTGTAAAAAAAAAATGCATGCAGGCTAGTGAATATCCCAAATATGATGGTCAATATGAAAATAGGCACATACTGAGCAAATTGTGTGATCCCACTTGACACAACAAAGTGACCTCATTATGCTAAACATTATGCTTGTCTAGCAGGAGACATCTCTCTCTGGCTTGGGTTTAGGCTTACAAAATGTAATGCTAGTCTGTCTGCATACAGGTTTTTGGTAGTTTAATGATGAATAGGAGGGGGGTGTTTATCAGGATTTTGTTAATTTCAAGGAACACAAAATAAGTCTCAATCAGGTGTAATATGGTTAGATTTTAATATCTATATTTGGGCTGCTAAACCCATCGCCCTCCTCCATGGTTCTACTAAACTAAACTTAGATCATGGTGAAGTCCTGTGGAAATCTAAGATTAGTGGAGAAGTGGGGAAGAGTCTGAGTCTTGCAAATGTAGGAGTGGTGGAGCTGATGGTTTGCTCCCTGACACTCTAAGGGGTTAAATTAATTTTATATTCATGCATGTTGTCAAGGGTAACAACCACTGTAGCTGCAGCCTACCCTAGGCCGGGTTAACTGTAATGGCTTGTCCAGTTTGAGGAGGGTGAACTGAGCGTTAGCGTCAAGTTCAGGAAGTGACAGTTCAGTGCAGGACAGTGGTGTGAAGTGTCATCAGCAGTGTCAAGCAATAGGCTGCTAGGAACAAAATGGGCCTAATACTGGGGGAAGTGGATTGCCAGAAATCCCCTTGCATATGATTCCGTCTGCCAGCCTGGGGAGCCTCGAGATGGACGTCCGGGCCCTTGGATGGCACCAGCCTGTAAAGACACAGGGAAATATGGACTCAGACTCTATGGGAAAGGAAGTGTTGCAATCCGGGTGCCCTGCTAGTAGTGAATATAACTTCCTAGTGCTAGTGAAGATAGCAAGAGGGACACTCTACCTACACCAAGAATCAGGGCTGAAGTTGTGTCCGGTGCCTGTGTGAAAGATGATAACCCATTGGGCCTTCTCCTATATGCATGTTTGTATAGACCGGCACCTGTCCAGTAAAAGTTTGATTATTTTTACAAAACATGTGTCCTCTGGATTGATTGCTGCCAATGTTCCAGAAGAGGAAAACCTGGAACCAATTAAAGCCCGTGAGTCGCCCCACGGGCCATGGGTGTTGTGAATTCTGTTGTCGAGCTCCCTCCTGTGGTCATGAATGGTACTTCGGTAAGTTCGGTCCGTGGGCTCCCTCTGGTGGCTGTGAGTGGAGCTGCTGCTTCTGAGGTTCCTTACACAGGTGACGTGGTTTATCCTTTGGTTGGCTTCTCTATTTAACTCCACTCAGATCGTTTCTCCATGCCAGCTGTCAATGTTTTAGCACTGGTTCAGTTCGCTCCTGGATCTGTCTGGTGTCCTGTCTTCTCCTGCAGAAGCTAAGTTCCTGATTGTTATTATTGTTCTTGTTTCTTTGTCCAGCTGGTTATCTTGATTTTGTATTGCTAGCTGGAAGCTCTGGGATGCAGGGTGACACCCCCGCACCGTGAGTCGGTGCGGAGGACCCTTTTGCACACTCTGCGTGGTCTTTAGTAGGTTTTTGTGCTGACCGCAAAGATTCCTTTCCTATCCTCTGTCTATTTAGTAAGTCGTGCCTCCCTTTGCTGAAACCTATCTCATTTCTGCGTTTGTGACTTTCATCTTTACTCACAGTCAATATATGGGGGGGCTGCCTTTACCTTTGGGGAATTTCTCTGAGGCAAGGTAGGCTTTATTTTCTTCTCTAGGGCTAGCTAGCTCTTAGGCTGTGACGAGGCGCATAGGGAGCGTCAGGAGCGCTCCACGGATATTTCTAGTGTGTGCGATAGGATTAGGGCTTGCGGTCAGCAGAGCTCCCACATCCCAGAGCTCGTCCTGTATGAGTTTAACTATCAGGTCGGGTGCTCC
Organism: Ranitomeya imitator; assembly: GCF_032444005.1. Classification (NCBI taxonomy): domain Eukaryota; kingdom Metazoa; phylum Chordata; class Amphibia; order Anura; family Dendrobatidae; genus Ranitomeya; species Ranitomeya imitator. Next base: position 572,305,560 of record NC_091284.1, on the reverse strand, counting down.
TAACCACCAGGTCATAACACATGGGTTACTCGGTACCAGGTCCTGCGGTACACAGGGGGATGTCACAGTGGCTGCGACCCAGTCCATGGCCCAGGGCGCCCATGTAAAAGGGAAAGGTCTTTAAAGGGATAGAGTTTATGTTCGTGACGCCACCTGTGGTATTCGGTCAGGATGACCAACGCTGTTTTAGGGGGTCCGCTGGGGTGATGTTATGGCAGCTAGATGGTATATCTTTCCACAGGTGAAGTATATCCCCAGGGCTCCCGGTGTGTAGATAGTGACATGGTGAGAGGTGCAGAGAAGAACAAGGACACAAGGTTGCAGTCTCTTTCCCTTTTCTGAAGACCTCAGCATCCACAGTCCAGGGCACCAGACCACAGGGCAGGAAGAGAAGTCCGGGCAGTCCAGAGACAAGCAAGTTCCCCTGGGTAAGTCAGGTGGGAGTCTACCACTCTGCGCTTTCTGTCTCTAAGTCCCTGCTGCCACTAAGTGTCTCAACAAGGTTTTTAATCGTTCTGCTGTCCTAGGACAGATACCTATATGGCAGGCAGCTCGGGCCGTGTTAACTGGGGTCTGTTCTTGGTGACTCCAGGCTCCTAGGTGCTGCTGTGCCACAGGTAATTATGGGCAAAGTCCTTGTAGAACAATACCCTCCAGTTCTGCTCTGTGTTTTATAATCCACAAAAGTCTCGGGCTCCCAGTACCCGGATTCTTGCGCTGATACTCTTCAGGGGCCTGCTCGTGGCCTCTTGGAGCTTTCACTTCCCTCTGTGCTGCACTCCTGTCTGTCATCGCACGCAGACTTCTACTACAAACTGAACTCTCTCCGCCTCCAAACCAAGATCTTTATTGAGGGAAGCTGCCATAAAACAGGGCTTGGAGCTCCCCCTCCTGGCCTGGAAATGGAAGGTGTTGTGTGTGTGTAAACCTACCAAAGGAAATCTCACTTGTCTCCAGACATAGCACTATCCTCCCCGTGAGGAAGACAGCACTGCTGTGGTACCCGAACTCCTGGGGTGCCACAGCTACAGGCCAGAAGTAAGTGTGATACACCCCACACATAGCAACACACTGGGACAGGGACACATATTGTCTATACAGTGCCAAGGCAAGTGGGATCAGCAACTCGCCCATGACTACCTTGATTGGGTACTTTACGCAGACATAATAAGAATATTAAAACTGAACCAGCCTATCTCTTTCAGCTGTAAGTTTTTGGAACATAGAAGTAATACGAATTTAAAAAAAAAATAGTTTGAGTATTGGGGCAAAGGAGTGGGCAATGTTTATCAGAATTACCCTGGCATATAGTAAAAACTCTCACGTGTGTTAGCTTGTTAGCTACAGTATTTTATTAATTTGTAGAATTTATTGCTGGCAAGTCTATCCTTCTTACTGACACTTGGTATCAGTGTTTCACAGAATATTTATTGTGTCATATCCCTAAAAATATGACTGGCAAAGCAGGATATAGTATCATACAGTGCTAACTGGCCAGCAATGACTTCACTTTGGCAAGCTCATTCGCTAGTTTGAAAGATCAACAAGATGGATATATTTCAAAATACCCCTTGTTACTGAGAAAATTTCAGCACATATACAGTTAGGGCCAGAAATATTTGGACAGTGACACAAGTTTTGTTATTTTAGCTGTTTACAAAAACATGTTCAGAAATACAATTATATATATAATATGGGCTGAAAGTGCACACTCCCAGCTGCAATATGATAGTTTCCACATCCAAATCGGAGAAAGGGTTTAGGAATCATAGCTCTGTAATGCATAGCGTCCTCTTTTTCAAGGGACCAAAAGTAATTGGACAATGGACTCTAAGGGCTGCAATTAACTCTGAAGGCGTCTCCCTCGTTAACCTGTAATCAATGAAGTAGTTAAAAGGTCAGGGGTGGATTCCAGGTGTGTGGTTTTGCATTTGGAAGCTGTTGCTGTGAGCAGACAACATGCGGTCAAAGGAACTCTCAATTGAGGTGAAGCAGAACATCCTGAGGCTGAAAAAAAAGAAAAAATCCATCAGAGAGATAGCAGACATGCTTGGAGTAGCAAAATCAACAGTTGGGTACATTCTGAGAAAAAAGGAATTGACTGGTGAGCTTGGGAACTCAAAAAGGCCTGGGCGTCCACGGATGACAACAGTGGTGGATGATCGCCGCATACTTAATTTGGTGAAGAAGAACCCTTTCACAACATCAACTGAAGTCCAGAACACTCTCAGTGAAGTAGGTGTATCTGTCTCTAAGTCAACAGTAAAGAGAAGACTCCATGACAGTAAATACAAAGGGTTCACATCTAGATGCAAACCATTCATCAATACCAAAAATAGACAGGCCAGAGTTAAATTTGCAGAAAAACACCTCAAGAAGCCAGCTCAGTTCTGGAAAAGTATTCTATGGACAGATGAGACAAAGATCAACCTGTACCAGAATGATGGGAAGAAAAAAGTTTGGAGAAGAAAGGGAACGGCACATGATCCAAGGCACACCACATCCTCTGTAAAATATGGTGGAGGCAACGTGATGGCATGGGCATGCATGGCTTTCAATGGCACTGGGTCACTTGTGTTTATTGATGACATAAGAGCAGACAAGAGTAGCCGGATGAATTCTGAAGTGTACCGGGATATACTTTCAGCCCAGATTCAGCCAAATGCTGCAAAGTTGATTGGACGGCGCTTCATAGTACAGATGCACAATGACCCCAAGCATACAGCCAAAGCTACCCAGGAGTTCATGAGTGCCAAACAGTGGAACATTCTGCAATGGCCAAGTCAATCTCCAGATCTAAACCCAATTGAACATGCATTTCACTTGCTCAAATCCAGACTTAAGACGGAAAGACCCACAAACAAGCAAGACCTGAAGGCTGCGGCTGTAAAGGCCTGGCAAAGCATTAAGAAGGAGGAAACCCAGCGTTTGGTGATGTCCATGGGTTCCAGACTTAAGGCAGTGATTGCCTCCAAAGGATTTGCAACAAAATATTGAAAATAAAAATATTTTGTTTGGGTTATGTTTATTTGTCCAATTACTTTTGACCTCCTAAAATGTGGAGTGTTTGTAAAGAAATGTGTACAATTCCTACATTTTCTATCAGATATTTTTGTTCAACCCTTCAAATTAAACGTTACAATCTGCACTTGAATTCTGTTGTAGAGGTTTCATTTCAAATCTAATGTGGTGGCATGCAGAGCCCAACTCGCGAAAATTGTGTCACTGTCCAAATATTTCTGGCCCTAACTGTATGTGTAAAACTATTAAAGTACATTCAGTATGCATAGTATTCCGAATATGGGATTCCAAGCAAGAAAACAAGAGGATTCCCTTATAATCTATCTGTTCTGCAATATAAGATGAATACAAGTGTACAAGTGAAGACCTGTCATGTCTGTGGTCGACATGGACTACTCTTTGACTCTAGTGTACTTGGGATACTATAGTTTACACTGTGGTAGCATTCCAGGTGAGTTGACAACTTCCTGCCATGCTCCTTTACAAAAATTAAATGTTTAGTTTACAAAATGTCCACAAATTACTCAAGAGAAAATATGCTCTGGGCAAGACTCAAAACGATTACAATTGTACCACAAAAGGGGGTAAAAACCCTGAGAGGATATATATGTATTTAAAATATTACATGTTATTTGAACAATTAAAACATGCACAGAATAATTTGAAATATATACAGAGCTAGAGGCTGTCAAGGATTGCTACAGAGACTCAGAGACTAGAGATGAGCTAATATGTTTGGGCCCCTCCTTATTCGGCAAGCTATAGTGCTGCAGAGGGAACCTGGATACATGGAGCGCACTGGCTGGTGCAGATTGTTGTGACTGTGAAACATCTGTATTACCTCTAGGTACACTTTACAACAAAGGAACGGATTTGGGAGTAGACCATAGTGTAGTGTTCCCCAACTCTGGTCCTCAAGAGCCACCAACAGGTCATGTTTTCAGGATTTCCTTAGTATTGCACATGTGATGGAATTAATGCCTGTGCAGGTGAGGCAATTATCACCTGGGCAATTCTAAAGAAATCCTGAAAACATGACCTGTTGGTGGCTCTTGAGGACCAGAGTTGGGGAACACTGCCATAGTGTATTGTGAGGCTGTGGCCTCTGTTACAGCTAGGGGGGCGCTGTTTGTGCTCCCCAGAATGTGCATGCAGACGGATGAAGTCCATAGGTGTGCATGGGAGTCACAGATTTCCAGAGGCCAGAGGTTTGTGTGTGTTAAAAGCCCTGCAGCAAGAGGTATGGGTGTGTCAGGTGTGCGAGGTGCACGTCAGTGTCAGTCTGGTGTGTGCTGGTGTGCAGAGCAGAGGCCTGCAGCGTGCTGGCTGAGTGCATGGATGCACAGGCCAACAGAGCCAGAACCCAGGGCAGCTGAATAGCCTGGCACCTGCAGCGTACGCTGCATTGGATTGGGGGGGAAGACCTGCCTCACTGATGATTGCAATGTCAATGTATGAGGGACAAATTTCAAAAACGATTCAGCAGTGCCAGGGACCCGAACTAAAAGAGCCACCTTGTCAGAATGCAGCATCAGTGCTGCACAAGGTGGCTCTTTAAGTTACAAACGCCTGGGGGGGGGGGGGTGACAGGTTCCCTTTAATCAATGCCATATCTATTTTCAGATACAACCTCCATTTATCAGTAACAGGAAAAGGTTCTGTTCATCAGTAATCTCCTGACTGATGAGGCTCTTGCATGGGCCTCGCCTTATGTGGAAAAAAATTCTGACCTCCTTAATGACTTCATCACAGCTATTGGTCAAGTGCTTGATGACCCAAATCGTTGTGCTACAGCTCAAATCAAGTTGCATAACCTACATCAATGACGGCGCTCTGTAGCTGAATATACCTTCGAATTTCGCTGCTGGGTTGCAGACACCACATGGAATTTAGCTGCCCAAAGGAGTCAATTTCAACAAGGATTATCAGAGTTAATAAAGGATGAACTTGCCAGGGTCGAGACCTCTGATAATTTAGAGGACTTTATTAAATTGTGCATCCTAATTGATCAGAGACTCACTGAATGAAGCAAGGAAAGACTACGAGTATTTGGAAACACGGGCCCTAACTACTCCTTTAAAAAGCATTAAAAAACAACAGGAAATGGAAAGTGTGCCTGAACATTTTCTGATTGTGATGTTTCAGGTCTGAGGGAGCGATGACGTGACTAGTGTGCGTCCTATGCTCTGAACAGTCACTGTGCAGAGAACTGGAAGATGGTGACACTGAGTAGTCTGGAGTAGAGCAGTGGCGAGCGAGGAGAGATATTTCATTTTGACTTTTTTTAATGTTTGAAGCAATATATGGGTCTATTATATATGGAGCAATATATGGGGCCCATTCTGCATGGAGCATTATATGGGGCCCATTATGTATGGTGCACTATATGGTGCACATCCTATACTGGAGCATTATATGGGGCCCATTATATAGAGAGCAATATATGGGGCATATCATATACTGGAGCATTATATGGCACCCATTCTGCATGGAGAATTATATGGGGCACATCATATACTGGAGCATTATATTGGGCCCATTATATATGGCACATTATATGGGGCCCATTCTGCATGGAGCATTATATGGGGCCCATTATGTATGGTGCACTATATGGTGCCCATCCTATACTGGAGCATTATATGGGGCCCATTATATAGAGAGCAATATATGGGGCATATCATATACTGGTGCATTATATGGGGCCCATTATGTATGAAGCAATATATGGGGCCCATCATATTCTGGAGCATTATTTGGGGCCCATTATATATGGAGCAATATAAGGGGATGCCCATCATATACTGTATGGAGCATTATATGAGACCTATCATATACTGGAGCATTATATGGGGTCGGTCATATACTGGAGCATTATATGGGACCCATCATATACTATATGGAACATTATATGGGGCTCATATATACTGGAGCATTATATGGAGCCCATTATGTATGGAGCATTATATGGGCTCATTATATACGGAACATTATATGGGGGCCGAATGACAGAAAAAAGACTGGCACATCCAAACTAGTGTGAATAGGTGCATACCAGGAGCAGCTACCTCCATATATAATATACAAAAAGAGGTTGCACTCTATCGTGCCAAAACACGTCAAATATGAAATGCATGAAATATGAATAGCAAAATTGCTTTTTGAACATTAGGAAAAAATTTTTTTGAGACGCTCAGCACAGAATTTGGCCAAATAGTGTGAGTCCATCAACCATCGTCAAGGTGGTCTCATTAAAACTGATGGGTACCTGACCTCCCTGTCCAAATGTGAACACTTACCGAAGGCTAATGTCTACATGCTTGGGTGAATATGGACACCTCTCTCAGCAAAGCCTACATATGGGTTGGCTGGAACCAAGTGTGAATAGATGTAATTAAAAACCAGATGGTGAAGGGAGGAGTGCTCAGTCAATAAGCTAACATAGAAATGACAGAAAATATCGTAGTTACTTACCGATAACGGTATTTCTCTGATCCCATGACGGCACTAACGAGAGAGAGGGATCCGCCCTCAGGGACAGGAAACCCACAGGTTAAAAAGGCGGGACCTCTCCTCCACCTCAGTTGGTTTACAGAGCCTTGCAGGGAATTTCTGCTGTAACTTAATTGGTTATTTTACACAACAAAATATAACTATACATATTTTCTATTATTATTATTATTTATTATTTTTTTTTTTTATGCACACCTCGTGACTTAAATTATTAGTAGTGTGGGCACCCATACGTGAAGGGAGGGAATATACAGGTGCCGTCATGGGATCAGAGAAATACCGTTATCGGTAACTAACTACGATATTCTCTTACCCCATGACGGCACTAATGAGAGAATTTCAAAGATTGAAAGTTTAGGGTGGGACTACTGCCTCAAGAACTCTCCTACCAAAAGTTAAGTCTGAGGGAGAAGATAGATTAAGCTGATAGTGCTTGAAAAATGTAGAGGGGGAAGACCAAGTGGCTGCTCTACATATTTGATCTATTGATGCTCCACCACGTTCAGCCCAAGAGGTTGCCACCGACCTGGTTGAATGAGCCTTAATTGTGTCCGGAGCTTGTTCTCCGAAAGAGGTATATGACATCTTGATGGCATCTCTTACCCACCTTGCCAACGTGGCTTTCGATGCCTTGTGACCCTTATTTGGTCCCTGAAAGCAGACAAACAGAGCCCTCCCTTTCCTACACGCCCTTGTGGCTGATAGATAGTGTGTTAGACATCTCTTTACGTCTAGTGCGTGTAGAGCCTCCTCTTTTTTGTTTTTTGGATTGGGGCAAAAAGATGGTAACGCTATCTCTTGAGATCTGTGGAATTTTGACGCCACTTTGGGAAGGTAAGAAGGGTCAGTTTTAAGGATTACTCTGTCATCTAATATTTGGGTTAGAGGTGGGTAAGTTGATAAGGCCTGCAGATCACTAATCCTGCGAGCTGAGGTTAGGGCCACCAATAAACAGGTTTTCCAAGATATTATTTTCAGTGAAGCCTGAGATAAAGGTTCGAACGGTGCCTTAGTTAGTGCTGAAAGGACTAAGTTCAGATCCCAGGGAGGAGCGGTGAGATGTATAACTGGTCTGGACCTAGTAGATGCTCTAATAAATCTTTTTACCCAGTGATTCCCCGCCAAATCCTGGTTGTAAAGGGCACCCAATGCTGCAATCTGAACCTTCAGAGTGTTTGTTGCTAGGCCTTTCTCTAAACCTTTTTGAAGAAATTCTAAAATTTCCTGAATTGGCATCTGATTTGATAGGATAACCCCTGACGTGGAGAGGAACTTTTTCCAGACTTTGCCGTAGGCTCTGGTAGTTATAGGTTTTCTACTGGCCAGCAGGGTAGAAATTAGATTTGAAGAAAACCCCCTTTTTGTTAATAGTTCCCTTTCAAAAGCCAGGCCGTCATGTGCAAACTTTTTATTTGTGGGTGATTCACTGGCCCTTGATGCAGAAGGTCTGGGATATCTGGGAGTACCCATGGATCCGCTATGGACATTAGGCGTAGCCATGGGAACCATACTCTTTTCGGCCAGAACGGAGCTATCAGTATCACTTTGGCTCTGTCCTCCCTGATTTTCTTCAAGACTAAGGGAATTAGAGCTATCGGAGGAAACACATAAGCTAGATGGAATTTCCATGGAATTAACAATGCGTCTATAGCCACTGGACTCCCCCGAGGATCTATCGAGCAGAAGGCCTCCGTTTTTCGATTTTGATTGTTTGCAAATAGATCTATATCCGGGGCCCCCCAAAGATCCACTATGCGTTTGAATATTTTTGTATTTAACTCCCATTCCCCCTGTTTTAATTGGGTTCTGCTTAGAAAATCTGCAGTTTGATTTTCTGACCCTTTTATGTGCAGGGCTGTCAGGGAGGACAAGTTGGCTTCTGCTTGCGACATGATGAAATTTGTCACTTTCATTAGGGATTGAGACCTCATCCCTCCCTGATGATTTAAATACACTACTACCACCCTGTTGTCCGTCAGTACTCTCACGTGGTGGGAACGGAGGGATGTTAAAAAATGATTGATGGCGTACTGGACTGCTAAAAGCTCTTTCATGTTCGAAGTAAGGTCTTTTTCTTCCCCTGACCAAGGACCTTGGGCAATTTGCCTGTTTAGGTGGGCCCCCCACCCCCAAGGACTTGCGTCTGTGGTCAGGATTATTGAGACCGGCCACACCCATGGAACCCCCCTCCTGAGATTGGATGGATTTGTCCACCAGCTTAAGGAAGTTTTTGTTCGAGAGGATATTTTTAATTGCGTCTCTAAATTTCCTCCTGCGTGGGATACTGCTTCTAGTATTTCCCACTGGAGATCTCTCGAGTGGCTCTGAGCCCACTGGACCGCTGGGATACAAGATGTCATTGACCCCAGTATGGACATGGCTTTCCTTAGAGTGATCAGAGGAGAAACACTCAACTGATTCACTAGATGTATCATATTGGATACTTTCTCTTCTGGTAGACGACACTCTTGCTTCGTTGAATCTATTACTATCCCTAAGTACAGCTACACTTGAGACGGGATAAGCCTGGACTTTTCCAGGTTCAGAAACCATCCTAGATTCGATAGGGCTATCATCACTCTGTCTAGTTGCTGGCTGCAATGAAGAGAGGAACTGCCCATCACTAGTAGGTCGTCCAGATAAGGCACAATCAATATGTTTTGTTCCCTTATATGGGCCATTACTTCCGCCATTAATTTTGTAAATACCCTTGGGGCAATGGCTAGACCAAACGGAAGAGCTCTGTATTGGTAATGTTTTAATCTCCCTTGTATCATCACTGCCACTCTGAGGTACTTTCGGAACTCCGGATGTATTGGCACATGATAATACGCGTCTTTTAAGTCTATTACAGTCATGAAACAAGACGGGATAAGGGATCTGACACATGATTTTATTGTTTCCATTTTGAATTTCTCTATCACCAGGTATTTGTTTAGTTGTTTCAAATTTATTATCATCCTGAAAGTTCCGTCCGGCTTCGTTCGAAGAAAAAGTGGAGAATAAAATCCCCTCGTCTCTTCCTGTCGTGGAACTTCCTGTAAGACTTTCTTTTCCAGAAGACTGAGAACTTCCCTCTGGATACTCAGTTGCTCGATCTCCGATTTTCTTTGTGGTGTAACCACAAACTGACTGTGTGGCATTGTGTGAAAAGTTGGTTTTAGGCCCGTCTTTATGATGTTTAGAGTCCAGGCACTTCCAGAAATTTTTTCCCAGGTTTGAAGAAAGTGAGTCAGTCTCCCTCCTACCTGGGGCGCACCCTCATTGTGGCTGTTTTTTATTATCCGGTTTGTTAAACATAAACCCTCCTTTTTTGAATTTTCGGTCTTCCCACCCCTCCTTTTGGTTTTCTGGGGGGCGTCTTTGTGTGAACCTTCTCCCTCGAAAGGGCCGCCTGTAAGACTGATTTGGGAATCCTGGAAAGGCTTTCTTTTTATCCACCGCTTTTTCGAGGACATCGTCTAGGGTGGGACCGAACAAATATTCACCTTCACACGGTATGGAACACAACTTGGCTTTAGTTTGCAGATCCCCCGGCCAGCATTTCAGCCATTCCTAGCCGCATTTGAGAAAGAAGCTGATCTTGCCGTCAGCCTAACTGAGTCTATTGAGGCATCTGTTAGATACGCAGCGGCACCTCTCATTGCTGACACTGAGTCCAGTATAGACTCTCTCGGGGTTTTATTTTTTAATTGAGTTTCTAAATGATCTAGCCAGACCATCAGAGCTCTCGCTGTACAAGTGGCAGCTATACCGGGTTTTAGCCCCCCGCTGGCGGCCTCCCAGGACCCTTTTAAGAAGACATCGGCCTTTTTATCCATAGGATCCTTGAGGGTCCCCATGTCCTCAAAAGGCAGAGCGAATTTTTTGGAGGCTTTCGCAATGGCGACGTCTAATTTTGGCGCCTTTCCCCATGATGCGCAGGCTGGGTCATCAAATGGGTATTTCCTTTTGGGTGTCAATAGTACTTTTTTGTCTGGTCTTTTTCACTCCTTTTTTATAAGGGCTTGAATTTTTTCGTTTAATGGGAACACTCTGTACTTCTTTTGTTCCAGGCCACTAAACATAAGATCTTGTACAGATTTTTTGGAACGAGTGTCTGCCAGACCCATTGTCGCCCTAACCATTTTTACCAGCGCATCCGTTTCATCTATTGGGAAACAGTTGCGACCGCTTTCTGACGATGCGGAGGAGGATGCTGAAGCTGTAGAGCTATCTGAATCCTCACTCGAGCTATCTCCCTCGCTGGAGCTGTAATCTGGAGTTTTTTCTGTACGTTTTCTTTTACGGTTTTTTACACTTTTTAGTGCGTCTGCCACTTGGGTTTTAATTAAGTCTTTTAATTCAGATGTGAAATTCGGCGTCTCCTCATTAATGGTGTTCCTAATACATGACGCACAGAGTTTTTTAACCCATGAATCTGGCAAATCTGCTGAACAAAGCGGGCACACTTTATGTTTACTTTTCCCTTGGCATTTCTTTCCCTAGGAAACAATAAACCCCTATTAGGATATACACTTTCACGGAGGTCACTTACCCTCCTAATGTGAGGAAGATACCGGTTGTGGCTTTGAGGATGCCTCCTCCACTTGAACCACCGTCTCCCTCCTGGATCCACCAGAGCCTCTGCTGCGCTGGGATCCTGAGCTGCTGCGCTGCGTAGGTTTCCGTGACGAATGGCGCTCCTTCGGGTCCTTAGTCACAGGGGCCTGTGAAATTTCTTCCACCGACTGCTCTATTCCACTCATGGTGGTGTTTTCTGAGCAGTGGTATGCCCCTTCTCTTCCTGCTATATACCAATAGTGCGGCGCAAGGCGACTTCCGGTTTACCCAGAGATCCCCTGCGCCGCCCTGGAAGTGACCCCCGCGCCTGCGCAGTAAGACGCGCCAGCCTCGCGCGCGCTCCATTAGCCGCCGGCTCCACAGAAGGGACGGAGGGATCCCCGCAGCCGCCGCTGCCCATACCAGAGCCTCCTGTTGGTGACCGGCGTCACCCCCTTCTCTGAGCTCCGTCAGACCGGCGGTTTCCCAGGTAACCGCCGCTACCTATTACCGGCTGATTTGTAGGAAAGGAGAAGAAGCAGACTTGTTCCTCTTCACTGCTTCTTCTCCACACATACCGACAGGGCCCGCCGACCCCGGAATGTGTCCTCAGGGAGAATATCCACCCGGAACCGCGGCAGGGCCCCCCGCTGCCTGAATTCGGTCCGATGGTCCCTGGAATCCCGCGACGAACGGTGAGCTGTGGGTTCCCCGTCAGGGACAGGAAACCGAACTGAGGTGGAGGAGAGGTCCCGCCTTTTTAACCTGTGGGTTTCCTGTCCCTGAGGGCGGATCCCTCTCTCTCGTTAGTGCCGTCATGGGGTAAGAGAAAAGACTGGCACATCCAAACTAGTGTGAATAGGTGCATACCAGGAGCAGCTACCTCCATATATAATATACAAAAAAAGGTTGCACTCTATCGTGCCAAAACACGTCAAATATGAAATACATGAAATATGAATAGCAAAATTGCTTTTTGAACATTAGGAAAAAAATTTTTTGAGACGCTCAGCACAGAATTTGGCCAAATAGTGTGAGCCCATCAACCATCGTCAAGGTGGTCTCATTAAAACTGATGGGTACCTGACCTCCCTTTCCAAATGTGAACACTTACCGAAGGCTAATGTCTGCATGCTTGGGTGACTATGGACACCTCTCTCAGCAAAGCCTACATATGAGTTGGCTGGAACCAAGTGTGAATAGATGTAATTAAAAACCAGATGGTGAAGGGAGGAGTGCTCAGTCAATAAGCTAACATAGAAATGACAGAAAAAAGACTGGCACATCCAAACTAGTGTGAATAGGTGCATACCAAAAGCAGCTACCTCCACATATAATATACAAAAAAAGGTTGCACTCTATCGTGCCAAAACACGTCAAATATGAAATACATGAAATATGAATAGCAAAATTGCTTTTTGAACATTAGGAAAAAAAATTTTTGAGACGCTTAGCACAGAATTTGGCCAAATAGTGTGAGCCCATCAACCATCGTCAAGGTGGTCTCATTAAAACTGATGGGTACCTGACCTCCCTGTCCAAATGTGAACACTTACCGAAGGCTAATGCCTGCATGCCTGGGTGAATATGGACACCTCTCTCAGCAAAGCCTACATATGGGTTGGCTGGAACCAAGTGTGAATAGATGTAATTAAAAACCAGATGGTGAAGGGAGAAGTGCTCAGTCAATAAGCTAACATAGAAATGACAGAAAAAAGACTGGCACATCCAAACTAGTGTGAATAGGTGCATACCAGGAGCAGCTACCTCCATATATAATATACAAAAAAAGGTTGCACTCTATCATGCCAAAACACGTCAAATATGAAATACATGAAATATGAATAGCAAAATTGCTTTTTGAACATTAGGAAAAAAAATTTTTGAGACGCTTAGCACAGAATTTGGCCAAATAGTGTGAGCCCATCAACCATTGACAAGGTGGTCTCATTAAAACTGATGGGTACTTGACCTCCCTGTCCAAATGTGAACACTTACCGAAGGCTCATGTCTGCATGCTTGGGTGAATATGGACACCTCTCTCAGCAAAGCCTACATATGGGTTGGCTGGAACCAAGTGTGAATAGATGTAATTAAAAACCAGATGGTGAAGGGAGGAGTGCTCAGTCAATAAGCTAACATAGAAATGACAGAAAAAAGACTGGCACATCCAAACTAGTGTGAATAGGTGCATACCAGGAGCAGCTACCTCCATATATAATATACAAAAAGAGGTTGCACTCTATCGTGCCAAAACACGTCAAATATGAAATACATGAAATGTGAAAAGCAAAATTGCTTTTTGAACATTAGGAAAAAAAAATTTTGAGACGCTTAGCACAGAATTTGGCCAAATAGTGTGAGCCCATCAACCATCGTCAAGGTGGTCTCATTAAAACTGATGGGTACCTGACCTCCCTGTCCAAATGTGAACACTTACCGAAGGCTCATGTCTACATGCTTGGGTGAATATGGACACCTCTCTCAGCAAAGCCTACATATGGGTTGGCTGGAACCAAGTGTGAATAGATGTAATTAAAAACCAGATGGTGAAGGGAGGAGTGCTCAGTCAATAAGCTAACATAGAAATGACAGAAAAAAGACTGACACATCCAAACTAGTGTGAATAGGTGCATACCAGGAGCAGCTACCTCCATATACAATATACAAAAAAAGGTTGCACTCTATCGTGCCAAAACACGTCAAATATGAAATACATGAAATATGAATAGCAAAATTGCTTTTTGAACAATAGGAAAAAAATGTTTTGACACGCTTAGCACAGAATTTGGCCAAATAGTGTGAGCCCATCAACCATCGTCAAGGTGGTCTCATTAAAACTGATGGGTACCTGACCTCCCTGTCCAAATGTGAACACTTACCGAAGGCTAATGTCTGCATGCTTGGGTGAATATGGACACCTCTCTCAGCAAAGCCTACATATGGGTTGGCTGGAACCAAGTGTGAATAGATGTAATTAAAAACCAGATGGTGAAGGGAGGAGTGCTCAGTCAATAAGCTAACATCGAAATGACAGAAAAAAGACTGGCACATCCAAACTAGTGTGAATAGGTGCATAAAAGGAGCAGCTAACTCCATATAAAATATACAAAAAAAGGTTGCACTCTATCGTGCCAAAACACGTCAAATATGAAATACATGAAATATGAATAGCAAAATTGCTTTTTGAACATTAGGAAAAAAATGTTTTGAGAGACTTAGCCCAGAATTTGGCCAAATAGTGTGAGCCCATCAACCTTCGTCAAGGTGGTCTCATTAAAACTGATGGGTACCTGACCTCCCTGTCCAAATGTGAACACTTACCGAAGGCTAATCTCTGCATGCTTGGGTGAATATGGACACCTCTCTCAGCAAAGCCTACATATGGGTTGGTTGGAACCAAGTGTGAATAGATGTAATTAAAAACCAGATGGTGAAGGGAGGAGTGCTCAGTCAATAAGCTAACATAGAAATGACAGAAAAAAGACTGGCACATCCAAACTAGTGTGAATAGGTGCATACCAGGAGCAGCTACCTCCATATATAATATACAAAAAAAGGTTGCACTCTATCGTGCCAAAACACGTCAAATATGAAATACATGAAATATGAATAGCAAAATTGCTTTTTGAACATTAGGAAAAAATTTTTTGGAGACGCTTAGCACAGAATTTGGCCAAATAGTGTGAGCCCATCAACCATCGTCAAGGTGGTCTCATTAAAACTGATGGGTACCTGACCTCCCTGTCCAAATGTGAACACTTACCGAAGGCTAATGCCTGCATGCCTGGGTGAATATGGACACCTCTCTCAGCAAAGCCTACATATGGGTTGGCTGGAACCAAGTGTGAATAGATGTAATTAAAAACCAGATGGTGAAGGGAGAAGTGCTCAGTCAATAAGCTAACATAGAAATGACAGAAAAAAGACTGGCACATCCAAACTAGTGTGAATAGGTGCATACCAGGAGCAGCTACCTCCATATATAATATACAAAAAAAGGTTGCACTCTATCGTGCCAAAACACGTCAAATATGAAATACATGAAATATGAATAGCAAAATTGCTTTTTGAACATTAGGAAAAAATTTTTTTGAGACGCTTAGCACAGAATTTGGCCAAATAGTGTGAGCCCATCAACCATTGTCAAGTTGGTCTCATTAAAACTGATGGGTACCTGACCTCCCTGTCCAAATGTGAACACTTACCGAAGGCTCATGTCTACATGCTTGGGTGAATATGGACACCTCTCTCAGCAAAGCCTACATATGGGTTGGCTGGAACCAAGTGTGAATAGATGTAATTAAAAACCAGATGGTGAAGGGAGGAGTGCTCAGTCAATAAGCTAACATAGAAATGACAGAAAAAAGACTGGCACATCCAAACTAGTGTGAATAGGTGCATACCAGGAGCAGCTACCTCCATATATAATATACAAAAAAAGGTTGCACTCTATCGTGCCAAAACACGTCAAATATGAAATACATGAAATATGAATAGCAAAATTGCTTTTTGAACATTAGGAAAAAAATGTTTTGACACGCTTAGCACAGAATTTGGCCATATAGTGTGAGCCCATCAACCATCGTCAAGGTGGTCTCATTAAAACTGATGGGTACCTGACCTCCCTGTCCAAATGTGAACACTTACCGAAGGCTAATGTCTGCATGCTTGGGTGAATATGGACACCTCTCTCAGCAAAGCCTACATATGGGTTGGCTGGAACCAAGTGTGAATAGATGTAATTAAAAACCAGATGGTGAAGGGAGGAGTGCTCAGTCAATAAGCTAACATAGAAATGACAGAAAAAAGACTGGCACATCCAAACTAGTGTGAATAGGTGCATACCAGGAGCAGCTACCTCCATATATAATATACAAAAAGAGGTTGCACTCTATCGTGCCAAAACACGTCAAATATGAAATACATCAAATGTGAATAGCAAAATTGCTTTTTGAACATTAGGAAAAAAATGTTTTGAGACGCTTAGCACAGAATTTGGCCAAATAGTGTGAGCCCATCAACCATCGTCAAGGTGGTCTCATTAAAACTGATGGGTACCTGACCTCCCTGTCCTAATGTGAACACTTACCGAAGACTAATGTCTGCATGCTTGGGTGAATATGGACACCTCTCTCAGCAAAGCCTACATATGGGTTGGCTGGAACCAAGTGTGAATAGATGTAATTAAAAACCAGATGGTGAAGGGAGGAGTGCTCAGTCAATAAGCTAACATAGAAATGACAGAAAAAAGACTGACACATCCAAACTAGTGTGAATAGGTGCATACCAGGAGCAGCTACCTCCATATACAATATACAAAAAAAGGTTGCACTCTATCGTGCCAAAACACGTCAAATATGAAATACATGAAATATGAATAGCAAAATTGCTTTTTGAACATTAGGAAAAAAATGTTTTGACACGCTTAGCACAGAATTTGGCCAAATAGTGTGAGCCCATCAACCATCGTCAAGGTGGTCTCATTAAAACTGATGGGTACCTGACCTCCCTGTCCAAATGTGAACACTTACACTTGTATATTATATGGGGGCCATCATATACTGTATGGAGAATTACTATATATGGGGCCCATTCTGTATTGAGCATTATATGGGGCCCCTTATATATGGCATACTATGTGGTGCCCATTATATATGGAACAATATATGGGGCCCATCATATACTGTATAGAAAATAATATGGGGCTCATTATGTATGGAGCAATATATGGGGCTCATTATTCTGTATGGAGCTCAATGTTGGTGCCTATAATACTGTATGGAGGACTATACTGTCCAGTTTCTGAGCTAATGTAGAATTTACAATATATATCATTCATGTACTGTAAGAACTAAGTGAAATCATTGGCATTGTACTATACCTTTATTTCTCTGCTGTATCTGTGCATCAGGAATTGTGGTATGTGTTAAAGGGGCCCACTGAGACTCTTTTGCCCATGGCCCACGATCAACTGCCCCCTCATTGCCACCCATTGAATTGCTTCCTGGAGCGTCCATTCCGTTTGGATGAATTTTCAATCTTTCTGAGACAGAATTGAAAGTACTAAAAGAATATCTAGTTGAAAATTTAGAGAAAGGCTTCATTCAACCATCTTCACCAGCTGGAGGACCCATGTTTTTGTAGAAAAGAAGGACTCAACCCTGCAGCCATGTATTGATTATAGAGAAATAAATAAGATTACCATTAAAAGTTGCTACTCACTCCCCTTAATTCCTGAGTTGCTGGAGAGACTGCGTTCTGCCAAGATATTTTACCAAACTTGATCTAAGAGGGGCTTATAATCTCATATGAATTCACCATGGAGATGAGTGGAAAACCGCCCTTAGAACTAGATATGGACAGTTTGAGTATCCGGTTATGCCTTGCAGCCTTAGCAACGTCCCTGTCATGTTTCAGCACTTCATTAAAGTTGTTTTTTTGAGATTTCTTGGATTGATTTGTTGTTGTTTATCTCTATGACATTCTTATATTTTCAGAGCCATTTTGTCACAGCGAGTTAGAGACAAATGCAGCTTCATCCATGTTCATTCTTTTCTCATATCATGTCATCTGCAGAAAAGAACTATGACATTGGAAATAAAGAACTTTTAGCTATTAAGGTTGCCTTCTCTGAATGGAGTCATTTTCACAAAAATGTAGAATTCATCCATACAGCTAAGAGGTTGTCTGCAAGACAAGCACATTGGGCCTTATTTTTCTCCAGGTTTAATTTTATAATTTTTTTATTGGCCTGGTTCAAAAACCGGCAAGTCTGATGATCTGTCAAGGATATTTACTGAACCTGGACCTTGGGAGAGATCGAACACTGACTGTACCATTCTATATCCAAATTTTTTTAAGGAATACTGGACACCAAATAATTTTTAATAAAGATTAAATACGGATACCAAACTGACTTTTTTCTTAACCATCCTTCTAAAGACATTGATCTTTCTTTTAAGGAGGGGTTTTGGAGGCAGAACCACCAAATATATGTCCCCAAATCTGCTTGACTTGAAGTCCTCGAACATGTCCATGATTCTAAACTAGTAGGACAACATGAAGTCATGAAAACGCAAGAGCTACTGCTTTGTTCTTTTTGGTGGTCTAATTGCAGGTAGGATGTGAGAAAATATGTTTCCTCCTGTTTAACATGGGCACGGAACAAGACACCATGACCTTCTCCTCTAGGACTCCTTCAACCTCTTCAAGTTCCATCCAGGCCTTGGGGATCAAACTCAATGGATTTTATCGTAGACCTACCTCCCTCTAAAGAGATGACTGTTATCCTTGTTGTTGTGGATCAGCTCACAAAGATGGGCCATTTTATGCCAACTAAAGGGATTCCTACCGCTGAACAAACAGCAGAATTAATAGTCAAAGAGATATTTAGGCTGCATGGAATTCCTGACAATGTAATTTCTGCTAGAAGTGTTCAGTTTACATCAAGATTTTGGAAAAGCTTCTGTACAGCTTTAGGAGTTACTGACAATTTGTCTACTGACTTCAACCCACAATTTAATGACCAGACTGAAATAACTAATCAAACTGTCAAACAATACCTGCACGATTTTATTTCTTGCCTACAGTAGAATTTTCCAATAATAACTCCAAACACAGATCTACATCCCAAAGTCCATTTTTTGCTAACTATGGCTTGCATCCAGTATTTATTCCTAATCTCCCATTTAATACTTCAGTTCCTTCTGTTACTGATATATTTACAGAGTTGCAAAAAGCTCAGAACAAACTAATTAAGATGTTACAAAAGGCCCTAGAAGAATGCAAAGAAACAGCAGATAAACATCACAAAACCCCTTCTACCCTTTAGGTTGGAGACAATGTTTGGCTTTATAAACAAACAAAATAATCTGAAAACGAATGTACCGTCTTCTAAATTGGGTCAAAAATTCATAGGACCTTTTCAAATTTCTGCACAAGTTAACCCAGTTGCTTTCAGTTTAAAACATCCTAACAGCCTGAAAATTCACCCTGTGTTCAATGTATCATTGCTCAAACCATTCAGTGAGATCCCGTTTCCAGGAAGAACTCAGCCACCTCCTCCACCAGAAAAAGTCCATGGTGAAGAAGAGTACATTGTGGATAAAATTCTGAACTTGCTGAAATAGAGTGGTTACAGACCAGAAAATAATTCATGGGAGCCGGCAGGCAACCTACATTCTCCCAGGCTTACAATAGCCTTTCATCAGAGACATCGAGAGAAACCAGCACTTGAGATGTCCAGAGGCCATCCTGGAAGGAGGAGAGTACTGTCAGGTCTCGAGCCCAGCAGCTCTTGGGCACCAGGCAGGAGCTTTTCTCTCTGAGCTATTCAGCTCGCTGGACATTTCATTACTAACCAAGATTCTAGTATCTGTGCTGTTTCCGATTGTCTCCACCGAGTTCCTGATTAGCTCCACCCTATAATCTCCTGATTGAGAACCCTACTTAAACCTGGCATTGCACTTTCTTCATTGTGAGATTATTGAGCTCCCAGCTTTTAGTCAAGCTTTCCTTTCACCTGCTGCTTCATCCAAGATTATACTCTTGCTACTGTGCACCAACCCCTGGCTATTCCAGACTACGCAACCTGCTGATCCTTTAACTATACTGCTGCTTCTGTGTACTGACCCCTGGCTATTCCTGACTATGCAACTTGCCGATCCTTTAACTACATTGCTGCTACTGTGTACTGACCTGATTCCTGACTATGCTACTTGCTGGTACTGCCCCTAGAGGGTGCAATACCACTACTCCAACCCAGGTCAGTTCATAACACATCATAATCATATGTAGGTTGAAACACTGACAAAAACAGCTGCGTAGGAAACTTAAAGTGGGTGATAAAATGACAGACTCTGATAAAAAAAAAGTTAAGTAATGGACGGCAGTTTTATGTCACATATACACCATGTCAAAAATGAGAACAGCAGCAAAGCACAAAGGTAGTAAACGGGATCAGCAAAGTCTCTTCAAGGTAAAGATTTCAAAGCAGACTGTGGCTTCAAGTTGTGCTGTTGAGGCTAATTTGAAGCAGCACCAAGAAACATTGAGGATGTAGATGCAATGGTTAGCCAAGGAAACTTAGTGCAGCATATGAAAGACACATCATGCTTTCTTCCCTTTGAAATTGGAAGATGTCCATCAGTGCCATCAGCTCAGAACTGTCAGCAACCAGTAGGACCCATCTACTGTTCGGATATGTCTAGCCAGAAGAGGTCTTGATTGACGTGTCCGGCCTTGCTCAATTCATTGTCATAGAATGATGCCACGCATGTCTTGTCAGGCCGTGACCGGATGTATGCAAATCGCTGGAACGAGAGAATCCTAACAGCATGCAGTGGGCACTGTGAGAATTCACATAGAATGACTGCAGACTCATCACAAACTTGGACAATTATTATTATTATTATTTATTTATATAGCACCATTAATTCCATGGTGCTGTGCATGAGAAAAGGGGTTACATACAAGGTTATAGATAACGTTTACAGTAAACAAATTTACAATGACAGACTGGTGCAGAGGGGAGAGGACCCTGTCCTTGCAGACTTACATACAACAATCCCTTTAATGCTTGAAATATAAATACAAATACGAGAATTACTCAGTATCACAACAAATATTTACATCCAGGTACCTGATAGATCACGTCTTTGGAGTCTTTTCTTCTTCATTTTGTCTAGATTTCATGATGAGTTTTCTCATCCACAGCTTATCTCTACAGACTTCCATCTTCTCCAGTCTTCTACAGCACATCCCCACATGATGCCCTTAAAATAGTAATGTCATTATAGTAATCCTGAATAAAAAAAATCTGCTCTATGCTGGCCCCAGAATAAATAAATTACTCTCACTGTATTCTATGCACAAAATATGACCCACACGCTGTCCCTTTTATGGTACACGCCCTCCACATTGCGCTCTCTTTTCCATACTGGGGATCTCTCATCACTATCCCCCTCCTTGGCTTATTGTCCCCCTACACTGTTCCCCCATGCTACCCTCCCCACACTACTCAGTCTCTATTCTGTACCTACACTTTTCTCCCCCCATACTTTCCCCCTCAAACTGTTCCCCCTTAATAGTCACCCTCCGCGCACAATTCCCTTCCCTCCCCATGTTGTCTCCTCATATATTTATCCCCTCACTCTCCATACTGCCTCCTCACACATCCCCCCGACTACCCATACTGTGTCTGCACCCATCCCATCACTCTCGCTCCCTGTACTGAGTCCGCATACATTTTTGTCCTCTCTACACCCATACCTTCACTTACTCCCTATACTGTGTCCATACACATTCCCTCTTCGCTCCCCATACTGCATCCTCCCCATTCTGTGTCCGCACCTATCCGACCATGCACCATACTTTGTCTGCACCCATCCCCCATGCATTCCCCCCTCCCTTCTCATACTGTGGCCGTGCCCATCCCCCCACTCACCATACTGTGTCACATCTATCCCCCATACTGTTTCCTCATACATGCCCCCATCTCACTCTTGCTATTTATAATGTCTTTAAATTTCTCCCACTCCCCATATTGTAGCTGCACCTGTCCCTTCCTTGTTCCCCAAACTTGTGTCCTAAAATCTTCCCCAGTACACTAAATATCCCCCTCACACTAGATCACCCTATACTACATCTCCCTCCTACTAGAGCTCTCCCACAGTAAACCTCTCCAACAGTAACAGTGTTGTGAAATGTGTGTGAAGGGCTGTGTAGGGATATCGAACTGTGTAAGGGGCTTAGTTGGACATGATACTTTGCAGGGGTGTAAGGATATGGACATGCTGCTCATGTTTCCCCCTTGAAGAGACAAGCTTTAGTGCTGTGAAATGTGTTATATGATGTAATTTGAAATGTGTATAATGTAATAAGTGTTAATGATATGCAATGTGAATTGTGATGTGCATTAGATATGTGTAGTTTGACTCTAGCAATGGTTAGAATTAATGTTTGGACTAGCCGACAGTGGGAGGGCATAGTGTTAGGGAAAGTGATTGTTTCCTGCTAGGAAGACCGATGGGGACTGGAGTGGTTAGTGAGCGGACCTGAAGGTCCAGGGTGAACAGTGCAGCATTCTGGGGTGACCCCAAATGAGAGGAGACTGAAGAGAAGGGATAGCTAGATCCTGAGCATAAGTGACAGAGACAGAGTGACCTTCCAGAGACGGGTCCTAGGAGAGGATGCCTAGCAACGAGACCCTGAGCTTGCAAAAGTGGAAGGTAATGGGCCTAAACAGAATTGAGTATGTGGGACTAGTAAAGGGTCTCAAGTGGGAGTTCAAGGGTGCCAATAGTGGAAAGAGGATGTGGAATCGCAGAACAAATGAAGGATGCTTGTTGATTAGGACTGTAGTGTTTAAGCTGGGTTGTTATGAAGTAGAGAGAAACAGCGGACATAGAGATCCCTGGAGTATAATACTAAGGAAGGAAACTGTGTGGAAACTGTGTGGTAAAGGAAATGTTTATAAGATTTTACACCCACTATCCCTTGTATGTAACCCTCACCAATAGTGATGAGCAAGCATCCATGGTAGTGCTCGGCTGAGCATCTCACTGCTTGAGATGCTCGGCGAGCGCCGAGCATTTCCAAGGTTGCTCGGTGGGAGTTCGGGTCCCCGCCCTGCTTGTTTGGCGTTCTTTACAGAGCCAATCAACATGCACGGATTGTCTGCCACACACTATAATGCTGCAGCCATGTTGGTTGTGGCATTACAGTGATTGGCTGGCCGCACAGCGTCATCAGGTCTCTATCAGACCTGGCACCGCCCTGCTCGCCACAGTCAGCTTCGGACTTAGGCAGTGTAGAGAGAGTTGCTGCAGAGATAGGGACAGATTTGGTGGTTTTTTTAGCTAGTGTGGGTATACAATCTTTACTACACAAATCCATCTAAACCAACAGTTCTTCTGAGGACTAATCAAAATGCATAGAGCCATAGATATCACTACTAGGTAGGCAGGCAGTGTATGTATCAGACTTCATTGCATATAGCAAGAGGGTTCATTCCAGTGCTGTCTGCTGCTGCTGCCTATTACAGATATTTACAGTATATACAGCTCTGGCAAAAATTAAGAGACCACTGCAAAATGTTCAGTTTGTCTGATTTTTCACTTTATAGGTCTATTTTTGAGTAAAATGTAAATTGTTCATTTCTTCTATAAACGTCAGACAAAATGTCTCCGAATTTCCAAGCAATACATTTTGTATTTTTTTTTCTGAAAAGGTGAAATGGTCAAAATATAAAAAAAACAGTGCTTTCACACCTCAAATAATGCAAAGAAAACAAGTTGATAATCATTTACAACAACAATACTAATGTTTTAACTTAGGAAAAGGTCAGCAATCAATATTTTGTGGAATAACCATGATTTTTATTCACAGCTTTCGTGCGTCTTGGCATGCTTTCCACCAGTCTTTCACACTGCTTCTGGCACAAAAATGTAAGTAGTTCTTCTTTGTTTGTTGGTTTGTGACTATCCTTCATACTCCTGATTACATTTCAGAGGTTTTCAATGGGGTTCAGGTCTGGAGATAGGGCTGCCCATGACAGGGTTTTGATGTGGTGGTCTCTTAATTTTTGCCAAAGCTGTTCATAGCACCAGGTATCAGGGGCCAGGAATATTTTTTTTGCATCTTAATCCTGATTATTTTCTTCAAAAGCAATCCAGAGCACACCGTTTTTTTGCTCCATTTGCCTGTTGGCAATGCAGAATACAGCCAGCCTAGATCCTTTCCATATTACAGCGTGAAAATCAAGCTATTTTAAACAGGGGTTTGGCCGTTACAGGGATCACATCTGAGTGTGCAGAAAATTCTGCCATTTCTGAGCTACTGTAAAATTTTGTTGGCATGTCTTATACATGTTATTGACACACCAGTTTGCTGTAAAAAAAAAAATAGTTACCTACAGGGCATTTATTTTAAACAGGGCTTTTGCAGTCACAGTGATCACATCTTGGTGTGCAGAAAATTCTGCCATTTCTAGGCTACTGCAAAATTTTGTTGGAGTTTGTTATACAAGTTAATGACACCAGTTTGCTTAAAAAAATAGTTACCCACAGGGCATTAATTTTAAACAGGGATTTGGCCATCACAGCGATCACGTCTGAGTGCGCAGAAAATTCTGCAATTTCTGGGATACTGTAAAATTTTGTTGGAGTATCTTATACAAATTATTGACACCAGTTTGCTGAAAGAAAGTTACCTACAGGGCATTTGTGGCACCCCAGGAGTTCAGGTACCACATTGGTATTGCCTTCCTCTCGGGGAGGGTGATGCCATGCCTGGAAACTAGGGGGATCCCTTTGACAGGTAATCTTACATTCAACACATTCTGACTCCAGGCCAGAAAAGGCAGCTCTGAACCCGGTTTTAGGGGAGCTTCCCGAGGTCCCTGGTCTGGAGGAGGAGTTAATTAGTCTGGTGCAGACAAGGAACAGAGAACGAGCACAGGAGAAGTCAGGAGCTAGAGGAGAGTTGCGAGTGGGCTCCCTCTAAGCTAGAGCACAGAAACCGGGCACCGGGAGCCTGAGGCTGTGAGGAACTACAAGTCCCATGGCAGAACCGGAGGGCAGGAAACTGAAAGGGACTTGCCCACATTACAACTGAGGTACAGCTGTAAGGAGATGAAGCACAAGAGTCCGGGGGCGGTTACCTTCTCGGCTCTGTGCCTGGAACCATTGAGCTGTGCTACAGGTTCCCCAGGGGGCAGACTTAGAGACTGGGACAGGAAGGAAGCCGGGCAGAGAGCGGGAAAGGCACGAATGCAAGGAACAGAGCAGCATGAGCAGCGGTCAGAGCAGGGTGCAGCTGCGCTCCGGTAGAGAGAGAGAGAGCTCCTGGTCAGAGGACAAATACAGGGAGATTGCCCAGAAAGACTGCATCTTGTGAGTACATGAAAGCGGACTTTGCTGTGACTGGAGAGGGGCACTTTGAGACCCGTGTAGAGACATTGGCCCGTGTAGAGACTGCGACCCCCTGGTACCGCGGTACCAGTACAGAGACTGTGACCGCTGATTCCTGGTGAGAGACTTAATAATAGACTGATCATCGTTTTCCCGGGATAGGCTGTGCTGTAAAAGCTAAAGACTCAGAGCCTGTGTATATCACATTAACTCCCGAAACCCCAGGCAGCGGGTTCCTACTCAGCCCACAGACAACAGAGGGACGACAAGTGCTGCTGTTTCTCGGCGCCTACGTTGGAAAAGACGACCCTTCAAGCAAGTCCTCATCAGACTGATAAGTGTTCTTTTCTCAAGAAATCCTGCTTACTTCTGTTACACTGTTTGACTCCCATATTTTTGCACTGTTTTATTGCTAGTTATATTCCATTGCTTCCTCCCTGCGAGGAGAACCTGTTTCCTGTTATTAAACCCCTCAACTGTTGGTCTGTCTGTTCCGTGGTGACATACTCAGTACCTGCATACTATTACATTTGGCATAGTCGGCAGGATGTCACACGGTAGCGCGGACAGGGAAGACCAAGCAGCTGGGGAAGTTCCCAGGTCACCATCTGTTTGTTTGGCTCCAGATACTCACCGTCATTGATGATATACAGCTGGTATGCTGTGCAGTAATTGGTGGCTGGTGGCTATTTTATGCTTGCTATTTCCCTCACTTGTTACCCCTTGAGAAAGGCTCATCACGCCGAAACGTGCGTTGGGGTGGGTACACGCTGTGCACTATCGCTTTCCAGTGCCTGCTCAGGTAATTATGTAGCAATTTAGGTTAGCCATTGTGTGGCAATCACTAGATATATTATTTTTATGGGCTAGATTTTTCCTGGCATGGCTAATTATACCATTGTATGTCCCCCCTTTTTGGTATAACAAAATTGACTCTATTTAAGTCTCCTATGGGGACTTTGATATTCTGTTACTACTGTGATAGTCCTCATGCCTGTACCCCTGCCGTTTCTTTGTGCACATTGTGGCTTGAGTACATTTTTTCCTCTCCTCCTGGCTTTGCCAAATGTCCTGTTTTTATATATATATTTATCTAATAAAGATTTTGTTATAAACTTTTTCTTAATTTTGTTGTTGGGTGTTTTTGATCGTATTTTTTCTTTGGTATTGTATTCACTGGGAACAATGTAATGCTGTGGAGTTGGACGGAGCGTATCCGGGGAATGATGCGGATGCATCCCATGACACCAGCCCTGGAGGCAGAAATTGCATTGATGGCCCTGGAGGGGGAGGCGCAGGATTCTGTCATGCATAGGTCCCCCTGGGAGAGAGATACCCTGGACAAAGTGCTGCGCATACTTGAGGAGAGGCATGGGGACCCCACTGATGTAGGGGAACTTCGCATGCGACTGTTTCACCGGGTACAATGGGAGGGGGAGACCGTGACCCAATTCATGAACGCCCTACAAGAGCTTCACACTGCTATCGGACGAAAGGACGGTGTAAGGGTTGAGTCAGTCAATGTGGTGCTCAGAGATCAGCTGGTGACGGGACTGTGTGATGCAATGATGAAATAGGCACTGCGAGAGGACATGCGAGTAAAGCCAGACATGACTTTCTCTGAGGCTGGCAGTGAGGCGCGTGTGCGAGATCAAGAACAGGGAGTGATAAGGCTGGTGGGAAGGGTGCAGAGCGGGGAGATAACCACCACCACAGACAATATCCCCCAGTGGGTGGAGGACCTGAGAATCGAGATTAGACAGGTCCATGAAGAAATGGCGGCCTCCAGAAGAACTCTGGCAGAAGGGCCCGGCCCTCTGGTGCGAGAAAGAGAAGCTGCCCCCCGAAGGGAGGGTGAAACTACTAGAAGGAGAAGCCCTCCTACATGCTACACTTGTGGAGAATCTGGCCACATTGCTCAATGGTGTCCCCGCCGGAGCCGACCATCCCCACACCCTCCTTTAAACTAGGTGGCTCTGAGCTCGAGAGGCACTGCTCAGAACGTGAAGAACAGAGGAGGAGTAGTAAAAGTTCCCACAGCCTTGTTTCCATGTGCCCTCTGGTCTGTGCAGAAATCAATGGAAGAGCAGTGCGGTGCTTGATAGACACCAGCTCACAAGTGACCACCATGCCTGAGAGATATTTCCGCCGTCACTTTACAGAGTCGCTACGGCCTGAATGGGGCCCTGTGATCAAACTTATGGCGGCCAATCACTTGCCCATCCCGGTCGCAGGGGTGGTATGGATGAACATAGAGGTCTGCGGAAAAGACCTCATGAGAAGAGGAGTGGTACTGGTGGATGGAGAGGTAGCTAAAGACCATACCGTGATCCTGGGCCTGAATGTGTTAAAAGACCTTGAAAGCCTGGTTTTCAACGAGTCCCTGGAACAGTTCCTGCAACAATGGAGCGACCAAACCCCCCAGAGAAGGGTCTATCAACAACTGATATGGACTGCCCAGGTCCGGGAAGCATACAGCGGTGGAAAGGAAATCGGCAAAGTCGTCGCCCCGCCTCAGTCAATCGAGTGTTGCCCCCTTGGCAGACGGTGCTTCCCCTACCTATACAAGCCGGCATCCCGCTGGAAGGGGTCGAAGTCCAAATAGAGCCCAGCAAAGCCGACCAGCTGCCGTCAAGAATATTGGTCGCGCAGTCCCTGGCTACCATGCGGGATGGAACTGTCCTTGTGCACTGCATAAATTTGGGGGGGACAGATACAACTTTGCACTCTAGAAGCGAAGTCGCCCATGTCATGGGCCTCCCAGACGAGTTGGTCCCAACTGAGGTGATACAGCTGACCGCAAGGCCAGAATATCCGTGGCTGGTGACTGTCAAAGCGGAGGCAGCTCCGGACCCCAGATTACTGCAAGAGGGCGCCAGATACTGGAACGCATGAGGGCGGAGCTCTCAGAACTTACTCAGCAGCAGGTACTTCAGGTGGAAGCCGTATTGGGGAAATTTCAAGAGGCGTTCACCAAAGATGAAGATGACTTTGGACGTACCATGGCCATCCCCCATGAGATACCCACCAGGGATGCGGCACCAATCCGGGAATGGAACCGCCAAACACCACCACAGATGTACCAGGATGTGAAAGGAATGCTGTCACACATGCTGAAGAAGGGGGTTATACGCGAGAGTCAGAGCCCGTGGGCTGCCCCTATAGTCTTGGTGAGAAAGAAAGACGGGTCCTTGCGGTTCTGTGTGGTCTATCGCCGGCTCAAGGCTTGCACAGTGTGGGACTCGTACCCACTGCCCAGGATAGAGGAGTCCCTGACAGCACAAGGGAATGCCAGATATTTCTCCACGTTAGACTTGGCCAGCAGCTACTGGCAGGTGCTCATGTCTGAGCAAGACCGAGCCAAGACGGCTTTCATCCTTCCGATGGGACTGTATGAGTTCGACCGGATACCCTTCGGCCAACAAATGCCCCAGGAACATTTCAGCGACTCATGGAGAGATGTCTGGGAGACCTGAACTTTGAAGCTACCTTGATTTACTTGGATGATATCATCATCTTTGCCCCCACCTTTGAGGAGCATCTGCAGAGACTAGATCAAGTTCTGAGTCAGCTACAGAAGTATGGCTTGAAAGTGAAACCCCAGAAATGTCACCTCTTCCGTACCGAGATTGAATACTTGGGACACGTTGTCTCTGCTGAGGGGGTGAGGCCTTCCCAGGAGAAGATCGCTGCGGTACTTGAGTGGCCAACTCCAAAAACTGTGACATATGTGCGTGCGTTCCTGGGACTCAAAGGATACTTCAAGTTTCAAAGAAAGCAGTAAGCCGCACCCAGTACACAGCATTTCAACCACCATTATATACCCATAAGCCCTCCCCTTTAATTAACCATCTACCAATAAGGATACAATAGAAAAATAGAAAAAACATACATAACACAGTTCACATATACACATATAAAAAACAATTGTACATGAGTAGTAATCACTGCACCACCCCCTCTAACATAGATCAACTAACCTTGATCCCTCTTTTGCATACATCTTATCACCAAAACACAGAGATAAAATCACAGTACATAGAATGTAAACAAACCGTGTCCCACCTATCGGAGCAATGCTTTGGCAGTTACCATAGTACCCAGATACTCCCACAGGCGTGTTCATGAAGGGTATAATCCAATCATATTGCCGGGTTACAGGTCATGTGACCGCATCGTCCCCATGTGATATGTATCACACTGTGCAGGTCCAGCAGACATCTCCCCAGTCCGAATAGTAATCACAGCTGCGCATGTCGCCGGCAAGATTCCGCTCATAAGAGGCAAAGTCCCACATATTAGTGCGCATGTCCATAGGACTCATAGATCCGGAGATATCCTTGCGCACACATATCTTTTCAGTCAATGTCCGCAGTGGGGAAGCAGGTCGATAGTGTGCATGTCCAGAGCTCCTCCTCAGTACTCCTGCATTCAGCGCCGATATATAGCAAAACCATGATGCGCATGTCTGAAATCACAGATCGTATCCCCAAATAACAGATAGAACAATGTTATGCATGTCCAGAAAGCCTTCTTCAATCCTCCATATATATGGTAATGGCACACATGACTTAAATAATCGCACCTTTAAATATGTCCTTAATGCTGTGCTGAAACCTGTAATAGAATGGAATATACCTAAAAGGGAAAGCACATCCCTCCAAATCGTTTAATAATATATACATCACAGTATGCAAATGAAAAATCGCAGTTATATATTACTTTATAGTACCCTAGAATATTAATCATTTGACTCTAAATATAAGCAAAAAAAGAAAAACACAACATCATAAACAAATAGAGCCATAACATCTCAACTTAGCCGTCCACGCCGCCATGTCCCCCATGTTGTTTCAAGGATTCCCAGCCAGTCTCCCATGCTGGTACTTGCCCAGCCTCAAGCTGCTTAGCATTTGCGATCTGACGAGGGCAGGCACATTCAGCCTAGAGTGGCCATTGACACAATGGGCACAATAGCATAGACAGCCAGTCTCCGAAAGGTATATATCCAAACACAGTGTATCACTTTTAAGGCTAAATGGGGACATGTAACCATAACACAATTATGGAATAACCCTCATCGAATAGGTAAGGGATATAATGTACCAGACATCAAAGCATATTAGCCATATAGTAAAACCCTATATTCCCCTTCATAAATCGGTGTTCATATAAATGATGGTATCAATAATCCCTGGGAGACAAATCGGCCTCAAATAAACGGCCACACGGTTAACCCCTTTACCGATGATATACCGCAACAGAACCTCAGAGGAAACAATTCTGTTGGTATTCTATATTCAATCCTTTGGGGAAAAGAGTGTCCAATTCAAATATCCATTTTAGTTCTTTTCTCTTCAGGAGAGTAACGCGATGTCCACCTCGTCTTGGCATGGGTACATCGTCTATAAACCTATACCTCAATTGATTAACCGAATGGCCCATTTCATGAAAATGTCTCAGTACCGGAAGCTCAATTAATTTCGTTCTAATAGTGCTTTTGTGTTTGCTGATCCTTGCTTTAACCTCCCTCGTGGTCTCCCCCACATAGAAGAGACCACATGGGCAGCTAAGGACGTAAACAACAAAGCTGCTCTTACATGTATAGCGTTTCCGTATTTCGTACCTCTTTCCAGTGTATGGATCATAGAAGGATGCACCTTTTACTAAGTTGTTACAACATGCACATCCAAGAAATTTCCCAAGCTAGGACGGCTAAGAGTGGTTTGTACGTCTCTCCTAAAACTACCAACATCTGACATAACCAACTCGTCCTTAAGGTTCCTATTCCTCCTATAAGAAAATAAAGGAGGTAATTGGAACTCATTAATATCAGCATGACCCTTACTCAATAATGACCAATGTCTACGTATGACATCTGAGATCTTATTACTCAAACCATTATACACTGTAACCCCCTACTCTTTGTTCTTTGGCCGACCCAGGAAGGGGCTGGCAGAGCTGGAGCTGGAACCTGAGGAGGACTACCCACGGATGGGGGTGTACTCCTGGGTTCAAGAACATCGTCGTCGGCTGCGGACAATTCAATGTCTAGTGCAGAACCGGCTGCAAGAATTGGAGCATCCCCAAGTAGCTTCTCAGAAGGGGACAGCCCTGCGGCCTGGAGACCGAGTCTTAGTGAGGGAAAAGCACCCACACAACAAACTAGAGTACCGGTGGGAGAAAAGGCCGTACTGAGTAAAGCGGCGGGTCGGCAACAGGGGTCCTGTTTATGAGGTCCAAACGGAAGAGGCCTGAAATGGAAGAGGGGACTCCCACTCGGACACTGCACAGGAATATGTTGCATCCCTGTTTGTCTCGAGATCCTGAATCAGTCCAATTGGCTCCAGCGCCCCCACCGGCTGCGCCAGTGATCAATGTAGATGTGGAAGACGAGGAAGACTCCCAATCTCTCCTAGGGAACCCAGAAACAGGGCTTGTACCTGAAACTACCAACGTATCGGAGGAAACCTCGACTCCTCCTACAGCAGTTAACACCACCTCCCCTGCTGATTTGAGATGCTCAGAACGTTCAACGGCTGGTGTACCCCCTGTTCGCTACAATCAATACAAGTTCATCTGGCAGCAGATTGTGCAAGGCCTGGAAGATTTACCCCAAACATTTCACCCTTCATACACTTAGGTAGGAAAAAAGGATCATCCCCGCACTGCCGCAAGAAGAATTCCAAAAATTGTAGAGGTTTCAGCGTGGTTTATTCTACGCTTTTCAGGGTTCAGGTGACCCTTCATTGTTATATTTGTGGTATGTCCTGATGAAGGGGTCACCTGAACCCTGAAACGCGTAGAATAAACCACGTTGAAACCTCTACAATTTTTGGAATTCTTCTTGCGGTAGTGCGGGGATGATCCTTTTTTCCTACCTAAGTGTATGAAGGGTGAAATGTTTGTCAGCCCATACGCTTACTGCATGGGCATTACAAGTATAGGAGACCCGCTCCTTTATAATGGGAACCTTTTTTCACAAGGCCTTCCTCTTTGTCTCTTCAAAGGGGCATTGGAGTGACTCCAATTTTTTGGCAGCCCTTGCATTCACTGCATAGGCAAACACTATGGGAGACCCACTTCTATTGTGAATTCTGTGGCAGAGCTCCCTCCTGTGGTCACAAGTGGTACTTCGGCTGATTCTCTCTGTGAGCTTCCGTTGGTGGAGGAAAGTGGTACTGCGGCTTCTGAGTTTCCTTCCTCAGGTGATGTGGTGAAGTCGTTAGGTGCTGCTCTATTTAACTCCACCTAGTGCTTTGATCCTGGCCTCCAGTCAATGTTCTAGTATTGGACCTGTTTCCTCCTGGATCGTTCCTGTGGCCTGCTGCTCTGCATAGCTAAGTTCCGCTTTGCTATTTTGTTTGCTGTTTTTTTCTGTCCAGCTTGTCTATTTGTTTTTTTCTTTCTTGCTGGAAGCTCTGGGACGCAGAGGGTGTACCTCCGTGCCGTTAGTTCGGTACGGAGGGTCTTTTTGCCCCCTTTGCGTGGTTGTTTGTAGGGTTTTGTGTTGACCGCAAAGTTATCTTTCCTATCCTCGCTCTGTTTAGTAAGTCGGGCCTCACTTTGCTAAATCTATTTAATCTCTACGTTTGTCTTTTCATCTTACTCACAGTCATTATATGTGGGGGCTGCCTTTTCCTTTGGGGTATTTCTCTGAGGCAAGGTAGGCTTATTTTCTATCTTCAGGCTAGCTAGTTTCTCAGGCTGTGCCGAGTTGCATAGGGAGCGTTAGGCGCAATCCACGGCTGCCTCTAGTGTGGTTAGAGAGGATTAGGGATTGCGGTCAGCAGAGTTCCACGTCTCAGAGCTCGTTCTATGTTTTTGGGTTATTGTCAGATCACTGTATGTGCTCTGACTTCTATGTCCATTGTGGTACTGAATTACCTCATCATAACACACTTCTTCATAATGGGAATCTTTTTTCCGGAGGCCCCCCTCTACATCTGATATCTCTCGAGCAGTCTGACCAGTTCATTGGCATTCCAGGGATCACCCTGGGCAACCCAAGTGTGTGCAGGCCTCTGCAGGGAGTGCACAAACCGGTCCATCACCATCCATTCTACCATCTGCGCAGGCGTAGAGGACTCTGGCTGCATCCACTTCTGGACCAAGTGCAACAAGTCAAGCATTTGGGAGCACGGTGGTTTGTCCCGGTGATACGAGCAATGGTGAATCCACTGTGCCCTGATAGTGATTGTTACCCCCAAGCGTGCAAGAATCTCTGTTTTTAGCCTGCCATACTCTTTAGCATAATCCAAAGCTAAATAATAGTATGCTTTCTGGGGTTCTCTCATCAAGTATGGCACCAGTATCTCTGCCCACTGTTCTGACGAGGGTTTCTCCCTCTCAGCGACCCTTTCAAACACCGTCTGGAAAGCCTCAATATTGCATTTCTCCATTGTAGAATCTTCAGCCTCAACAATGCAGTTCTCCACTGCATGTTCTTCAGCTTCAACAATGCAATTCTCCACTGCTTCAGCTTCAATATTGCTATTCTCCAGTGCAGGTTTTTCAGCTTCAACACTGCAATTCACTGCAGGTTCTTCAGCTTCAATATTGAAGTTCTCCAGTGCAGGTTCTTCAGCCTCAACACTGCAATTCTCCATTGTAGATTCTTCAGCCTCAACACTGCAATTCCCCACTACAGGTTCATTAGGCTTAACACTGCAATTCTCAAATGCAGGTTCTTCAGCCTCAAAATTGCAATTCGCCAATGCCGGGTCTTCAGCCTCAACACTGCAATTCAGTGCGTAGGCAAACAGTATGGTAGTACCAACTTCCTAATAATGGAAACATTGCTTTCAAGGGGCCATCCTGTATGTCTGCTTAATAGGTTATTGGGGTGCGTCCACATTTGGGGCAGGTGTTGCATTCACTGCATAGGCAAACAGTATGGGAGTATCAACTGCCTAATAATGGGAACATTGTTTTCAAGGGGCCATCCTGTACGTCTCTTCAAAGGAGTAGTGGGGTGCGTCCAAATTTTTTGGCAGCCCTGCCACTCACTGCATACGCAATAACAGTATAGGAGACACACTGTTTAATAATGGGAACAACAAAACATAGCAGGCTGATGGATCTCTAAAAATAGTGAGGGCCACCTGATGGCCCTATAAAAATAGGCTTTGTGACTTTCAGAGTCCCTCTTTCATAAATGAAACAGGATATCTCTGATGATGTGTCACACACCACATGGCCACATAAGGTTGTAAAATGATAAAATGACATTTAGCAGTGAATGCATTTGTCTTGGTTGAAAGCAATGCTAAAGTTCAAAAACACATAAAAAACACTACGTGTGAACATAGCCCAAGGTGTGGAGGAGCATTTTTGTTTTTGGTTATTTATTTTATATACAAGTCATTACCCCGGAAATGGTCTCCCTCATTGAACTGTGAAACATCTGGTCCTAGCAAATCAGCAACAACGGTTACATGCAGCCTCCAAGGGCACAATGTCCTCATAGCACAATTCCACACACTCAGCCAGGACCTCCACTTTCATATAACATGCTAGAGCACCACAGACAATTGCCTTGCCCACGGCTACCGCCCCGAGCCACGTTACAGGGTTACAACATACTGTAGGACCATACACTGTTTGAAGTGCTGAGCGGGGACATTATGCTGTGTGTGAGGCTACAGTATGTGAAGACATCATACAGTTTGGGGGCAGTGTGGTGGCATCATACTGTTTGAGGTGACGTAATACAGGAGATAGAAAACATGAAATAGAGTGGCACTCACCACTAGTATATGAAAAGTCACTTTATTAACAGGTTCTCTTTAAGGAAAGTCTGTGGATCACACTGTTAAGTGGGATTGAACTGACATGCATGTATTCAGGGCCGCCATCATGGCATTACTGCCCTGACTGGCATATGGGGCCCAATGAACAGAGGGGGTCTGAATCTGGCCCCGTCTCTTCTGCTTATCGCCCCCCAGTGGCAGGCTTCTGCCGATGCAGTAACTGAACCTGCCCCTGAGACGCAGGTTCAGTTAAACTCTATTGCTGTGGGGGCCTGCATAGCAATAGTTAAAAGCTGCCAGCTGATGTCAGCATGCACGTCGCCGGCATATGACATCATTGTCATTCGCAGGCGAGTGCACACTTGGACTGCATGGAGGGAGCATCATTGCAGGAGTGCGGCCAGATGAGGAGAAAGTTTTTTTTTTTAATTGAAAGTGTCCCGGGGCAGAATGGAGACATGGGGGCAGGAATGGAAACACAGGGGGCAGGAATGGAAACACGGGCAGAATGGAGACATGGGGCAGAATAGAGACACAGAGGGCAGGATGGAGACACAAGGGGGCATGATGGAGATATATAAGGGGCAGAATGGAGACACGGGGCAGAATGGAGACATGGGGGAAGAATGGAGACACGGAGGCAGGAATGGAAACACAGTGGCGAGGAATGGAAACACAGGGGTAAGGAATGGAAGCACAGGGGGCAGGAATGGAAGCACAGGGGGCAGAAATGGAAGCACAGGGGGCAGGATTGAGACACAGGGGTGCAGTATGGAGACACATGGGTGCAGTATGGAGACACAGGGGGCAGGATGGAGTCATGGGGCAGGATGGAGACAAAGGGGGCAGGATGGAGACACGAGGGCAGGATGGAGACACGGGGGCATGAATATGAGGCATGATGGAGATACATGGTGCAGAATCATGGGACAGGATGGATACAATGGAGACAGATGGGGCAGGATCATGAGGCAGATGGGGCAAGATAATGGGGCAGATAGGGCAGGATCATGGGACAGATGGGGTAGGATGGGACATCACATGGGACAGAATGGTTACTCATGAGGGCAGGATGGTAGAACATATGGCTGGAGACAGGAATGAGACACATGGGGGCCAGAATGGGGGATATTATTATCATAGGGGCTAACTAAGGGATATTATTACTGCAGTGATGTATTTATTTTATGTTTTGAGGATTCTGTTTTAAATGAGGGGGGGAGCAGTCCTGTTACTGTGCAAAGTGACACTATGTCGCTTTTTTTTCTTCATCTGGTGTTGGGAAAAAATTAAGTAATGTGTTCTGCAAGCGTTTCTCTAGATAACTGTGTTATTTCCTGCAGAGACGAGCCCTTGCTGGAAGAAGTGATGGTGGTCTGTGCTGGATGAAGATGAAAAGTGAAGATGAAGGACTTCACCTAGGACGTCACTGGTGAGTCAGTGTGTTACCTGTACACTAACACTATACACTGTATACTATTTACAGAGGTCCTGTGTACAATGTCATCAGTGATCACTGTATTACCTTTACACTGACACTATATACAGGGCTCCTGTGTATAATGTCATTGATCACTGTATAACCTGTACAAATACAACAGAACTCTTGTGTATAATGGCACTGGTAATCACTGTATTACCTGTACACTATACACTATATATGCAGCTCCTGTGTATAAAGTCACAAGTAATCACTATATTATCTATACCAGGACACTGCATACTAAGTACATGTCTCCTGTGTGCACTTATGGTGATATTAGTATTGTTTTTTTTTTTTATTAATGATCATTATTGTAGTATTCAGTCACTATGTGGTGGTAATATGCTGTCGGGTCATGGTGTGGAGGTTTTTGTTCCTTGTATGTGCTATTATTTGGTCACTATGTGGTGGTAATATGTTGTCCAGTCATGGTGTGGTGGTATTTGTTCCTTTACGTGGTGCTATTGGTCACCATGTGATGGTAGTATGTGGTCTGGACATGGTGACGTGGTATTTGTCCCTTGTATATTATATTATCCGGTCACTGTGGTGATATTATTGGTCATTTTAAAAATTAAAAAATAAATAAAAATATACCCAAATTGTATTGCATATTTTAACAAATGTTTAGTAGGTTTGAGAAGAGTAGTGCCTGGCCAAAGGAGTCTACCTTGTTGTGGTGGCGGATTAAAAAATCTTTTGGCCAAAACAAAAGCTGCTGGCTATATGTGTGATCTGGTGATGGGAACTGTTAATGTGTGATTGGTGAGGACGTGGTGCAGATGTGGAGTTTTTCTATGAGTGGGTTGTGGGACTGTGGAAGGTTCAAGGGGTGGAGGAGGGGCTGGGGTGGAGTCTCAAGGGGGACCAAAAAATGTTGCCAGTATGGAGCCCCGAAATTCCTAGTGGCAGCCCTGCATGTATTGCTTCATGATGATTCATTTTACAATTTAATCATTCATTTCTAATTTGTATTTGCACATCCATTATTTTGGGCAATTGCATCTTCTAGCTTTGTAGAGTTTAATGCTCAGACTTGGCAGATCATAGATAACCTTCAAGTAAAATTGTTTTTGAAATTTCTGAATAAATGTATTTTCTAGAAGTGTATTCTCTTTCCTAAATCTCATTACCCAAAGTATTGTGGTGTTTTCATTACACAAATGATCAAATGTCTCCAGAAGTTCTTCTAGATATGGATGGTTATAAACAACATCGGCTGCAAGAATATAGTCAAACTGTAGAGAGGACTTTGAGAACTTCTTTTCCAAATTAGTTCCCCACATTAGTTCTTTAACTTGTGGGACATGTTTACTTTTCATTTTGGTATTTCGAAGCATATTGTATTGCAGGTTTCCAATCAGCTCCTCCATATCAGTTGCTACAACTTGTGCCCCTAGAACAGGAATAGAAAGGAGAATAATGTAACATAGTAACATAGTAACATAGTAACATAGTTAGTAAGGCCGAAAAAAGACATTTGTCCATCCAGTTCAGCCTATATTCCATCATAATAAATACCCAGATCTACGTCCTTCTACAGAACCTAATAATTGTATGATACAATATTGTTCTGCTCCAGGAAGACATCCAGGCCTCTCTTGAACCCCTCGACTGAGTTCGCCATCACCACCTCCTCAGGCAAGCAATTCCAGATTCTCACTGCCCTAACAGTAAAGAATCCTCTTCTATGTTGGTGGAAAAACCTTCTCTCCTCCAGACGCAAAGAATGCCCCCTTGTGCCCGTCACCTTCCTTGGTATAAACAGATCCTCAGCGAGATATTTGTATTGTCCCCTTATATACTTATACATGGTTATTAGATCGCCCCTCAGTCGTCTTTTTTCTAGACTAAATAATCCTAATTTCGCTAATCTATCTGGGTATTGTAGTTCTCCCATCCCCTTTATTAATTTTGTTGCCCTCCTTTGTACTCTCTCTAGTTCCATTATATCCTTCCTGAGCACCGGTGCCCAAAACTGGACACAGTACTCCATGTGCGGTCTAACTAGGGATTTGTACAGAGGCAGTATAATGCTCTCATCATGTGTATCCAGACCTCTTTTAATGCACCCCATGATCCTGTTTGCCTTGGCAGCTGCTGCCTGGCACTGGCTGCTCCAGGTAAGTTTATCATTAACTAGGATCCCCAAGTCCTTCTCCCTGTCATATTTACCCAGTGGTTTCCCGTTCAGTGTGTAATGGTGATATTGATTCCCTCTTCCCATGTGTATAACCTTACATTTATCATTGTTAAACCTCATCTGCCACCTTTCAGCCCAAGTTTCCAACTTATCCAGATCCATCTGTAGCAGAATACTATCTTCTCTTGTATTAACTGCTTTACATAGTTTTGTATCATCTGCAAATATCGATATTTTACTGTGTAAACCTTTTACCAGATCATTAATGAATATGTTGAAGAGAACAGGTCCCAATACTGACCCCTGCGGTACCCCACTGGTCACAGCGACCCAGTTAGAGACTATACCATTTATAACCACCCTCTGCTTTCTATCACTAAGCCAGTTACTAACCCATTTACACACATGTTCCCCCAGACCAAGCATTCTCATTTTGTGTACCAACCTCTTGTGCGGCACGGTATCAAACGCTTTGGAAAAATCGAGATATACCACGTCCAATGACTCACCGTGGTCCAGCCTATAGCTTACCTCTTCATAAAAACTGATTAGATTGGTTTGACAGGAGCGATTTCTCATAAACCCATGCTGATATGGAGTTAAACAGTTATTCTCATTGAGATAATCCAGAATAACATCCCTCAGAAACCCTTCAAATATTTTACCAACAATAGAGGTTAGACTTACTGGCCTATAATTTCCAGGTTCACTTTTAGAGCCCTTTTTGAATATTGGCACCACATTTGCTATGCGCCAGTCCTGCGGAACAGACCCTGTCGCTATAGAGTCACTAAAAATAAGAAATAATGGTTTATCTATTACATTACTTAGTTCTCTTAGTACTCGTGGGTGTATGCCATCCGGACCCGGAGATTTATCTATTTTAATCTTATTTAGCCGGTTTCGCACCTCTTCTTGGGTTAGATTGGTGACCCTTAATATAGGGTTTTCATTGTTTCTTGGGATTTCACCTAGCATTTCATTTTCCACCGTGAATACCGTGGAGAAGAAGGTGTTTAATATGTTAGCTTTTTCCTCGTCATCTACAACCATTCTTTCCTCACTATTTTTTAAGGGGCCTACATTTTCAGTTTTTATTCTTTTACTATTGATATAGTTGAAGAACAGTTTGGGATTAGTTTTACTCTCCTTAGCAATGTGCTTCTCTGTTTCCTTTTTGGCAGCTTTAATTAGTTTTTTAGATAAAGTATTTTTCTCCCTATAGTTTTTTAGAGCTTCAATGGTGCCATCCTGCTTTAGTAGTGCAAATGCTTTCTTTTTACTGTTAATTGCCTGTCTTACTTCTTTGTTTAGCCACATTGGGTTTTTCCTATTTCTAGTCCTTTTATTCCCACAAGGTATAAACCGCTTACACTGCCTATTTAGGATGTTCTTAAACATTTCCCATTTATTATCTGTATTCTTATTTCTGAGGATATTGTCCCAGTCTACCAGATTAAGGGCATCTCTAAGCTGTTCAAACTTTGCCTTCCTAAAGTTCAATGTTTTTGTGACTCCCTGACAAGTCCCCCTAGTGAAAGACAGGTGAAACTGCACAATATTGTGGTCGCTATTTCCTAAATGCCCGACCACCTGCAGATTTGTTATTCTGTCAGGTCTATTAGATAGTATTAGGTCTAAAAGTGCTGCTCCTCTGGTTGGATTCTGCACCAATTGTGAAAGATAATTTTTCTTGGTTATTAGCAGAAACCTGTTGCCTTTATGGGTTTCACAGGTTTCTGTTTCCCAGTTAATATCCGGGTAGTTAAAGTCCCCCATAACCAGGACCTCATTATGGGTTGCAGCTTCATCTATCTGCTTTAGAAGTAGACTTTCCATGCTTTCTGTTATATTTGGGGGTTTGTAACAGACCCCAATGAGAATTTTGTTACCATTTTTCCCTCCATGAATTTCAACCCATATGGACTCGACATCCTCATTCCCTTCGCTAATATCCTCCCTTAAAGTGGACTTTAGACAAGACTTTACATAGAGACAAACCCCTCCTCCTCTCCGATTTTTACGATCCTTTCTAAACAGACTGTAACCCTGTAAGTTGACTGCCCAGTCATAGCTTTCATCTAACCATGTCTCGGTTATTCCCACTATGTCAAAGTTACCTGTAGATATTTCTGCTTCTAGTTCTTCCATCTTGTTTGTCAGGCTTCTGGCGTTTGCGAGCATGCAGTTTAGAGGATTTTGTTTTGTTCCAATCTCCTCACTCCTCCATGTGAGGAGATGAATTAAAAAAAGAATTGATAAATGTCTACAATGTCTGCAATCTAATGTCAAAGTCTGCTGCAATATACAGTAGAGACCAAAAGTTTAGCATTTTTTTTAAAATGTGATTACTTCTGTCTGGTTGTTGTGATGGATTTTTCATTGTTATTTTAGTAATCCAGAAGCCAATGGTTGTCAGCTATAAGGATAAAAATTGTGCTTGAAATCGTTTTATTCCATTATGTGTTAGTTTTCAACATTTGCTGTGCCAAATGTTTTGCATATTTTGTTAAATTTTGCCTAAAATGTTTTTTTTTTTTTGTTGGTGTGTTTTTAGGTTAAAACATGGCAAAGACAAAGCTAAATTTATTACCAGATGTCAAGAAGCTTTTTATTCCTCCAAAGTTGATCACACTGTTAATGTTAAGAAAAATCAGTATCTGATGTGGTGCGATGGCTAAGAGCAGTAGGATTGAATGCACGAGTTCCAATCAAGAAGCCTTTCATCTCTGCAAAGAACTGGAAGGTCTGACTTGAGTTTACCAATGGAAAGAGACATTGGTCTAAGGTGTTGTGGTCAATCTGTTTGGTAGTGAAGACAAGCACTATATATACTGCTCAATTGGAAAACGTAGTGATGTAAGGTACCAAACACCTACAGTGAAACATGGTGGTGTCCGTGTCATGGTTTGGGGCTGCTTTTCTGCATCTGCCATTGGCCCTCTGCATAGAATTGATGGAAATGTGAATGCTACCATGTTCAAGGACATACTGGAGAATGTAATACTGCCACATGGTAAAACCAATGTAAGACGACTGGGTGTATAAGGCGACCCCCAA
Organism: Ranitomeya imitator; assembly: GCF_032444005.1. NCBI lineage: Eukaryota > Metazoa > Chordata > Amphibia > Anura > Dendrobatidae > Ranitomeya > Ranitomeya imitator. Next base: position 572,264,133 of record NC_091284.1, on the reverse strand, counting down.
CTTTTCCATATAAAATATGGAATTTGGGATATACCCGCTGTATAAGACGGGGGTCATCTTATACCCCCAACTTTTCCATATAAAATATGGAATTTGGGATATACCCGCCGTATAAGACGGGGGTCATCTTATACGCCCAGTCATCTTATACGGCGTGTGGTTCCCAGGATCTGGAGGAGAGGAGACTCTCCTTCAGGCCCTGGGATCCATATTCATGTAAAAAATAAAGAATAAAAATAAAAAATATGGATATGCTCACCCCTCCGACGGACCCTGGCTCTCAGCGGTGCAAGCGTCTGCCTCCGTTCCTAAGAATGCATTGAGTGTAGGACCTTCGATGACGTCGCGGTCAGGTGACCGCTCACGTGACCGCGACGTCATCGAAGGTCCTTCACTCACTTCATTCTTAGGAACGGAGGCAGACGCTTGCACCGCTGAGAGCCAGGGTCCATCGGAGAGGTGAGTATATCCATATTTTTTATTTTTATTCCTTATTTTTTACATGAATATGGATCCCAGGGCCTGAAGGAGAGTCTCCTCTCCTTCAGACCCTGGGAACCATCCAGGATCGCTCCGTGCACCCGTACCCGGCGTATAAGAAGACCCCCGACTTTTGGGACAATTTTTAGGGGTTAAAAAGTCATCTTATACACCAGAAAATATGGTAATAAAAGACATACAGTTATTAAAGCAAACGTTATGCTTCTAAATGCTAAGTTATGGCATTGTAAACAATGACTTACTGGCTATGTTGTGATCAATAAATAGTATATGCAAAACTTTTGGCAGTCAGTTTTCTTTAATTAAATGACCCCTACATGCTTATACTCTACAGCATTTTGGTTAACAATAAGGTCTTACATGATGACTACTTCATGCACTTTCAAATCATCCCCAGGAAACTGGCATCACAATGACCAGACAGAAGTAATCACACTTTTAAACAAAATACAAAACTTTTGGTCGCTAATGTAGGATGAACTCACACAGGAGTCACATTATTCTATTTGCATTTTAATTTTATACTATACTATTATTCAAAAACTTTCTCAATCCTTAGATATTCTATCTGCACCAATAAAGTAAATTTTTCATAGGGAAAAGGAGTTCCTGCATTAATGCGAAAAAAATCAAAATCAAAAATAAAATACAAAAAAGTAACATGATAAAGTAAAAAAAGAGGTGAAAAGTAATTTAAGAGGGTCATAAGGCTCTAAACCCCACCCATGTCGCCCTATACACCACTCTTTTATATTGTGTACCAGGTGCTAATTATTGATAAGCGAATGTACTCCGTACTCGGGTTTTCCAAGCATGCTCGGGTGTTCTCCGAGTATTTTGGGCATGCTTGGAGATTATGTTTGCGTCGCCGCAGCTCCATGATTTGCGGCTGCTAGACAGCCTGAATACTTGTGGGGATTCCACATGCAATCCATGCATGTGTTCAGGCTGTCTAGCAGCCGCAAATCTTGCAGCTGCAGAGACACAAATATAATCTACGAGCACGCCCAACGCCCAAGATACTCGGAGAACACCCGAGCATGCTCGGAAAACCTGAGTACCGAGTACACTCGCTCATCAATAGTGCTAATATATTTTTTCTTACTTATGGTAGTTAATTGGCAGTCTTACATTGCTGTTGACATGCCTGCGAGGATTTCCACTGTGATAATGCACATCACTGACTCCCCATTGTACTGATAATGAATATTATCATGTATGTTATGTGATTATGTCGTATCATATGATCAAGTCTGGTGGACAAAGAGGCAGGGCACATTCATCTTGGATTATTATAGTGATGATGTGGGGTGTACATTTATCTACCCTCAGATAAGTTTCTTTATCATTTAGGCTGTGTTCACACGTTGCGGTTTTTTTGCGGTTTTTCCCGATAAAAACGCTATAAAACCGCAAAAAAACGCATACAATAAGCATCCCATCATTTAGAATGAATTCCGCATGTTTTGTGCACATGATGCGTTTTTTTCCGCAAAAAAAACGCATACCGCACAAAATCCGGACATGTTCTATCTTTTTGCGTTTTTTTTGCGGATTTCCCACTCCAAAATGCATTGGGAAGTGTCCGGAAAAAACCGCGGCAAAAACGCGTCAAAACCGCGGCAAAAACGCATGCTGGTTTCTTGCGGATTTCATGCAGAAAATGTCCGGAATTCTCAGGAATTTTCTGCATGAATTCCTGAACGTGTGCACATAGCCTTAGAGTCACACTATTTATATCCCTAATTTTAATCTGTAATCTACTCCTGATAAAGCAAATGCGTGAAACCCATGCCAAGGTGTCTGTGGTTAGGATACTGTGACTTTGCTACATAACAAGTCACTTGGTAATATGATTTTCATATAGATTTTACAGTTTCACATTTTAGATTGTGATTTTGGTCTTGTATATCTTTATAGTTATGTACATGCACTATTACTGATGACACAACCCATTACTCTCTTTTACTTTTTTTGTTATATATTAGTGCTGAATTTAATGACATATTTCTATTGCAATATTGTTTGGCAGTAATATAGTAGTTTGCTTATTTTCAGCAGCAGAGGTCGTAAGTGCAATGTTCTCCTCAGCAGATCCCAAGACTGTAGAGATGAGCAGTGCTCTCCTGAGTTCTGCTGCTGTGGTGGAGCTATAGATAACACTGGACAGCATGGCATTCAGCAGGACAAGAGACAGAGAGATAAGCAATCACATCACATTTGTAGCTCTATTGTGGTGGCAGAGGTCAAGAGCTCACCTCTGCTCTACGGCTTCTGCTGTCTGGAAGCCAACAACCTAAATTGACTTATACTATGTCCTCACCGCTACTGCGCTTCAGTGTCAGGACATAACATGCACAGTATATATGGATCGACCCCAGACACAGGGCCACAGGTTACTCGGTACCGGTCCTTTCTGTCTCAGTTCTGGGGTTGTCACGGTGGCTGGACCCGGTCCGTGACTCTGCTAAGGGGCGTCCAATAAAAGGTGATAGGAGTCTGTCAAGGTTTCGTGACGCCACCTGTGGTGTTCGGTCAGGGTGACCAACGCTGCTGTGGGGTCCGCTGGGGTGATGGAATGGCAGCTAGATGGTATAACTTCCCACAGGTGAAGTATGTCCCCAGGGCTTCCCAGTAGGGTGGATGGAGATGGTGTGAGGTACAGACAATAACGAGGACACAGGGTTGCAGTCTCTTTACCTCTTTACTGAAGACTTCAGGATCCTCAATCCAGAGCACAGTTAACAGGGCTGTCTGAGACCGGCCGGTCCGATGGCACATCCAGAGTTCCCTTTGCAGGTGGAAATCGTTGCCTACCAATAGCGCCTGTGTGTTGTAGTGCTACCCTGCTGAGCATTCGGTATAGTCCTCACAACTTCTGTTCTAGTTCGTTCGTTCGTTCTTTCTAGTTCTTTCTCTTTCTATTTCGTTCCAGATGTTACTAGTTTCTCGTCCCCCAGGTATGTTATGGCTAGGACGCACCCGTATGACGGGAAGGCTCGGAGCTCTTCCAGGACACTAGAGACGCCCCTCTCCACACGTTGCCCCCTATGTCTGCGTAGGAAATTTAAGGTAGACAGCCAACCTATAATTAACTGTCCTGCGGAGTTTGAAGTAACTCTATAGTCAGTTACTTCCTCGGTGTTCCGGCCACCGGCTACGCGCCTCAGTAGGATGTTGCCATTCTCAGGGCACGACTCCTACTGGCTCTACTTTGTGCTTGATCTCGTTTCTCACTGTTCCACAATATCCTTCGCTTCGGGTCTCTTTCTTAGGATACCGCCGCAAGGTAGTGCAGGCGCGGTTCCGTAACGTTCTGTTCTGTTCGCTAGGTACCTGCCAGGTTCCCACGCCTGACAGGCACCCCCCTGAATCTTCTCCCTGCAACACCCCCTGCCACGGGATGTTGCCTGAATCCAACCCAGTCAGCTTCTGGCTAACTTCCTATCCAACCCCTAGTTTTACCAGTGTGAGGAGTGGCCCAATAAATAAAGCCTTTTTCTCCCCCTAGTGGCCGGAGTGTGAAGTGTAATGTGTGCTGGTGATACCTGGTCAGTAAAATTCCTTCAGTGCCATCAGACGTACCATCACTCCCCTTAGCGGCAGAGTGTCATACTGCAACGACCAGGTCTCTGGGGCGCTGCACTCCCCCCCGGTTAAATCCAGTACTCCTGGACTGGGAAGAAGAACAACAATACATGTCAGCAAAAGACATACAAAATTTTGGAATGCTTGAAACAAGTAAATATAACAAGGCTTCCCTTTATGGGAGGTGAGGACACTTGAACGTTACAAACAAAAACAAAGTTAGATATTTTTAAATAACATTTTGACTATAAATAACTTCTGGTACCCTTCCGGGTATTCTACTAAGTGCAAATTCTGAACAATAATTTAACTTTTCCTTTAAGGGCGTATAAGCTGAACCCACTAAAGGCCTACTATAAAGTACTATAAGACAAACTCAACTTTTTCTTTTCTTTCTAGCTTCACCAATGCAGGACCGCCTAGCTCCTTGGCTGGGCCTACTGTCATTGTCTTTCTTTCAGCAACCAACTATCGTTCTACAGTTCTCAGGAGGACTCTCTCTCTAACCCCTACGGGTTCACTTTCAATCTTTCCTGTCCTCAATCTCTAGTAACATTATCAAACTTTTCTGAATCACAACATTATTAACATTTCAACTTTTCTTAAGGCAACATTATAACTTCAGTGCAACATGTGAACATTCCTTTTAAGAGGGAACCAAGTCTCTTTGAAATAGTGCAGATTCTCTCTGTCTGCAAGTCTAATGAAAGCAAGACCTTCTGCGTCATGTCCAAAAGCAGTATCTTCGCAAAGTCTTCTTTCGATGTAAAACCAGTAGGGGGCGCCTTTAATAAGACGCGAACTATGTACAACACAGTTTTGGAATCATTCACTGTTCATGATTTGGCAGTCTTTAAGCAATGATAAACTTGTAGAAAATATAAAAGATGTAAAACAATAGGGATCCCGGGTCAACAAAGGGATCCCTTTAAGAAATAACCCTAGATGGGTTTTAAGTAGAAAAAGAGCAAGAGACAGTTAGTTAACTATTTACAGTTTCAGGTTTCCGAGGTTTATCCTCGCGACGGTGGGTTGCATGGCACCAGTCGGAAACGCACAGTTTCTGACCGGGGAAGGTCTGTATCCTCACTCTCATCCGATGCCGTATCACCGCGGTGGGTTTGTCTCTCCAGTGTGGTCAAGTCATTAACAGGTTTGATATGGATGTCAATTTTTATAGCAGATCCTGCAGGAGTACCGATACACACGGTGGTAGTAATGCTAGCATCCAATAGGCCAAATACCAGGGAACATCTGTCGTTAATCTCAGTCGCGGCAGTAGGGGGCGCCACAGTAGGCTCATATCGTTGGACATTCTTGGCATACCACCCCTGCTCACTCCGGTGACGGGTGTAGGTCACATAGTCCCCCCTGCACAAGCTTCGATTAGGGGTCCCACCGCGGGGCTGAGTTTCCACATTATAGTTGGCAACAAAGATTTCGGTTGGCAGCCCCGGCTCCAGGATGAAGCCCCAACCCCTCTTCGGGTGAAAGGCTAACACTGTCCCTCGTCTCACCGGATCCCCTTTACCCAAAGAGTACTGAAATCTAAGACTAAACGTGGCAGTCTGTTTCGTTTGTTCTCGGTCTTCCCATTGTGCAACTAAGCATTGTCTGTACTGCTCCCAGGTGAGCCGAACAACGTAAGAGCCCTCCTGTCTGGATCCGTCTGGCTGAATCCTGGGCGCATCCCATTCAAAGATCACCCCCTCGGGACTCACGTCTAACGGTTCGCCCATAGATATCGGTAGCGGGGGCAGTATCCCCTTCATGGCGTACAGGGTTGTCACCCCGATCTCGGTAACGGGAGGCTGGTCACAGCTGGGATGGGAAGCGGTCACCGGAGCTGGATCGATCGGTGGGGCAGGGTCGCTTTTGGTACCTGCGTCTGATGTGGTTCCACCTATGTCGATCGGCTCCGCTGAAGAGGACGCTGGAGTCTGCGGCGGCTCTGACCACGGCGCTCCCTGTGCGATCTTCTTGCACAGCTCCAACTTCCATTTCTTCACCGTCGCCGACCCCTCGCCTGGAGTCGGGTGGTTCGATGCCTCCTCCGGCAATTCCAGGGGATCCGGATCTCCCTGTGGCGGTAAGCCCTGGTTCGGCTCCGCCGGGTTGCAGTGATCCTGGGTCACTTCGTCGTCGCTCAGGCACTCGCTGGTCGCCGTCTCCTCTCCTGGACCTGCGGCAGCACACACACGAGGCTCCTCCATTTTCTGGGGTTTGAGCTCCTCCATTCCTGAACTCGTCATCCTGCAGCCGTAGTCGGAGGGGGCGGATGCTGCTGTTCGTGCCGTTTTCTCGATCTCCTCCCATGACATGCCCTCCTTCTTCTCCTGCGCTCCTCGTGGCGCGGCAATGGCGGCGATTTTGGCGGGAATCATGCGACAATCAGCAATACACAGTCCTTGCAATAAATCAGAGTTCATGCACAATTCAATCACAGTTCCAAGGCACACATGACCCGATTCCTCAGGCTTAAGTACAATCCTGTTCGTGACGCCAAGTTGGATCACCCCCGGGCACAGGGCCACAGGTTACTCGGTACCGGTCCTTTCTGTCTCAGTTCTGGGGTTGTCACGGTGGCTGGACCCGGTCCGTGACCCTGCCAAGGGGCATCCAATAAAAGGTGATAGGGGTCTGTCAAGGTTTCGTGACGCCACCTGTGGTGTTCGGTCAGGGTGACCGACGCTGCTGTGGGGTCCGCTGGGGTGATGGAATGGCAGCTAGATGGTATACCTTCCCACAGGTGAAGTATGTCCCCAGGGCTTCCCAGTAGGGTGGATGGAGATGGTGTGAGGTACAGACAATAACGAGGACACAGGGTTGCAGTCTCTTTATCTCATTACTGAAGACTTCAGGATCCTCAATCCAGAGCACAGTTAACAGGGCTGTCTGAGACCGGCCGGTCCGATGGCACATCTAGAGTTCCCTTTGCAGGTGGAAATCGTTGCCTACCAATAGCGCCTGTGTGTTGTAGTGCTACCCTGCTGAGCATTCGGTATAGTCCTCACAACTTCTGTTCTAGTTCGTTCGTTCTTTCTAGTTCTTTCTCTTTCTATTTCGTTCCAGATGTTACTAGTTTCTCATTCCCCAGGTATGTTATGGCTAGGACGCACCCGTATGACGGGAAGGCTCGGAGCTCTTCCGGGACCCTGGAGACGCCCCTCTCCACGCGTTGCCCCCTATGTCTGCGTAGGAAATTTAAGGTAGACAGCCAACCTATAATTAACTGTCCTGCGGAGTTTGAAGTAAGGCATAGAGTCAGTTACTTCCTCGGTGTTCCGGCCACCGGCTACGCGCCTCAGTAGGATGTTGCCGTTCTCGGGGCACGACTCCTACTGGCTCTCCTTTGTGCTTGATCTCGTTTCTCACTGTTCCACAATATCCTTCGCTTCGTGTCTCTTTCTTAGGATACCGCCGCAAGGTAGTGCAGGCACGGTTCCGTAACGTTCTGTTCTGTTCGCTAGGTACCTGCCAAGTTCCCATGCCTGACAGGCACCCCCCTGAATCTTCTCCCTGCATCACCACCTGCCACGGGATGTTGCCTGAATCCAACCCAGTCAGCTTCTGGCTAACTTCCTATCCAACCCCTAGTTTTACCAGTGTGAGGAGTGGCCCAATAAATAAAGCCTTTTTCTCCCCCTAGTGGCCGGAGTGTGAAGTGTAATGTGTGCTGGTGATACGTGGTCAGTAGAATTCCTTCAGTGCCATCAGACGTACCATCACTCCCCTTAGCGGCAGAGTGTCATACTGCAACGACCAGGTCTCTGGGGCGCTGCATGTACAGTTATATGAAAAAGTTTGGGCACCCCTATTAATCTTAAGCTTAATGTTTTATAAAAATAGTTTTTTGCAACAGCTATTTCAGTTTCATATATCTAATGACTGTTGGGCCCAGTAATGTTTCTGCCTTGAAATGAGTTTTATTGTACTAACAGAAAATGTGCAATCTGCATTCAAACAAAATTTGACAGGTGCATAAGTATGGGCACCCCACCAGAAAAGTGACATTAATATTTAGTAGATCCTCCTTTTGCAAAAATAACAGCCTCTAGTCGCTTCCTGTAGCTTTTAATGAGTTCCTGGATCCTGGATGAATGTATTTTTGACCATTCCTCTTCACAAAACAATTCCAGTTCAGTTAAGTTTGATGGTCGCCGAGCATGGACAGCCCTCTTCAAATGATCCCACAGATGTTCAATGATATTCACATCTGGGGACTGGGATGGCCATTCCAGAACAGTGTAATTGTTCCTCTGTATGAATGCCTGAGTAGATTTGGAGCGGTGTTTTGGATCATTGTCTTACTGAAAGATCCATCCCCTGCGTAACTTCAACTTTGTCACTGATTCATGAACATTATTGTCAAGAATCTGCTGATATTGAGAGGAATCCATGCGTCCCTCAACTTTAACAAGATTCCCGGTGCCAGCATTGGCCACACAGCCCCAAAGCATGATGGAACCTCCACCAAATTTTACTGTGGGTAGCAAGTGGTTTTCTTGGAATGCTGTGTTTTTTGGCCGCCATGCATAACGCCTTTTTGTATGACCAAACAACTCAATCTTGGTTTCATCAGTCCACAGGACCTTCTTCCAAAAAGAAATTGGCTTCTCCAAATGTGCCTTTGCATACCTCAGCCGACTCTGTTTGTGGCGTGCTTGCAGAAACGGCTTCTTTCGCATCACTCTCCCATACAGCATCTCCTTGTGCAAAGTGCGTTGTATAGTTGACCGATGCACAGTGACACCATCTGCAGCAAGTTGATGCTGCAGCTCTCTGGAGGTGGTCTGAGGATTGTCCTTGACTGATCTCACCATTCTTCTTCTCTGCCTTTCTGATGTCTTTCTTGGCCTGCCACTTCTGGCCTTAACAAGAACTGTACCTGTGTTCTTCCATTTCCTTACTATGTTCCTCACAGTGGAAATTGAAAGGTTAAATCTCTGAGACAGCTTTTTGTATCCTTCTCCTGAACAACTATGTTGAATAATCTTTGTTTTTAGATGATTAGACAGTTGTTTTGAGGAGCCCATGATGCCACTCTTCAGAGGAGATTCAAACAGGAGAACAACTTGCAAGTGGCCACTTTAAGTAGCTTTTCTCATGATTGCATACACCTGCTATGAAGTTCAAAGCTCAATGAGGTTAGAAAACCAAAAAAGTGCTTTAGTAAGTCAGTAAAAAGTAGGTAGGAGTATTTAAAACAAGAAAATGATAAGGGTGCCCATACTTATGCAGCTGTCAAATTTTGTTTGAATGCAGATTGCACATTTTCTGTTAGTACAATAAACCTCATTTCCAGGCAGAAACATTACGGTGTCCAACAGTTATTAGATATATGAAACTGAAATAGCTGTTGCAAAAAAAACAATTTTTATAAAACATTAAGCTTAAGATTAATAGGGGTGCCCAAACTTTTTCATATAACTGTATCTATAGTTTTTAGGCCAGGTTCACACTGCGTTGCAGGCGTCCGTTAGTCGTACTACGTTACAACGCGGCATAACACTGTGTAACGCAGTCCGTTAACGCCGCCATTAATTCCAATGTCGGACTCATTGCTAGCGATGTGCCGTCATTGAGTGACGGACCCTGGGACACGGGCTGCAGCGTTTCCGGGTCCGTCACTGCTAGCGCGCTGACATACCGGCACTTGCGTTAACAGCAGCCCGTTAACGCATGTGTTGAATGGGCTGCTGTAAACGCAATGTGAACCTAGCCTTACAAATTGCTATTTAAATCTTTGCATAGTTTACAACTAAAAAATACTACATAAATATCATACTATTCTGTGCTAAGAAACTACTGATATATTTTTTATGACATTCGACATCTGATTTTCTCATAGACCCATTGACTTGCATTAGCCATTTTGATTGGACCCTCTGATCAAAATCAGACATGTCTCTGTGATTTTCCGCTGACTGAGGGACATGTGAATGCTCCCATAGACTATCACAGGTATGAGTGCTATCTGTGAAAACCGCACATAGCACTCATACGTGAAGATCAGACGTCTGAATGAGGCCTTAGTTAGCAACACAGGACTGGTCACTGGTAAGATTTATTCAGCGCATTAACACCAGTCACACACGGTAAAAAAAACACTAGGCAACAACCCTAACCTTTAATGTAATAATGCTACCATTAAATTACAACTCATCCTGGGAAAAACATCCCTCATATGGCTATGTCGACTGGTTGAAACACAGTAATAAAAACATAAAAAGAATTACTGTGTTCTTAACGCCCAAAATACCAGTGCCATTGAGGAGCTAAGGTCTAACACACATGTAATATTAGAAGGTTAAATGAGTAGTCCAGTGAAAACAAGTTATAGCCTATACACGGGATAGGAGATAAGTTAATGATCAGTGGCTGTATGACTTCTGGAACCCACACCCCGATTATCGCCTGACCGCCAATCCATTAATTCTCTATGAGGCTACTAGGAAAATGCTAGGGCAGAGGTCTGCAGTCCCATAGGAAATTAATGGAGGGCAGGTCGCATATGAGCACTGCCACTTCATTCTAATGAGGAGAAAAGTTCCCTGCTCTGCCAATCAATGGGCGTCCCAGTGGTCAGACCCTCACAGATCATCTTATTACTAGGGATGAGCGGACCCGTGGATGTTTGAGTTTGGCCGAACTAGAGTTAAAAGTTCAGTTCGGATCTTGACCCCAAACCCAATAGAAGTAAATGGGGAGGGGACCCAAACTTTGGTGCTTTAAAATGGCAGTAAAATGACCACAGTAAGGGCTAGGGGGGCTTCAAAAGGAAGCTAAATGGAGATAAGAGCAGGACAATTGCCCTGTAAACAAACATGGATAGGGAAATAACCTAAAATGACATAGAATAAAAAAAAGGAAAAATTATAATCTTGAACCAGGAGGCAGAGGTCCAAGATTGAGCAGGAAGTGGAGCAGGAGGTTGACGAGGAGGTAGAGGTGGAAGAGGTGTATGAAGAAGAGGTAGCCAACACTGTTTCTATGTTTTGTTTTTTATTGACTTTTTTGGAGTTACTCAGAAAACAGGGAGTGCAATCATCTGGCCACTCTCTCTCATTATAATAATACTCTGCAATTTTTTGGGTTGAAAACAATGAGATCATCAAATAGGAGATGTGGACGTGGTGCTTGGGGTGGTGGTGTAGCTGCTGCAGGGAGAGAGGGCATTGACTATCTGTGTCTGCTGCACGCCCTAATGAAATACCTTCCTCTGCTGCAAGCAGGCAACAGGACGATCTGTGTAATTTTGTAGGACCGAGCACCGTTGGATGAATTGTGAGGCCAGAACAAGTAGAAGTGGTTTTAGATTGGTTGGCTGAGAGTGCCTTGAGCTCCTTTGCTTTGTCTTCCACCCTGTCCCCTGCTGAAAGCGCAGATTTTGCACCAGCAGCTCATGGGCATCTGTTTTTCACCTCACCCCTTGCAAATCAGACAAACAGTCTGAGTTCCAAGTCAAGTAGCAGTCACTTCTGCTTTTTGATGACTCTGCTGACTGTGATTCCGTGGGCAATCCACCTGGCCATGCCCCACAATTCAAAGACATTGAATGCACTGATGCCCAATCACTTGTTCTCTTGAATGATGACTACGTGGAAGGGATAGTGCAAACGGTCAGCGGACCACCACAGCACATCTCTGATGAGGCTGATGACGAAACACAGATGCCAATGGCTGCAGCTGTCTGCTTTGTGTACACCAGCAAGGAGGGATGAAGACTGTGTGGAACGTCATGCGGGGGATTATTATTATTTATTATTAGAGCACCATTGATTCCATGATGCTGCACATGAGGAGGGGTTCCATACAAAACACAAATAGAAATTACAATGAACAAACTAATGTTGACAGACAGGTACAGAGGGGGGAGGACCCTGCCCTTGCAGCCTTACATCCTACAGGATAATGGGGAAGGAGACAGTAGGTTCAGGGATTGCAGCAGCTCTGGTGTTGGTGAGGTGGCAGCGGGGTCATTGCAGGCTATAAGCGGTTCTGAAGACATGAGTTTTCAAGTTACGCTTCAAAGTTCCAAATGTAGGAGATAATCGGATGTATTGGGACACAAATCTACAGGATGGGGAATACTTTGGAGATGTCTTGCAGGTGATTGGATGAGGAACGTACAGCTGTGGAGGAGAGATGGAGTTCTTGGTAAGACCAAAAATTATGTGGTGGGAGATTAGTTTGAAGATATATCGGGGAGACATATGGATGGCATTGTAGGTCAGTGTTACTAGCTTGAAGTGGATACGTTGTGGAATTGGGAGAGAATGAAAGGATTTGCAGGCAGACTGCAGAGGTGTGATGATGCAATGGGGTGATGGGGTCCTAGACCCCACATGGAGTCAGTTATTAAGTTGGCTGCTACTGCACCCCAAGGCCGGACCCTTGCCTTTTCTCTGTCCATGTTGCCTCCTCCTCCTCCATTCCTTCCACCGTTTCCTCATCCGGTCTGAGATTGAGAGCAGTGTGAGTGCACTTATGGCATTCTCACCCTGCTGCTTGCCTGACTGCGGTACAGGGTCACTTCTGCCATCCTGCTCCCTGCCTCATATGCAACGTACCCACAAAGGGGAACTCCATCTTGCATATGCTGGAGATACTGTGCGAGCCTCAGCCGGTGACAGTGGAGCTTTTTATAAATAGTTATCTGGTATCGCTGTGTGGAAGCAAAACAGCACCTACACATTTGTTGAATATTATCACCTGGTTCAGAGAAAGATTTTTACATATCAATCCATTTTAGTTAAAACAAGTAGAAATTATTCATATGTTTCATGATTGCCATATGGTGATTGTTATTCCTATTACACATAAATTGGAGGAATTTAAATGGGCACTGTGCAACCTCTGCAAGACTTGTCCTATAACTTAAGGTACCTTCACACTGAACAACATTACAACGATAACGATAGCGATCCGTGACGTTGCAACGTCCTGGATAGCGATATCGTTGTGTTTGACACGCAGCAGCGATCAGGATCCTGCTGTGACATCGCTGGTCGGAGCTAGAAGGCCAGCACCTTATTTCGTCGCTGGATCACCCGCTGACATCGCTGAATCGGCGATGTGTTCACTGGTAACCAGGGTAAATATCGGGTTACTAAGCGCAGGGCCGCGCTTAGTAACCCGATGTTTACCCTTGTTACCATTAAATGTAAAAAAAAACCACATACTCACATTCCGGTGTCTGTCACGTCCCCGGCGTCCGCTTCACTGCACTCCTCCTGCATCCTGTGTCAGCGCCAGCCGGCCATAAAGCAGAGCACAGCGGTGACGTCACCGCTCTGCTTTACGGCCGGCGCTTACACAGGATGCAGGAGGAGTGCAGGGAAGCGGACGCCGGGGACGTGACAGACACCGGAATGTAAGTATGTAGTGTTTTTTTTTTACATTTACAATGGTAACCAGGGTAAACATTGGGTTACTAAGCACGGCCCTGCGCTTAGTAACCCGATGTTTACCCTGGTTATCCGGGGACTTCGGCATCGTTGGTCGCTGGAGAGCTGTCTGTGTGACAGCTCTCCAGCGACCACACAAGGACTTTCCAACGATCACGGCCAGGTCGTATCGCTGGTCGTGATCGTTGGAAAGTTGCTGAGTGTGACAGTACCTTTAGTCTTGCAGGGGATAAATCAGATAAGTCATCAAACTATTTGACAAGGGAGGTTATATCTCCCTAACTGCTCACTGGATAAATGTAGTGGTGGCTGGGTCTGAGGCAGAAAGTGTTTTGAAGCAAGTCGTACCACCACCGTACCATGTTGCCACTGCCTCCTCTTCTGCCTCCTTATCCAGTCAATGTAACATGTGTATGACCAACTTCAGCACAGCCAAGGGGAAATGACAGCAGACTGTTCTGATACCCATCTGTTTGGGGGAAAAATCTGCACAGGAGCTATGGATCCACCTCCTCATAAGGTCATTGTAACACTTGCATGACCAACTTCAGCACAGCCAGGAGCTAACAACAGGCTGTTTTGAAAATCATATGTTTGTGGGAAAAATCCAACACCACGCAGGACCTGTGAATGAGGATCAAATAACAGACGGATGTGTGGTTGGGGACTATAAACATCAAGCCTGGCCTGATAGTATGCGATAACAGGCGAAATCTCATAGCACCTGTGCCTAGCCAGTTTCATGCACATCCCTTGCCTGGCGCATGTGCTGAATTTAGACGTGCAGAACTTCCTTAAAAATTACACAGATATGTCAAGAGCTACTGCTAAAAGTGCGGGCCGTCTGTGCGCGCGTTTACAGTTCTCACCCTGATGCCGCTCGTCCGTCTGCTCTGCAGCTTCACTTCTGCCTTTCCCTCACCATCTCATGCAACGTACCCACAAGGTGGAACTCCAACTGGGGTGGTGTTGGAGAGTACATACAGCAGCTTTTGGCACAGTACTCCCATAGGCAGGGTTGCCGAGTACACCCAGGGGCTTAAAAGCACAGTACTCTCACAGATATGAGTGCAGAGTACACACAGCAGCTTTTGGTACAGTGCTCATACAGATATGAGTGAAGAGTACAAAGCGGCTTTTTAGCAGAGTGCGCTAACATTGCCCCTCACTCCAGCTGTGTCCTGTCCCTATACTAATCAGAGCACAATGGCTGCGAAACACATGGTCCAGAATTTATACAGGCTGGGTCATGTGCTGCGCCGAATGAGCACGGCCATGTCAATACTTGGCATGACTGCTGGATCCAAAAGTGCCCACAGCCTATAAGCTTGTTGATTGGCTGCTCTGCAACCCTTCAACAAACTTTATTAAAGGGAACCTGTCAGCTGGGTTGTGCACAGTAACCTACACACAGTGTCAGGTCGGTGCCATTATACTGAATAAAATGATACCTTGGTTGATGAAATCAGTCTGGTGGCTGTTTCGTCATCTTTATTTTTAGTTTTGTGTTATTGTTGTTGTATAGGCTGAACTGGATGGACAAATGTCTTTTTTCGGCCTTACTAACTATGTATGTTACTATGTGTTGGTGATATGCTCGTGTCCTGAGGCGGGGGTTCATGTATGTGGTGCTCTGATTCATAATGCAGACTGCTGACAGGTCACTGATCCCTCTCTGACCTGCCCCCTAGTTTGCATAATGAATACCATCACATACTGAATTAAAAAAAAAAAAAACACTTCTGCAGGCGGGTGCCGGCAGTGACACCTGCACTGCAGCATAATCGCATGGCTACTTTGCACTTATTCCCTTTTGCAGATTTACTTGAGCGAGGTAAAAAAACAAGTCAGTTTGAAAATGGCGCCCGCCGCGCCTGCGCAGTAGCAGCTATCGGTTTGTATAGAGATCCAATAGCTGCTGTTGCGCAGGTGCCGGCAGCGCCATCTTGCTGGAGAAAAAAAAAGTCCTCCACCGAGATGGTGCTGTCCACGCATGCGCAACAGCAGCTGTCGGCAATCTCCTAGAGCTCCTACTGCGCAGGAGCGGGCGGTGCCATCTTGGTGAAGGAGTTTTTTTTTTCTTTTCCTGCAAGATGTGGCTGCCGGCGCCTGCCGATAGCTGCTACCGTGCATGCGCGGCGGGCGCCATTTTCAAATTGTCTTTTTTTTTTACTTCGGTCAAGTAAATCTGCAAAAGGGAATAAGTGCAAAGTACATATGCGATTATACTGCAGCGCAGGTGCCACGGCCAGCATCTGTCTGCAGAAGCGTTTTTTTTATTTTATTCAGTATGCAATGGTATTTATTATGCAAACTAGAGGGTAGGTCAGTGAGGGATCAATAACTTGTCAGCAGTCTGCATTATGAATACCTAATCAGAGCACCCCACATACATGAACCCCACCCTAGGACACAAACATATCATTAACACAAAATTAAAAATAAAGATTAAGAAACAGCCAAAAGACGGATTTCATCAACCAAGGTATCATTTTATTCAGTATAACGGTGCCGACCTGACACTGTCTGTATGTTACTGTGCACAACCCTACTGACAGGTTCCCTTTAAGCATCCAAACCTGAACAGTAATAGTATCCTGTGAAAAGTTCATGGTTCAGTACTGCACACTGGGCGTCTGATATGGACCCTAAACTTTACAGTTCGGGTTTGCTCCTACCTACTTACCACCTATTCTGTGGATAGATGATAATTTGTTTTCACTGGACAACTACTTTAAGTGAATCTTTTGACTTAAACATATACTGCTTTGTCCAGCACCGTTCATTGTTGCATCTGGAGGTGACATGAGCTGATAATGTCCCATCTACACATACCTGATAAGATGCATGATTGCCAAGTATTATTCATGTGTATTTTCCGGCGTATAAGATGACTGGGCTTTTAAGACGACCCCCCAACTTTTCCAGTTAAAATATAACATCTTAAAAGTCGAGGGTCTTCTTATACGCCGTGTGCCGTCTTATAGGGCGGGTGTGGACCAATGTGCATATGGTGAGGGAGGGAGTGGTCCCGATGACGAAGAGAGGGGACATCTCACAGGGAAGGTGTAATTGGAGTATCCCCCTATTACCTAATTGTGGTAGCGATGCTCTCTGTGCTGGGGGGTGGCGGCGGTGGCTCCTCTTTGTGCAGCGTGGGGGCTCTGTGCTGGGAGGCGGCGGTTGCGTATCTTTGTGCAGCGTGGGGACTCCGCCGGCATTTCCTCAAAGCCCGGAGGCCCTGGCAGCTCCATTGCTGCGATGCGGTGGCCTCTGGGAAAATGGCCGCTGGGGTCAGCACATGCTCAGATTCAGATCTCGTCTCCCGAGATCTCAGGACGAGATCTGAATCTGAGAATGCGCCGCCCCCAGCGGCCATTTTCCCGGAGGCCACCGCATCGCAGCAATGGAGCTGCCAGGGCCTCCGGGCTTTGAGGAAATGCCGGCGGAGTTCCCACGCTGAACAAAGAGGAGCCACCGCCACCGAGCACAGAAACCCCACGCTGCATAAATAGGAGCCGCCGCCACCACCCCCCAGCACAGAGAGCATCGCTGCCACAATGAGGTAATACAGTAGGGGGATACTCCACTTACACCTTCCCTGTGAGACGCCCCTCTCTTCGTCATCGGGGCCACTCCCCCCCACCCACCATATACACATTGGTCCGCACCCGCCCTACAAGATGACACCCGGCATATAAGACGACCCCCGACTTTTAAGAAGATTTCCAGGGGTTAAAAGGTCATCTTATATGGTAAATAGGCTATGGGTTAGTGGACGAACTGGTAATATCATTATTGAGTGCAGAATTTGTGGTCCTACTTTTATTTTTTTTGTCTAGCTCACCGCTTTGCAACCGTCCCTAACTAAACGTGATAAACACATGAACTGTAAATAAATAATAAAGAAATATATTTCTATTTTATGAATAAAATTGACATACTGTACATATTTAGGACCCTTATTTCTGAACCCGAGCACAGTACCATTCTGAAAGAGTAGACTTCAGCTACATAGGATTTTTCATTTATGGAAATATTTATCCTTATTTTTATATTTTTTATATATATGGAATGCCTGCCAGGGTCGTGGGGTACTCGGTACTGGGTCCAGTACATAAAGGGATGTGTCACGGTGACCCGGTCCGTGACCCTGGGCGCCCAAGTAAAAGGGACGGTCTTTAAAGGGGTTTGTGAAATAATAAAGTTTGTGACGCCACCTGTGGTACTCGGTCAGGGGTGACCGACGCTGCTTAAAGGGGTCCTCAGGGGTGATGTTGTGGCAGCAGGGATGGTATGGCTTACCACAGGTGAAGCTGGGTCCCCAAGGCTCCCGAGGTGTTTGGCAAGGATGGTGTGGTGACGAGAATAAACGGAGAACACAGGATTGCAGTCTCTTTACCTGGTTTACTGATGAATTCAGGCAGCTGCAGTCCAGGGTACCGGATCACAGGATCACGGTGACCCGGTCCGTGACCCTGGGCGCCCAAGTAAAAGGGACGGTCTTTAAAGGGGTTTGTGAAATAATAAAGTTTGTGACGCCAACTGTGGTACTCGGTCAGGGGTGACCGACGCTGCTTAAAGGGGTCCTCAGGGGTGATGTTGTGGCAGCAGGGATGGTATGGCTTCCCACAGGTGAAGCTGGGTCCCCAAGGCTCCCGAGGTGTTTGGCAAGGATGGTGTGGTGACGGGAATAAACGGAGAACACAGGATTGCAGTCTCTTTACCTGGTTTACTGATGAATTCAGGCAGCTGCAGTCCAGGGTACCGGATCACAGGTACAGGTAAGGTCCGGCCAGCTTGGAAGCAAATCTGGAATCCCCTTTACCAGGTGCAGTTGGAAGCCTTCCCTCTAGCTCTGTGGTGTAGTCCCTTGCTGCCTTAGGCCTCACACAGGGTCCTCACCTTTTCTCTCTGTCCTCCTTTAGGTAGGACATTACCCATACGACAGGTAGCTTGAGACTTTTTGTAGGATCTCTATCATGACCCAGGCTCTACTCTGCTACTGTGTCCTCGGGTGTCAATGGTGGACAGGTAACTTGCAATCTGCTGTCCGCCGGATAGAGTTACCCCCACAACCTCGGTCTTCCGGCTATCGGTATCTGCACTCAGTGTGAAGGAAGCCCAGTTGCAGCTTCTCTCTCCAGCTCTTCACTCTCCTGTGCCTCTTTCCTCCTTCACGCTCTCTACAGCTTGTTCCTTTCCTTTCTTGTCCTTTCAGGAGCTGCAGCACCTCACGTGGCTACACGGCCCCTTCAGTCTTCCTGACTCTCACTGTCTGACTGCTCTCTCCTCTGGCAGACTACTGACAGACTACTCACTAACTTACCTTCCAGCCAGAATATATATAGGGGAGCCACCCACAAACTGCTCCCCCTTCTGGCCTGGAGTAAGAACATGTTGCATGTTTGTGAATACCTGATAAAAGGAATCCTTCCTTGCTTCCAAGCATGACATCACTCTCCCCATGAGGAAAGCAATGCCACTGTAACAATCAGGAACTTGGGGTGTTACATACATTTTAGAAATACTTACCAAGTAATGTAGCCACAATTGCAACTAGTCCGGTCCCAGATCCTATTTCAATTATGCTTTTATCTTCCATACATAATTCTTTTTCATGTTTCTCCAAATAATAACACAACACAAGGGCCTGTGCAAAAAATAATAAAATCTGCATCAGAATTCAGAAGCAATATCAGCACATTGGGTCTTATTCCTTAGTATAATGGGAACTGTCAGGAGCTTTCGGGTCTTCTAATTACATTGCTGGATAGAGTAAAAGCCAAGTTTAGACGCCATACTTGCTGGAAATAATTATTCCATCTTTGAGAATATCAACGATGAATCTTTATGTAAATAAGTCAGTGAGAGCATCAGGGGTGGTCCGATCTCCTGCTAAATGTATTAATCTTCTGCTATGCCTACGGTGACAATAAATCTCCTTCCCTTTACAAAAAATGTGAATATTGCACACATCAATCAGACCACTTCTTAAACAATTAGCCCATTCCTTAAAATATGAAAACTGAAAACTGGCTTGTTGCTTTAGCTTACCTTTTTTTGTTGTCATTTGCTCCATTCCGGCAAACCGTGTAAATGTCACAAAGTAAAAACATTATAAAATGTGAAAAAAGTACATGGTAAATCACAAATTTGTTGTGTACAGTACAGATCAAAAGTTTGGACACACCTTCTCATTTAAAGATTTTTCTGTATTTTCATGACTATGAAAATTGTAAATTCACACTGAAGGCGTCAAAACTATGAATTAACACATGTGGAATTATATACTTAACCTAAAAGTGTGAAACAACTGAAAATATGTCTTATATTCTATGTTCTTCAAAGTAGCCACCTTTTGC